>NC_063353.1:4239031-4303037 GCF_021869965.1 Rhincodon typus | reverse complement strand
GCTGTATCAGACAGTGTGGGACAGTCAGACCTATGCTGTATCAGACAGTGTAGTACAGCCAGATCTACACTGTATCAGACAGTGTGGGACAGTCAGACCTGTATCAGACAGTGTGCAATGGTCAAACCATTACTGTTCTACTTGCCTGTGAACAAACCATTATCCAAGGATTTCATGAAGACCTTGTATCTGTTATTGGAAACTGTTTATTGAACTGGCAAATTACAGTTGTTTTATTATCTGTTTTAATGTAGCCCTTAACTGGGTATGGTTGTCTGTCTGTGAGTGGAGGTTGTGATCAAAAGAAATCGGGCTTTAGATCATGTTATCAATTAGACTACCTTGTTGTTTATCTGTCTGCTAAAGTTATTATTGCAATAATAAACTATTATACTTTATTTAAGTTATAAACTTGGTATCCAAGATCAGTTATTCATAAATGCTGGTTGGCAACAATTGGGTAACTTGGAGGGTCGTTGAATGTTTTAATTTCACTGTGTTGTGAATCCAGTGATAGTGAGGCGGATTTGGTTTGGCTGGCTTTCTCTGTATCACAACAGGTGATGCAGTGCACAAGGACATGACAAGCCTTTCTTAGTAAACAGCAATAAGCTGTCTTTGGGACAGGGCACATACTGACACTCAGACACATCAGAGATAATCCAGACTGGGATCTCACTGTGCAGGCAGCAATGTTGGCTTAAATCACAAACTGAAGTTGTCAGACAAATAATACTACCTGATCCATCTCCCAACTTTGTGATGGTTTAACTCTCGTGTATATTCTTTATTTTATCACTAGGTGGTGACATGACCATTTCATCATCCTTTCTAAGGTAAAGAAAATAACATTAACTTTGAGGGAATCTGTTCAATTTTAATATCTCTCAAATAAATAATAATACACTTCACATTGACTCCTAAATGCCAAAATATCAGGATTAAGAGATTAATCTCTTAAAATGTGTCTTTGTGAAAACTTGGTATCTGTAATAAATTGGAAGATTTGCAATAGGAGGAAACCATTCAGATCCTTGACCATATTCCACATTCCATTCAATATTACCTTTAAAATCATGCCACTTCTTCTGAATCCCCTACAAGAGGAAATAATTTCTTCATAAGGGTGGCACAGTAGCTCAGTGGTTAGCACTGCTGCCTCATAGCACCAGAGACTCAGATTTGATTCCACCCTCGGGTGACTGTCTGTTTGGAGTTTGCACATTCTCCCCGTGTCTGCGTGGGTTTCCTCCGGGTGCCCAGGTTTCCTCCAACAGTCCAAAGATGTGCAGGCTAGGTGGATTGGCTGTGCTAAATTGCCCATAGTGTTCAGGGATGTGTAGATTAAGTGGGTTATAGGGGGATGGGTCTGGATGGGATGCTCTGAGGGTCGGTGTGGAAATATTAGGCTGAAGGGCCTGTTTCCACACCGTAGGGATTCTAAGATATCTCTCTATTGAATCATTTTAGCATTCCAAACACCTCAATCAGATCATACCTCAATCCTCTAATCTTAGGGATTACTGTGTGAATTTAGACAAACTCTCAGGAAGCCAGGAACTTGGCAATGCTACTTGCTTTGTCTCAATATAAAAAAGTTTGTAAAAAGCTATGTACAAACTCTGTTTTGGTAGCTCAATGCAAAATATGGCTCTTTTGGATGTAAACCTTCAGATGGTGTTTGGAGATGAAGAAAGTCTGTATATTTTCTCTGAAAATCCTCACCTTTCATATGAACGTTTTGATTTGAGGTCATTTTAGTTACTCAGTACAGTTATAACAGTACAGTTATGTTTGAGAAATGGAAACCGTGGTGTTGAGGGATTTTTTTCAAATACAATTGGCAGACAGAATACACCCTGGATCTTATGTCAACAGCTAGTGTTGGTTTTTAAGAGTCTTCACAGGCACTTTACTCTGCTTAGGAGCCTTCCGCAGATTTCTCTACCCTTGAGATAGTTAATCGGTTTAAGGGAACTGGTAGTTCAACAACCACAGCGTTTTAGTCAAAGTTAGTTTGAAAAGTAAATAGGCTCATTTTGAAAATATGTTTGTATTTTGATGAACAGAAATGTATTGTACCCAGTAACTCTTCAGTTCTGGCTATTTTTTCCCATCTTCTCATCTCCTTGGGTTGTTCATTGAGTGTTGTCAATATCTCTAAGCTGTCAGACTGTTTATCAAACATGCAGCATTGAACAAGCAGAAAGATTCCACCTCCCCCCAACCATCCCCACCCTGGTTAAACAGTGCAGAGAGCAGAGCTCTTGGACAACATTTTTTTGACGTGCGGGCAAGGGTGTGTTAAGGGGCAATTAACTTGCAACGCCAATTGGTGAGATAACTCACCCCATCTCCTGGCAACCAATTTCACTAAGAGCCAACAGGCAGCACATAGGCCTTTTCCTTGACCAATTACAGGCCTCAACACTGGAGACTGGGGTCACCAGAAGCAGTCAGCCAATTAGAGGTCACCAACTTCTGTGTCCTAAAGTCTACACCTTGTGGGATCCAGCACCTAGAACTTAAGTCATTTACATGAAGAGGGGTATCATGGGAGTCCAAGATAATGACAGAGGGGTAGTTTGCAGAGGCTATTTCCTTGCCTCACCATCCATGCCTCCAGCCGTCCGAGAATTTTGGGGTCAGCTACTGAAGAGCTGAGAGAGAGCAAATTCAGGTGCTGTTAGAAATGAGGTGTTCCTATGTGATGGTGTGGGCATGTGGTTGAATTGCCCCAGATTGGGGCAATAGGCCGTCTCCCCAACCCAACAAGGCAGGTTGCCATGGTTTCCCACCTTCCCCTCCTATCAAGGAGACAGTTGATCAGGGAAGCGGTGAGTTGAGCCCATTTTTCTGAGCCCTTTTTCTGAAGAAGGGTCTAGGCCCGAAATGTCAACCTTCCTGCTCCTCTGATGCTGCTTGGGCTGCTGTGTTCATCCAGCTCTACACCTTGTTATCTCAGATTCTCCAGCATCTGCAGTTCCTACTACCTCTGAGCCCATTAATTGTCCACTTAAGGGCCTTAAATGTTTGTGAGTCAAACTAGTCCCTAACAGACCTTCACGCCAAGCACTTCTCTGCTAAGGTGATGAGAAGGGGTCAAGTTCCTCTCTCAAGCCAACTTGCTCCATTATTTGCCCTGCTCACCATCTCTCTGCCAACATGTAGTGAAGGGAAAATTGCACGCACCCTTGATAGCTGTCACTGTTCCTGGGTCACTGACTCCCTCCCTCTCCCTGACAGATAGATGAAGCTGAACCAGACTGTTCACAACCTCATGTTATATTTGAGCCCAAGATGAGCTTTCAACTACATTGCTTGAATTTGCCTTCACTCAGCTGGCTCTCTCATTCATGCCTTTGAAATCACGAGAGCTGACTATTCCACACTACTCATGATGGGCCTCTGACATCTTACATTCCACAAGCTGAAGGTTATCATAACTTATGGGCTCATGTACTGACTTGAGGTAAATCTCCTAAGCACCGTTAAGTGTGCATGCTGACCTACACTGCCTCCCAGTTAGGCAATGCCTCAATTTTAAAAATTCTCATCTGTCTTCAAATCCCTCTATGGGCTGCCCCATCTTTATCTCTGCAATCTCTTGCACCCCTCTAATCTTGAGAGATACCTGCATTTATTTAATTCCAGCCTTGTGAGAACTTCTGATCGTAATCTCTCCAATATTGGTGGCTGTGCCTTCAGTCATTGGGGTCTAAGATCTGGAATTCCCTCCCCTAAACCTGTCTGCCTTTCTATTTTGCTTTTTGCCTTGGAGACTCTCCTTAAATCTACTCCTTTCACCAAGCTTTAACCAATCCCTTCCCCAGGGTAATTAGGGAATTGAAATAAATGCTGGCTTTGTTAGTAAAGCTCACTTGCATGAACAAATAAATTGTTTAAAATGAACATCATAATTTGCTTTAATATCTACTTAAGTAGTTCAGTATATATCTTTTATAATGCCTCTAGGAAACACCATGAGGTGCTATATATAATATAATAAAGGCGCTTTATGAATTCAACTTGTTGTTGTACACACAAACATACTCATTTCAAGCACTTCTTCGTTTATAAGCAGGAATTGCCCAGAGCTCTTGGCACATTTTTATTTTCAAGATATCTCAAACAGGAAAATCTACGATTCGTCAGAATGTCTGTGTGTTCAGACAATAAGGACAGACCCGGTGACTTATTGATTAAATTAGCAAATACTTAACAGCACTGCTGTTTATTTTGTTCAAATTGTAACATTGGCTACATGAAGTATTATACATTTAACGCCAGGCTCTTAGCTGTAACTCAGCAGTTAGCACTCACCTTTCGGTCAGAAGGCTGTGCGTTCAAGCTCCACGTCAGAGATTTGGTGTGTCATTTTGGCTGAGACCCCAGTGCAATATAAAGCAAGTGCTTCACTGTTGGAGATGCTGAGCTCTGGGTGAGAATTTAAACCAGGATGTTGTTTGCCCTCTCAATTTAAATTTAAAGACCCCCCCCGACCTTAACATTATTTCACAGTGGAATAACATTCTTGCTCACATAAGTGCCAGGAAATTATCATCTTCAGAAAGAAGCTAACATTCTCCCTTTGACATTCAATGGCATTACTATTGTAAATTCCCCACTACCCTGGGGTCACCATTGACGAGAAACTGGGCCAACCATGGGAATACTGGGGATACTAGAACAGACCAGAGACTGGGAATTCAATGTTAAGCAATGTATCTGACTCCCTAAAGACTGTCTGCCATTTACAAGGTCCAAGTCAGGTAGTAATTCTGCTCCAACGCAAAAGCATATTCTCCATTTGCCTGGAGAAGCGTGGCTCCAATAATCAAAGCTCAACGCCATCTGGGACAAAGCAGCCCTTGATTAGCATCAACATTCATTCCCTCTGCTGCTGACAACATCTGTTGCCTACGTGGTTTCACCCATGCTGTTTCGAATGTTACAATTTGAATAAACAGCAGCGCTGTTAAATATTTGCTAATTTAACCAATAAGTCACCAGGTCTGTCAGTGTTCTCTGCCTCCTAGAAGGACAAAGGCAGCAAATACATGGGACACCACCTCCTGTGAGTTGTCCCCCAAAGCAGGGCACCATCCTGAAAAGGCCCTACTAGCCCGGAGGTGGGGACACTACCACTGCCCCACAAAAGCCCCAGATTCTTGTCAATCCCCTTGGTATGCTGGGTCATTTCAAAAGGCAGGTGGCAGACTTCCTTCCCTAAGGGGCATTAGTGAATCAGGTGGGATTTCATCGTGGTGATAATTTCCTGGCCTTTAAATCCCAGTTTTAGTTACTGGTTGCCATGGTGAGATTTTAACACACATTCTCGGGGTGTGAGTTTCAGTCCCTACTTCCTTATGTCGCTCAGTGACATTACCATAACACCACCATCTCCCCTACAGTATGAAGTGAAATATTTATCCATCTTGGATGATGCTCCACTGCTTAACCTGTTTCTGTGCATGTAAATAACCTGCTCTGTTAAATTTCTGATCTCATGTCCGACAGAGGATTTAATTTCCATTGCTCAGTTTTATTGGGAAAGAAATTCCGATTTTGACCTTGAAATGCTCCATCCCTTAAGCCAAATGGTCTTCCCAAGATGTTATATTCTCTGCATCTTTCAGCGGTCACTTTGAGAATGTTACCCAATGGCTGATCAAGTGAGGTCTTCTGGATAATAGTGCCTTGTACATGCAGGAACCTGGAGAAACAGGGGAATGCAACTTTCGAGTTGGAAGGAGGTAAAAGTAAACTAAATGTTAAAAAAGTTCAGACGTAAACAGAAATTGCTGGAAAAACTCAGCAGGTCTGGCAGTATCTGTGGAGAGAAATCAGAGTCAGAAGTCACACAACAGCAGGTTATAGTCCAACAGGTTTATTTGAAATCACAAGCTTTTGGAGCACTGTTCCTTCGTCAAGTGAAGTCAGCGCTCCAAAAGCTTGTGCTTTCAATTAAATCTGTTGGACTATAACCTGGTGTTGTGTGACTTCTGACTTCGACCACCCCAGTCCAACACCGGCACCTCCACATCATGCCTACCATTGAGAGAAATCACAATTAACGTTTCGGGTCCAGTGACCCTTTCTCAGAACTGATGGCAGCTAGGAAATAGTTTTTTTAATGCAGAAAATAGGGTGGGGTGAGGGGGTAAGGAGTAAATGATAGGTGGGGATAGAGCCCAAAGAGAGAGAAGGACAGTTGGACAGACAATGGAGTGGATAACAATCAGCCTGGGAGAATGAATAGCCATTAATGGGGACTATTAGTGGCTAACAATGGGGTGTGTGTAATATGTGACTATGTCCCACCCTGCCCCAGCCACGAGCAACATGATCAGACAGTCCTAGGCCCTGACTGGCTCCTATACATCCCCTGATTCCAACACCTCCTAGACTGGCTGCTATGGAGCCAATGGATTGACAGTGATCCATTCCCTGGAGTAGAGACATGGACCCCTTGAACGGATGCCTGACCATGGCCAAACCCATGGACCATGTTGGGGACTGTCCTTTGACCCCCTGACTGACAGGAGTGCCCATGTCGGTGAGGTGTGTTCCTTAAAGCTGAGACTTGACTGCCTACTTGATACCCATGCTGTGTGTTTGTAGCAATACATCCTGTCACGTGGTGCTGGTGTGACATTGGCAAAATGCATTACTTCAATATAGAAAGTTGGGAAGAGTGCTGTGATATATTTAAACAAATTATCACTGAGAGGGAGAGGGTGTCCGTGGTTTTTATGGCTTAAGACTGGATATTCCCAGGCCCAGATGGGACATATCTCAGGCTGCAGTGGGAAGCAATGGACGAGATTGCAGGGGCCCTGGCATTAATTTTCAATCATTTCTTGACAGAGGAGAGGTGCCAGAGAACAGAGGAACAGTTAAAACCAAAAGAACTGCAGATGCTGTAAACCAGGAGCAAAAACAAAGTTGCTGGAAAAGCTCAGCAGGTCTGGCAGCATCTGTGAAGGAAAAAACAGAATTAACGTTTCGGGTCCGGTGACCCTTCCTCAGAACAGTTAATGTGTGCCATTATTCAAGAACTTTGAATATCAGAGAACAAGAGACCAGTGAATTTAATATCAATGGTAGGGAAAAAAAAATCCTAAGGCACATCATTAATCTCCATTTGGAGAGGCAAGGGTTAATCAAGGATAGTCAGCATGGCAATGTCATGGGGAGATCTTGTCTGACAGATTTAATTGAGTTTTTTCAGGAGGTGACTGGGTATTTTGATTGATGTATATCTACATGGACGCTTGGTAAGCCTTTAGAAAGGTCTCACAGTGTTCTGAGAAAGGGTCACCGAATCCGAAATGTTAACTCAGATTTTTCTTCACAGATGCTGTTAGACCTGCTGTGCTTTCCCAGCAACTTCTGTTTTTGTTCTTCACATGGGCGATCGGTCAAGAAGTTAAGAACGCAAGGGATTCAAGGAAATTTGACAAATTGGGTCCAAAATTGATTCAGTAGCAGGATGCAGTGGGTGATGGTCAAAGGGTATTTTTGGGACGGGAAGCCTGTGATCAGTGGTGAACCACAGTGGTTAGAGCTGGGAACCTCACTGTTTGTTGAGTACATTAATGATCAAGAAATGAATGTAGGAGGCATGATCAGTAAGTCCATAGATGACACATAAATTGGTGGTATGATAAATAGTGAGGAGGAAAGTGTTAGACTACAGGGCAACATAGACAGGCTAGTCAGATGGGCAAAAGTGGAAAATGGAATTTAATCCATAAAAGTGCAAGGTGATGCATCTTGGGAGGACTAGCAAGGCAGGGGAGTACATACTGTATGGTAAGATCCTAGGAAATACGGAGGGTCAGAAAGACCTTGGTGTGCTTGCCCATAGATCCTGAAGGCAAGAGGATAGGTTGATAGGGTGGTTAAGAAGCCAGATAGGATACTTGTCTTTATTAGTCAAGGGAGTGAATGCAACAGCAAGGAGGTTAGGATGGAACAAACAAAAACAGAGATTGCTGGAGAAACTCAGCAGGTCTGGCAGCCTCTGTGGAGACAAAGCAGAGTTAATGTTTTGCGTCCAGTGTCCCTTCTTGAGAACTCAGAGGTTATGATGAGGTGGTATATAACATCAGTTAGGCCACAGTTGGAGTACTCTGTGCAGTTCTGGTTACTGCACTATAGGAGGGATGTGATTGCACTGGAGAGGATGCAGAGGGGTTTCACCAGGTTGTTGCCTGGGCTAGAGAGTGAATCAGCTCTGAAGAGAGACTAGATAGGCTAAAGTTGTTTTCCTTAGAGTAGCGAAGGCTGAGAGAGACCTGATTGAGGTCTACAAAGTTTTGAGGAACATAGATGGGATAAAATTGTCCTTAGTAGGGGGATCAATAACTGGAAGACAATGATTTAAGGTAAAGAGCAGAGGTGATTTAAGGACCAAAGGGTTGGGGCATATGGAACTCACTGCCTGAAAAGCTGGTAGAGGGCAGGAAACATCACAACATTTAAGAATTATTTAGGTGGCCATTTGCAACATCATAGTATACAAGGCTATGGGCCAAGTGCTGAAAAATGGGACAAATGTACATGATGACCAGCACAGACACAGTGGGCCAAATGGCCTCTCTTCTCGCTGTTAAACTCTATGTCTCAATGGCACATAAATTGGTGGTAAGATAAATAGCAATGCAGGAGTGTTTTTTTGCAGGTTAACAACCACTCCCTGTGACTTCGAGAAAGAATAGTCAGAAAAATCTTTTACAGTGTACAAATGCTGTCTTCACCTCAGTTACAGCCCAAATCACACTTCTGAAGCCTGGTCACTGTTGTGACGCAGGGAACAGCACAGCAAGCTCCCGCAAACAGCAATCAAGTGGCTGTGACGAGAATTCTGAAATAGGGTTATTAAACAGAAATGTTAACTGTAAACTCCCCCACAGCCACTGCCAGGCCTGCTGGGTGTTCCCAATCTTTGTTTGTTGTTTTTTTTTATTTCAGACTCCCAGTATCTGCAGCATTTTGTTTTTAGATAAGGCTGGAGCGGTGAATCAGGACTAATTCCAGCAGTCAGACGTCTTTGTATGTGAGTGTTTGCCCCTCCTTCCCTAATGGTTTTCAAACGATTATTTCAGAATTGGAGGGACTGTTCATGAGGTCACACTTTACTCTATTTTTTTCCGATTGCAATGTTAATCTCCGGAATCCACCCCACTAAAGGAAATAAAATGGAAGGTAAATCAATCCACTGCCTCAAGTTCCAGATGTGGGATGTCGAGATTCCTCAACCAAGATTTTCACTCGTTTTAAAATTCTGTCATTTAATTGGGTGCCATGTAAAAATGAGTTACTATAACAGGAAGAAATTTAAAACAACTCACCAATGCTCCTTAAACAACATCTTCTAAATCGACAATCTCTTCCATCTAGAAGGCCAAAGGCAGCAGATACAGGGGAACACCACCCCCGGAAGTTCCTGTCCAAGCCACTCACCACCCTGACTTGGAAATATATTGTCATTCCTTCAGTGTCACTGGGTCAAAATCTGTGAATTCCCTCCCTAAGGGCATTGTGGGTCTACCTACAGCACATGGACTGCAGTCGTTTAAGATCATGATCACTACCACCTTCTCAAGGGCAGCTAGGGACAGGCAATAAGTGCTGGCACAGCCAACGATGCCCACGTCCCACGAATAAATGAGGAGGCAATGGCCGAGTGGTATTATCGCTGGACTGTTAATCCAGGGACCCAGATAATGTTCTGGGGACCTGGGTTCAAATCCCACCACAGCAGATGGCGGAATTTGAAATCAATAAATATCTGGAATCAAGAATCTAATGATGACCGTGAATCCATTGTCAATTGTTGGAAAAACCCATCTGGTTCATTAATGTCCTTTAGGGAAGGAAATCTGTCATCCTTACCTGGTCTGGCCTACATGTGACTCCAGACCTGCAGCAATGCGGTTGACTCTGAACAATTAGGGACGGGCAATAAATGCTGCTTAGCCAGCAATGCCCTCGTCCTGTGAATGAAATAAAAATAAATGAGCTCTGCAAGAATGTGATGATAATTTCACCAGACTAGTAAACCAGGGGCTAGCCTACACTCTGAGAATCTGGTTTCAAACCCACAGCGGCTGATGTAATTCAATTAATAAATCCGGAACGTAAAACTAGCCATCAGCGGTGATGACCATGTAACTATCATCGATTGTCCGTCTGGTTCATTGGGAAGGAAATCTGATGTCCTTACCTGTTCTGGCTCCAGATACACAGCAATGTGGTTGACTCTTAAGAACCCTCAGAGATGGCCTGGCATGTTGGTCAGTTCAAGGGCAGTTTGGGATTGGCAGCAAGTGCTGCTCTTGCCTGTAATGCCCATATCCCATGAAAGAATAAAGAAGAAAATGAAGGGATTATGAGCATTGGAAGAAGAGGAGACATTGACCCCATTTACCTCATTTGCTTTATATCCCTTAACATCCCTAAATAATAAAAATCTGTGGACTTAGGACTGACATTTTAAATTCAACTTCAGCCCCCATTGTGCTGACATGACTCCTAAAGAGACCTAGTTCTTGTTTGCAAAACATGCCCCCCTGCCCCATTCCAATTTCCACCCCAACACTAGAGGATTGAAAACATTTTCATTTGTGAGTTAGTCATGAGCAGTGTTGTGCTGGGTTTAATATTTTGTTTTGCATTTAGACATGTAAATGATAGATTACAACTCAATATGAAAAATGTCAACGTGCAATGTTCACAGTGACCCTTGGAACCTGGAGCGAAGCCGAGTATCAATGATTTAAGAGGCACAAATATGAAATTGGATACTTTTTAAGCTGTGTTTGCATTATTTGTGATTGAATGACCTGAATGAAGAAGTGGTTTTACTTGGAGGCAGCATTGCACATCTATATTCACAAAGCAGGCTGGTGTCTGTGTAAGCGGGTGCAGGGGGGCAGTTTATACAGGGGAAAGGTTAAAGTGAAGCTGCTAGTCTATAATGGAGATAACAAGGTGTAGAGCTGGATGAACACAGCAGGTCAAGCAGCATCATAGGAGCAGGAAGGTTGACGTTTTGGGCCTAGACCCTTCATCAGAAATGGGGGAGGGGAAGGGGGTTCTGAAATAAATAGGGAGAGAGGGGGAGGCGGATAGAAGATGGATAGAGGAGAAGATAGATGGAGAGGAAACAGACAGGTCAAAGAGGCGGGAATGGAGCCAGTAAAGGTGAGTGTAGGTGGGGAGGTAGGGAGGAGATAGGTCAGTCCAGGGAGGATGGACAGGTCAAGGGGGCGGGATGAGGTTAGTAGGTAGGAGATGGGGGTGCGGCTTGAGGTGGGAGGAAGAACAGGTTAGGGAGGCGGGGACGAGCTGGGCTGGTTTTGGAATGCGGTAGGGGAAGGAGAGATTTTGAAGCTTGTGAAATCCACATTGATACCATTGGGCTGCAGGGTTCTCAAGCAGAATATGAGTTGCTGTTCCTGCAACCTTCGGGTGGCATCGTTGTGGCACTGCAGGAGGCCCAGGATGGACATGTCGTCTGAGGAATGGGAGGGGGAGTTGAAATGGTTCGCGACTGGGAGGTGCAGTTGTTTATTGCAAACCAAGTGTAGGTGTTCTGCAAAGCGGTCCCCAAGCCTGTCCGCCCTCCCTGGACTGACCTATCTCCTCCCTACCTCCCCACTTACACTCACCTTTACTGGCTCCATCCCCGCCTCTTTGACCTGTCTGTTTCCTCTCCATCTATCTTCTCCTCTATCCATTTTCTATCCGCCTCCCCCTCTCTCCCTATTTATTTCAGAACCCCCTTCCCCTCCCCCATTTCTGATGAAGGGTCTAGGCCTGAAACGTCAGCCTTCCTGCTCCTATGATGCTGCTTGACCTGCTGTGTTCATCCAGCTCTACACCTTGTTATCTCAGATTCTCCAGCATCTGCAGTTCCTACTATCTCAGTCTATGATGGATACGAGTAACATGACCAGAAAACAATATAAATGAGGTAAAAACTGTGCTTACAAAAATTTTGAAATAAAAACTTGTGCTAAAAATGCTCTCAAGTTTGTGGTAAACTTAGTGGTAAAAATAGTTTAATAAAAGTTTCTGGTAAAAATTGTGAAAAGAAGTTTGTAGTAGTAATTAATGGCAAAAGATATGGTTAAAGTAAAGGTAAAAAATTGTGGTTAAAATATTTTGAGGGAAAAACTTGTGCTAAAAATGATCTTAAAGATTTGTGGTAACTATTAATGTAAAAATTATTTTAAAAAACGTTTGTGGTAAAATTGTTTAAAGAAGTTTGAGGTAATAATTTGTGGTATATGGTTAAAAAACATTGAGGTAACTTGAGATGACAACGTGTAGAGCTGGATGAACACAGCAGGCCAAGCAGCATCAGAGGAGCAGGAAAGCTGACGTTTCGGGTATGGACCCTTCTTCAGAAAAAAGGTAACTTGCTGGTTGGCAGTCGGTATAAATATGAAGAAGGAATTGTGGTAAAGGTTTGCAGAATGAAAAGATATGAACAGGACTTATAACAAAGGGAAAATCATACTGGTCTATCCGGTTTTGTTTTGGCAAGGCAATTAAAAAAAATTCAATTGAGTTTAATCTTTTATAGTGGGCCATTTGGGTCCACTGTAAATAATGCGATTCATATTCTAACATGAGGACTTGAAAGAACCTTGTTGCTGTTTAGCTGCTGGACATGGAAGCTGAGTAAGAGAGAGGATTTACCTGGAGAGCGTGTCAGCTCCAGTCCACAACCTTTTTGTGGTTGCTGCTGTCTCTTTGGAACAGCTAAGCGTGTTTAGCTGCCTGAGCCAAACCTCCCTGTCTCAGTCCCTCCCTGCCTCAGACCCGGCTCCACCCCGCAAACTCTCTCAGAGGAAGCTAGAGTGAATCGGAATCGGAGTCAGGAGCAAACAGGCAACATCTCTGTCCCTTCACAGAACGGAACGGCAGCTGCTGAAACGTGTGGAGTGACCTGCCGAGCCTCCCTATCACAAGGTGCATTTTTATTTAAAAAAAACATTTTTTCTTGTGTTCAGGGCAGACAGGTTAGGGAGATGCTTGAATGATGCGATTTTTTTAAAAAAAGTTGCCAGTTGGGGGTTTATTTAAAAGGCAGTCATATACTGTTACGTTGGCAGACTGAAGCTCGTGGTGGGGCAATGTGGATTACATTTCATTATTCAGTTGGTGCCAACTGCTGGGTCCAGAAATTAGCAGCCAGGCTCAAACAGAATGCACAGGTGTTGTATAAGCGGTCAGTTCTAGACGTTGTGGCCTGTCTTGTGGGATAAAACCCACAATCCAGAGAAATGACCAATTTAAACCAGAATTTTCTCTCTCAATGTAAGCCTGTTTCGAGGCTTAAAAGATGCCATGACCCCTCAGTGTGAGAGCAGGGAATGTTTAATCTTCAGAGATTCCTTTCTTTACCACTACCTCTTTTAGAGCAGGAATCAGTTAGACCACGTTTGCTATTTTACTTTCCTTAAAAAAAAAAGGCGAGTTTTCAAAGGTGCCTCACGGCTTATAACAGTGAAGAGTGTTCCATGGCAGCCATTTTGGTGTCTTGGAGTTGGTGACCCCAGAATCTGATCTTGCTCACTCCACTGGGTGGTCATGAGTTTGGGGAAGACCCGATCTGAACTGAGGTGCAGTACTGAGGGAGCACTGCACTGTCTGCGAAGACAAGAGCTCCTCTGCCCTCCCTAGGTTCACATAAAAGATCCCTTAACACCCCTGTAAAGGATATACTGCCCCTCTTTTCACCAACATTCCCCACTGCTGCTTGTGAGAGCTTGCTGTGTGCAAACTGGCTGCTGTATTTCCTCTATATAGCAGTGACCACACTTCAAAAGTACTTTGGCAGTAAAACATTTTGGGACATCCCAATGTTGTGAAAAATTCTAAGTAAATGCAAGGTTTTAATTTCTCTGAGTACTAGGGAAAAGGATTGCTGAAGGGATCATTCCTTTTAGTGTAAAAATATACTTTATTCATGAAGAATTTATCTATTTGTACATATAAAAAGTCCTAGAACAGTTTTGTATAGTCTTTGCAGAGAGGATAAAACAACATGGAATTTGACAGAGAGAGTAAGAACTGCAGATGCTGGAGTCAGAGATAACACAGTGTGGAGCTGGAGGAACGCAGCAGGCCAGGGAGCATCAGGGGGAGCAGGAAAGCTGACGTTTCGGATCAGGTCCCTTCTTCAGAAAAATCCACAGAACTGTTGCAAAACCAAAGGCATTTTCTACTCATGCAGGAAGCTATTTACATTCATTTTGAGGCAACAGTGTGGTCTGAGAGCTTAACGGACCCCCTTTGTACTTTGGCAGAAAGACCATAGATGCTGGTCTTTCCCCACTTGGTGGCAGCTGTCCCAGGCTTTAGTCCGTCCCTCAGCACGCAGTCCTGGACCTTGGAATGTGCCAGTCTGCAACACTCGGCCGAGGTCAACTGTTTACACTGGATAACCAACAAGTTTCGGACAGACCAAAGTTGATGGTCCTGCAGACGCAGTTGATATTTGTCTTGGTGTGTGTGCTGGGGAACGGACCATAGAGCACAGAGTCCTGCGTCACGGCACTGCTCGGGATGAACCTTGACAAAAACCACCTCATCTTTCTCCGAATTTCCTTCACAAAGGCACATTCCAGAAGGAGATGTGTGACAGTCTCTTCACCAGCACAGCCACTTTGAGGGCTGGGTGCTGTGGTGGCACAGAGACCGGGCATGCATGAAGGATCTGACGGGCAGTGCCCTCCTCACCACCAGCCAAGCTGAAGTGATCATTCCCAGTGACTTTCTGCACATTTGATCAGTTAGCTTCTTGGTCCTTTGCACACTTACGTAAGACAACACCCTGACGCAACCGGGTCAGAGCAAATGTAAAAATATCACCTGCTATTGGAACAGTGCATTGAACCTCCCTTCACAATGTCTTTTGTCCCAACAACATTGCACTGTACAGGCCAGATTGTTTCCTATCCCAAACAAAAGGTACTAAAAAGGAACTTGGTATTAATTTGCTTGCTGTTTCAGGGATAGTTTTTATCAGAAAGCAGTCTGACCAGTGTAAAGGTTTTTTCAGGTGGTTTTAAACAACTTTTAGTCATCATACCACATGTGGTCATATCTCTCCATGCAGCAGATGTTGTATGTGTGTTTATAAAGGACATATTCTAGCAGTGATGAATCATTGTGCAGAGTACACTGGTGGGCTGGATTTTACAGTCCCCCGCTGGCATGTTTGGTGGGTGGAGGGAGGTTTAAAATGTAGTGCATGGCCTTCCACTGAGCGGTCTCCCATCCTGCATTGAGCAGGGTTCAGGCAGTGCATCCTTCTTAGTCTGATTCAGGCCCTCAAATGACTAAGTAATGAACAACTAAGTGCCTTGTTCCATTTTCACTCCCACCTTACCCGCAACAGGTAGCACACTGGCAGCTTGACAGCTTTTACAGCTAGGGTTGGTGTTGGGCCAAGGGAGGGGGAAGTACATTGATGGCACACCCCCAAGTTAAGAAACCCTTTTTGGCCTACCAAGGGCGGCACGGTGGCTCAGTTTATTAGCACTGCTGCCTCACAGCGCCAGGGACCCCGGGTTCGATTCCACCCTCGGGTGACTGCCCGTGTGGAGTTTGCACATTCTCCCCGTGTCTGCTTGGATTTCCTCTGGGTATTCTGGTTTCCTCCCACAGTCCAAAGATGTGCAGGTTAGGGTGGATTGGCCATGCTAAATTGCCCGTAGTGTTCAGGGATGCGTAGCTGGTGGGTTATAAGGGGATTGGTCTGGGTGGGATGCTCCAAGGGTTGGTGTAGACTTGTTGGGCCGAAGGGCCTGTTTCTACACTGTAGGGATTCTATGATTCCATCCTCTCTAACAAAAATTCTTGCCTTCCCCCTCACTCTCTGGTGTCTGCCTGCCAGACTCTGCCAGTACACCTGAACCTACCTTGAAGTCTGGCTAAGCCTTCTGGGGAAGGGTCACCAGACCTGAAACATTAACTCTGATCTTTTTTTTCATAGATGCTGTCAGACCTGCTGAGCTTTTCCAGAAACTTCTGTTTTTGTTCTTGAAGTCCAGCTCATGCGCTACACCGTTTGACCTTGGGGCTGCTGGGATTTTAGGGCTGCTGGCCAATCAGATTGAATAGTTCTTGACTAGTTGGTCAAACAGCCTTTTACTCACCCTCCCACCTATAACATTTTTCCCCTCACAGAGATTGATTCTCAGCTGTCCAAAGTGGGACACCCTTTCGAAATGGAGGCAGATGTCTTAATTGTAGGTAATGAACATTGCTCCCAGATTGGTACAACTGTGTGGCCTTTTGGTGGGCAGACATTTCTGTTAGGGTTTGGGGAATACAGTGCCCTGGAACCTCCAGCCAATCTGTGGCTTCCACACTTATATCAGCGCTCAGCAAGATTACTGTAGATTTGCTGACATGCACTTCCCGAATTTCTTTCTGACCTACTGTTGGAGAATCTAAGCTTAAGGAACTGGGATTACCAACCCTCCTGGAATCTCCAGGAAAAAAAAAGTCATTCTCTGTGCAGAGATAGATGTAGGTAGGGGGAGGAAATATAAAGCTAGTTTGGGATTATTCATTCAGCTGACCATTGACCAGACTCCACTGATCGGGCTGTCTTGGGTAATCAATGATGGGAGTTGAATGGTTGGAGCTCAGAGGTTGTGGTGAAACCTCCTAAGGTATACCCAACTGGAATGGGCAATCGTTTTTGATGTGAATATGGAGTCAGGGCCTGAGCAAAGTGAAGTAACAGAACTTGTGTTACACCAAACCATCCAACACTACCTGAAATATAGCTCTTTGTGAAAAATGCAGTCAAGTTGAATGCAGGCCATTGGGAACGCCAAAGCTATTGCCCTGTGTTTCCATCACAGCCTCTGTTTCCTAGCAACCAATTCCATCCCATTCTCTGACAGCCATCTTTGGCTGAAACAGATTGTGTCACTGTTCCATTTGACCTTGAGCTCTGCTCCCTGGCCTGTATCCTCTTCATCACCCAGACTGCATACTCCCACCTCTCATCATCATCTGTCTCATTTTCCATCCCCCAGTCTTAGTCCATCTGCTGGTGAAGCCCTTATCTATGTTTTTGGTACCTCCAGACTTGTCTATTCCAATGCTTTCCCATCTTCCACCTTCCAAGTTCTAGACCCAAGCCAATCCAAAACTCTGATTCTCATTTCTGAATTCACATCATCTCATTAATCTGTGCTCCCTGGTTTACGCTAGCTCCCGCCCCAGCAAATGCTGGATTTTAAAATGTTCATCCTCTTATTCAAAACCTCTTATGGTCTCCTCCCTTCCCGTCAATAATATCTACCAGCTCCACTACTCTACAAGGATTCTGGTTTTCAATCCCATTCCCTAATTCTTTCACTCTGCCATTAGGGAATACTTTCCGATGTTTTCTATGGTAATGGCTATCTGGAAAAATATCTCTTCTGTAGATATTCTACTGTGGTTATCCTCTGCCACTAATCACTAGGTAAACCTGAGACAAAGCAAAGATAAAGGAGGATTGATAGCTGCAGACTAACTTTACCCCTAGTGTGGTAATGGCAGGGTCATTCAAGGCATTCAAAGGGGCATTGGATTTTGTTTTAGATAAAACCAATGTGCAAAGGGATGGGAAATGGCAGGAGCATGATGTAGACATGGTGGGCCATCTGTGCTGTAACACCTCTGTGATTCTGTGATCCAAGGACCCCAGATGGGTAAAAGTTGCCAAATATCACAAGCTCCCAGGAGTGAGCCACCTGGGAACCCAACCTCACCCTAACCCTAACATCCAGCTGTGTAGACCTTAAAGCTCTGAAGCTCTCTCCTTTACTTACCCTCCCCTTCAACTTTCTCCCTTTTAGATGCTACTTAAAGCCTATTTTTCTGATTGAACTTTTGGCACCGATTCCCATAATCCATGTATTCCTTGGATTGGTGTCTCGATTGTTGTCTGCATATGTTCCTGTGAAATGCCATGGGGCATTTTCCACATTAAAGGAACTATTTATGTACAAGTCTTATTGTTGACAATGGGAGGGGGTGACAGTGCACAAGGGAGCGCATATGGCACAGTAAGTAGTGTCCTTATCTCTGGGCCAGGACTCCCACTTTAGATCCTTGTTGACCACTAAAGGGTCGAGGAGAGACAAGGTGACTGTTAGCTGGTAAATCCTTCCAGTAAGAGTGGAAGGGTCCTCTGGTCAGCCATCTTTATTTTTATTGCAAAAATATGCTTTATTCATAAAAAGTCTTTGTATACATATACAGTTACTGAAGCAGTTCTGTACAGTCTTTGCAACAAAACATTGGAATTTTGCACACCCTGCAATTCCAACAAAAACCCAAGGCATTTCTTACTTCTAAAGGACAATATTTGCAAACATTGAGGGTCTGATCATTGAACAGACCCTCGTTATATTTTGGCAGAAAGACCTCAGGTGGTCTTTCCCCACTGCGCCTTAGTGACAGCTGCCCCAAGCTTTAGTGAGTCCCTCAGCAGGTAGTCCTGGACCTTGGAATGTGCCAGTCTGCAACACTCGGTCAGGGTCAACTCTTTGCACTGGAAGACCAACAAGTTTCGGACAGGCCAAAGAGAATCGTTCATGGAGTTGATGGTCCTGCAGGCTCAGTCGATGTTTGTCTCAATGTGTGTCCCGGGGAACAGACCATGGAACACTCAGTGGTTAGCACTGCTGCCTCACAGTGCCAGGGACCTGGGTTCGTTCCTACTCTCGGGCAACTGTCTGTGTGGAGTTTGCACATTCTCCCTGCGTCTGTGTAGGTTTCCTCCGAGTGCTCCAGTTTCCTCCCACAGTCCAAAGATGTGCAGGTTAGGTGGATTGGCCATGCTAAATTGCCTGTAGTGTTCAGGGAGGTGTAGATTAGGTGGGTTATAGGGGGATGGGCCTGGCTGGGATGCTCTGAGGGTCGGTGTGGACTTGTTGGGATGAAGGGCCTGTTTCCACACTGTAGGGATTCTATGGTGAATAGTGCTGGCCAGCCATCCCTGCAAGACAAAAATGACCTACCACTTCAGGGTTTTGACCAAAAGTGTGAACCAATTCAATGGAAGCTCTTGGTCACCAATGCCCTCTTTGAAGATTGTACCTGGAGAGAGACAACTCAGGTGATGTCAGTTGCACTGCCTGTTCTAACTACCCCATAGCCCCACTTCTGCCAGGGCAGTGGGAATTGTTTAAACCAGCTGTTATAAATAAGGCAGCATCAGAATGGAACTCCGTCTTCAGCTCCTGCTCTCAGATACCCACTTGCAGTCTAAATTAGAGCAAAGAACTGCACTGCTGGAAATCTGAAACAAAAGCAGGGAACTGGTGGAGGAACCCAGCAGCATCTGTGGAGAGAGAAACAGAGTTAACGTTTCAGTCACTCTTCTTCAGAACCCAGCCTGAATGTCTGTCAGGGCTAAAAGCTCAGTCAGACTGGTTAGTCTGCACTGCATCATCAAGTGGGGAAAATACGGAATTGCAACTGTGGAACCTCAGGACGTTAACAAAGAACCAGCAACTAATTACCGTTTAAACAGTTTGGAAGCTTAACTTTAGCATTGATGTTCCATCTGTTTAGCATTGCAGTCTTACCCTATGGATAAATTATAACAGAAACAGTTTGTGAGCATCTGTTAAAATTTAACAATGACACAGCTATAGGAAAGATGATGTGAAACTTGAAAGGGTTCAGAAAAGATTTACAAGGATGTGCCAGGGTTGGAGGGTTTGAGCTATAGGGAGAGACTGAATAGGCTGGGGCTATTTTCCCTGGAGCATCAGAGGCTGAGCGGTGATTTTATAGCGGTTTATAAAATCATGAGGGGCTTGGATAGGGTGGATAGTCAAGGTCTTTTTCCCCAGGGTAGGGGACTCGAACACTAGAGGACATAGGTTTGAGGTGAGAGGGGAAAGATTTAAAAGTGACCTAAAGAGCAGCTTTTTCACACAGAGGGTGGTGCGTGTATGGAATGAGCTGCCAGAGGAAGTGGTGGAGGCTGGTACAATTACAACATTTAGAAGGAATCTGGATGAGTATGTGAATGGGGATATGGGCCAAATGCTGGCAAGTGGGACCAGATTAATGTAGGATATCTGGTCAGCATGGACGAGTTGGTGCGAAGAATCTATGACTCTATAAATATTAATTTGTTCATTTTTGTTTTGTATTTGGACCATTTATTGTCAAAAACAGCATGTGATGGATTAAAAGCCAGAGACTGACAAGGGTCCCATCAATCCATAGCTGTCTTGTGGAAAGGTATATCGTAGTCTGTGATAGGTGTCACAGCAGTTGTGTTGTTCCTGAGGAGTACTGGTGGACACTTTGAGTTAATCCTGGTTGAATGTGGTAATATATAGTGGGTGTGAGTGAATCAGGAGCTATTATTCACTTCAATGGAAGTAAATATTGAGAAAGGTGTAAAATGAGCTACTGAATGCTATCAATCATTTCGCAATTTTGCACATCATTGGAGTTAGCCACCTCTACAAACGTGTCAGACAATGAGTCAGTAGTTATCATTCTTGTCTCTGAGTCACAAGATCCTGGTTTGAGACCCACTTCAGGGCTTGAGCTCTAAAGTCAAAGCTGACACTCCAGCACACAACTGATTGATTAAGTTATTGTTGTCACATGCACTGAGACACAGTGAAAAGTGGCATTTTACGCGCTATACAGGCAGATTGTATCATACAAAGTGCATCGGGGTAGCAGAACAGAGTTGCAGCTGTAAAGAAGGTGCAAACAGAGATCATCCCTCACACCCCGTCCATGCAATAAGAACCAAAAAAGAATCCCCCTCATCCTCACGTACCACCCCACCAACCTCCAGATCCAACGCATCATCCTCCGACACTTCCGCCATCTGCAATCCGACCCCACCACCAAAGACATCTTTCCCTCCCCACCCTCATCTGCTTTCCGGAGGGACCACTCTCTCCGTGACTCCCTTGTCCGCTCCACACTCCCCTCCAGCTCCACCACACCCGGCACTTTTCCCTGCAACCGCAGGAAGTGCTACACCTGCCCCCATACCTCCTCCCTCACCCCCATCCCAGGCCCCAAGAAGACTTTCCACATCAAGCAGATGTTCACCTGCACATCTGCTAATGTGGTATACTGCATCCGCTGTACCCAGTGTGGCTTCCTCTACATCGGGGAAACCAAGCGGAGGCTCGGGGACCGCTTTGCAGAACACCTACGCTCGGTTCGCAATAAACAACTGCACCTCCCAGTCGCGAACCATTTCAACTCCCCCTCCCACTCCTCAGATGACATGTCCATCCTGGGCCTCCTGCAGTGCCACAACGATGCCACCCGAAGGTTGCAGGAACAGCAACTCATATTCCACTTGGGAACCCTGCAGCCCAATGGTATCAATGTGGATTTCACAAGTTTCAAAATCTCCCCTCCCCCTACCGCATCCCAAAACCAGTCCAGCTCGTCCCTGCCTCCCTAACCTGTTCTTCCTCCCACCTATCCCCTCCTCCCACCTCAAGCCGCACCTCCATCTCCTACCGACTAACCTCATCCCGCCTCCTTGACCTGTCCGTCCTCCCTGGACTGACCTATCCCCTCCCTAACTCCCCACCTACACTCACCTTTACTGGCCCCATCCCCGCCTCTTCGACCTGTTTGATTCCTCTCCACCTATCTTCTCCTCCATCCATCTTCTATCCGCCTCCCACTCTCCCTATTTATTTCAGAACCCCCTTCCCCTCGCCCTTTTCTGATGAAGGGTCTAGGCCCGAAACGTCAGCCTCTCTGCTCCTATGATGCTGCTTGGCCTGCTGTGTTCATCCAGCCCTGCACCTTGTTGTCTGAGATCAGAATTAATGTTTGAGAAGTCCAGTCAAAAGTCTGATAACAGCGTCTGAAGAAGCTATTCTTGAATCTATTCATAAACATATTCAAACTTTTATGCCCGCAGAATAGGGTGGAAGAGAGTATAACCAGGGTGGGAGGGGTCTTTGATTATGTTGGTTGCTTTCCTTATGCAGCGGGAAGTATAAATGGAGTCAGTGGATCGGAAGCTGGTTTGTGCGATGCACTGGGTTGTGTTTACAACTCTCTGTAGTTTCTTGTGGTCTTGGGAAGAGCAGTTACCAAACCACGCTGTGATGCATCCAGCTAGGATGCTTTCTGTGGCGTGTCTATAAAAATTGGTAACAGTCTTTGTGGACATGCTGAATTTCCTTAGCCTGAAGCCCCAGCTTGTAGCTTGGGTGGATGTTATAAAGATCTACAGCGCAGAGAAAGGCCATTTGGGCCATCACATCCCCACCGATCCAAAACAACCACCTAACTATTTTAATCTCATTTTCCTGCACTTGGCCAATAGCCTTTTGTGAGCCTTGACATTGCAAGTGCACATTTAAATATTACTTAAATGTGATGAGGCTTTCTGTCACTCCCACCCTTCCAGGCAGTGAGTTCCAGATTCCCACCACCCTCTGGGTGAAAAAGCTTTTCCTCGCATCTCCTCTAAACCTTTTGCCCCTTACTTCAATCTCTGCCCCCAGTCATTGATTCCTCCATCAAAGGGAAAAGTTTCTTCCTGTCTACCCAGTCTATGCCACTCAGAATTTTTTACATCTCAATCACGTCCCCTCTCAATCTCTTCTGCAACAACCCCAGTCTGTCCAATCACTTCAGCCCCAGGGCAACATCCTGATAAAGATCCTCTGCACCCTCTCCAGTGCTATCACAGCCCTGTCAAACACACCACAACACTATAAGAACAAGGTTTGGTCTAGTTCCAAGAATGACGGTATAAAATATAGATATAAATTTTAGTAATGAGTAAGTTGCAGGGTTGAAAAGGTGAAATGCCTTGTTGGGGTTTCAATCTGCATGCAGAGTGAACCCATTTTCTTCTTCAAAGTCAGCATATGTAGCTTCAGCAAGTAATCCGGAAGACAAACGGAATGTTGGTCTTTATTCAAGGGGTATGGGGCATAAAACTATTGCTGTCAGTACAGAGCATTATTAAGATTACCCCTCGAGTACTGTGTACAGGTTTGTTCACCTTGCTTAAGACAAGACATATGTATATATTGGAAACCATTAGGGAAGCTTCACTTGGCTGACTCTCGGGATGAAAGGGTTATCTTATGAGGAAAGATTGGGCTGTAACTCACGGAATTTAGAAGAATGAGGGGTGATCTTATTGAAACACAGGATGTGGAAAGGATTGGACAGGGTAGGCGCTGAGAGGAGGTTCCCTGTTGTGGGAATGTCTACGACTAGATGGCTACGACTAGTTTCAAAATAAGGAGGAAAACCGTACAAGGAGAAATTTTGTCTCCCAGGCGATTGTCAGTCTTTGGAATTCTGTTCCCCGGAGAGCAGTGGAGGCTGAGTCATTGATTATATTCAAGGCAGATTTAGACAGATTTTTGATTGACAAGTGAGTGAAGGGTTATGGGGACAGGCAGGAAAATGGAACAAAGGCCACAATGAGATTGATCATGATCTAATTGAATAATGTAGCAGGCACGAGGGGCTGAACGGCCTTTACCTGCTCATTTTGCTTATGTTCCTATCAAGTTTAGATAGGAGAACAGTTATGTGTTGAACCTGCAGGCGAGAATGCTGCAACATGGTTTACAAACTATAGGTTTCACAATCTATGCACAGAGACGGGACAGGCACATTTAATACTTTAATCATGGAAGGCAAATAGTGAAAATGCATTGTTTTACACAGCTAATTTACCCATTTTATTTAAACACCCTGCAAACACTGTTAGAGCCAGAATTGCAATCTGACGTTGTACGTATTCCGTTTATTTGTTGAGGATGCATTATTAACATGCTGATGTTTAACACATTTCAAAAGTTTAACACATTCCAGGTTTAGAGTGGGGGATTTCTGCTGGAATCATTTATCTGGTTATTTAACTAGATAATAGAGTCATACAGCATGGAAACAGACCCTTCAATCTAACCAGTCTATGCTGTCCATAATCCCAAACTAAACTAGTCCCACCTGAGTACACTTGGCACATATGCCTCCAAACCTTTCTTATTCATGTACTTATCTAAACATCTTTTAAATGTTGTATCTGTACCCATATCCACCACTTCCTCTGGAAGTTCATTCCACATACCAACCACTCTCTGTAAAAAAATTGCCTCTCATGTCTTCTTTAAATCTTTCTCCTCTCACCTTAAAAACATGCCCTGTAGTCTTGAAATCCCCCACCCTAGGGAAAAGACACTTGCCATTCACCTTATTTGTACCCCTCATGATTTTATAAACCCCTATAAGGTCACCCCTCAACCTCCTACGCTCCAGTGAAAAAATGTCCCAGCCTATCACGCCTCTCTTTATTACCCAAATCTTCCATTCCCGGCAACATCATGGTAAATCTTTTTTGAACAGTCACCAGCTTAATAATATCCATAATGGGCTGGAAAATCTACCTGCCCACCAAACTGTAGGAGGCACAAGGTCACATAAATGAAGGGGTCAGGGACATTGACCCAGACAAGATATTGTAGGCAGCACGGTCGCTCAGTGGTTAGCATTGCTGCCTCACAGTGCCAGGGATTCCACCCATGGGTGACTGTCTGTGTGGAGTTTGCACATTCTCCCCGTGTCTGCGTGGGTTTCCTCCGGGTGCTCCGGTTTCCTCCCACAGTCCAAAGATGTGCAGGTTAGGTGGATTGGCCATGCTAAATTGCATGTAGTGTTCAGGGATGTGTAGATTAGGTGGGTTATAGGGGGATAGGTCTGGGTGGGATGCTCTGAGGGTTGTTATGGACTTGTTGGGCCGAAGGGCCTGTTTCGATACTGTAGGGATTCTATGATTCAGTCTTGAGAATTCAGACGTATGACAGTGCACACCATACCTGAGTCAAAGTTTACTTTACAGATGAGCAGCTGAGAGCCAACGTGAGGTGTTTTTTCACAATGAACTTGTCATTCAGGGTTCAGGAGTGTGCTGAAGTTTAAGAACAGAAGTTGTAAAGTCAGGCTACATATATGGAAGACTGTGGAGATTTGACATGATAGAATTAAACGCCTCAGATACAGATTAAGAGGAGATTCAGTTGAGGGGTTCACAATCCTGCCAGGTTTAGTACATAAGGATGAACTTCCCTGGCACTGGCACATGGCTGCTACCTAGACTCTAAGGGGTTAAGTCTAACTGTTAGTAAGACAATATATATCATCACAGGAAGTGATCTTGCAGCCTTGTGGCAAGATGAAGCACAGTGGGATGTTTCTTAAATAACAAATAAATTTTCCTGACCTCATCAGACCCTGTAAATATTCCTTAGCAGCATAATAAGACAAAAACAAAAATGTCAGGGGACACAGATTTAAGGTAATTTTAAAAGACTCAGAGGTAAGATGAATTTTATTTGGACTGCATTGCTGAAACAGGCGGTCAAAGCATAATTGATGATAACTTTCCAAAGAGGAATTGGATACTTGAAGGGAAAAATTGGCGGGATCTTGGGGAAAGTACAGGGGAGAGTGGGGCATGATGGATAACTCTGTTAAAAAGTTCCCAACACCATTATGTGCCTTTCTTCTGCAGCCCTTGAACATCCCTCAATTATCCTGGAGGGAATCTCTACAACACCCCCTGAGCCTACCCTGATACCCTCCTATTAATATTCTACTTTTGATCTTAGACCCTTCCCAGAGTCTCCATTAGATCTTGTGAAGTGTTGTTTGAAGAAGCTGAACATCCCAACATTAATCTGGATCTGCACAACAAACTCTCCCTCCCTTATCAAATCAAACTCCTCCACCCCCGTGACGGTGGCCATTCTCTGTGCCATCTAGCATCCTGAGTTTGACCTGCATGACTTCACTTTGGACAGTACTGACCCTGCCGTTTGGACCTCTTATTCCATTGATCTCTCCTTCACCACCACTGCACCCAAAACACCAGGCCCTTTTCTCTCCATCTCAACTCTACCCATGGTCCTCCCTCAGAGTTCTCTTCCAATCAACTCTCCCAGCATCCCCTCAGTCATTGCCGATCCTGACTCTTTGTGCAAGCTGCCATTCTTCTGTTCCCTACTACTGTGTCACAGAGTTCAATAAAGGCAACTGCTCTCTTCCAACACAACTGAACAAAGCCACTTGGTCCAAGCTGTTGTGAAAAGGTCTCAGGACTCTGGAGTTGCATATCACCAGGTATAAATTGCACAGTGTTGGCAGAGTTTAAAACATTCAGGAAGACTACACTGGACACACAACACGATGACACCAGACTAGCCCGATTGTGAGTGCATCTGGACATGAACACACAAAGAAGACAGATTAGTCCCTACCTAATGTAACTAGAAGATCAGAGCCTGGTGTATCTATGATCTCCATGTATAGCAGTATCTGGAATGAATGTGTAATAAATAGGGTTACTATGATGTCAGAGCTTGAAGATTGTCCTTGACCTTTCCTTCTCCTGGATTTGTTTGGCTTCAATGCATTCCTGGTATATCACATGATAAAAGAGTTGACAGCTCTAAGTACATGTGAACCAGGTGCCAAGAGGTTCCTGTGCTGTCTTAATCTCAAAAGTAGGGCATTATATCAAGAAAGGTTTGAGGATAATGAGTATTGATGGTGTGCCAGTGTATCACAGGTGTGATGTGAGGGTGTACATGACAGTGGCCAAAGGTGCCCACCGAAGCCAGCAACCTTGCAATTATTTTAATGCTCTGAGGAGCACTCATTGGCTAGAGACAGGACTTCTGCCCCTCACAAAAGGGAGGCGATGGCCTAGTGATATTATGGCTGCACTGTTAATCCAGAGACCCAGGTAATGATCTGGGGACCCAGTTTTAGAGTGGAAATTGCCATCCTTACCTGGTCTGGCCTATACGTGACTCCAGACCTACAGCAATGTGGTTGACTCTTAGCTCCCCTCTGGGCAATAAGGGATGGACAATAAATGTTGCCTAGCCAATGATGCCTTCATCTCATAATTGAATAAAGAAGAAAAAGCTTGGGAGGAGGTGCTCTCAGGGAGCAGCTGGCTTATCTGATTGTCTGCCAATTTTGGGGTCCCAGCAGTGCCACTGGGAGTAGTGGCCACTGTTGGTACTGCAAGCAGTTCCCACATTCTAAATGTCGGGACGAGGTGGGTATGGAGCATCTTGTAGCACGAACTGCAGGAGGGTGTGGCGGGGTGGCCCTGGGAGGTTGGGTGAAGGGGAATGGGTTTGGGTTCAAGAGACATAGAGTAGCCAGAATGGAGTGCCTGATAAGTTAGGAGTTCCCCACCAGAAAAAGGGCAAATGAGGGAGGTTCCCACTGTGCCCAATTTTCCAACCAGAGGGTTTGTGTGGGTCCAACTTGCTGGATATTAAACCCCACCCCCAACTAACATAGAGAACAGGAGCAGGAGTAGGCCATTCAGGCCTTTGATTCTGCTCCACCATTCAATCTAATCACAGCTGATCACCCAACTCAGTCCCCTCATCCTGCTTTCTCCCCATACCCCCTTGATCGCTTTCGCTCCAAGAACTATCTCTAACGTTTTCTCTGACCTCAAAATTGCCTCTGGCCAGGAAGTGGTGCTTATGCAGCCATTAATTAATTGGAACTTCAGTTAGGATGAGGACAAGAGGGCTGCCAGGCAACTTGCTGCCGCACCTAAGGTTTCTGACAGACCAGTTCGTGGCCACCCGAGGAATTTCACAGACCCCACCTTTTGGGATTTCCAGCCAGTGCAGAGAGGCTCCCTGTTCATCACCAGTTCTACTGCCTCCTCAGATCCTGACCAAAGCTGCATCGGAGGGGGATGGGCTGTGCCCCACTCCCTCCACCACTTGGATTTTGAGGCCCATTGGGTGACACGGTCATGTAGAATGGATGCTGGCCAGGAATGGACACGTTTCCGAGCCCCAGGAATGCTTTCATCAGGAGATTGATGGTGAGTTCCCTGGCCATTCCTGAAGGATTGGCAGCCCTGGTGACACTGAGGACTGTAGTAACTTTGACCATTTCTTACTACTTGGGTAACCTCTGAGCTGTGAGGAATGGGAACTGCTGAAGAAGTGGGCTTTGGAAGCAAGGTAGGAAGGACAGATGAGTCATGGAGTCATAGAGACGTACAGCACAGAAATAGACCCTTTGGTCCAACTTGTCCATGCTGACCAGATATCCTAAATTAATCTAGTCCCATTTGCCAGCATTTAGCCCACTAAACGCTTCATGTACCCATCCAGCTGCCTTTTAAAGTTATAAATGTAGACTAAACGGGATTGAGGTTCATAAGGAGGAGGTGTTAGCAATTCTGGAAGGTGTAAAAATAGATAAGTCCCCTGGGCCGGATGGGATTTATCCTAGGATTCTCTGGGAAGCTAGAGGGGAGATTGCAGAGCCTTTGGCTTTGATCTTTATGTCATCATTGTCTTCAGGAATAGTGCCAGAAGACTGGAGACTAGCAAATGTTGTCCCCTTGTTCAAGAAGGGGAGTAGAGACAACCCTGGTAATTATAGATCAGTGAGCCTTACTTCGGTTGTGGGTAAAGTGTTGGAAAGGATTATAAGAGATAGGATTTATAATCATCTAGAAAGGAATAATTTGATTAGGGATAGTCAACACGGTTTTGTGAAGGGTAGGTCATGCCTCACAAACCTTATTGAGTTCTTTGAGAAGGTGACCAAACAGGTGGATGAGGGTAAAGCGGTTGATGTGGTGTATATGGATTTCAGTAAAGCATTTGATAAGGTTCCCCATGGTAGGCTATTGCAGAAAATACGGAGGCATGGGATTGAGGGTGATTTAGTGGTTTGGATCAGAAATTGGCTAGCTGTAAGAAAACAGAGGGTGGTGGTTGATGGGAAATGTTCATCCATTTATAAATGACCTGGATGAGGGCGTAGAAGGATGGGTTAGTAAATTTGCGGATGACACCAAAGTCGGTGGAGTTGTGGATAGTGCGGAAGGATGTTGCAGGTTACAGAGGGACATGGATAAGCTGCAGAGCTGGGCTGAGAGGTGGCAAATGGAGGTTAATGCGGAAAAGTGTGAGGTGATTCACTTTGGAAGGAGTGACAGGAATACAGAGTACTGGGCTAATGGTAAGATTCTTGGTAGTGTGGATGAGCAGAGAGATCTCGGTGTCCATGTGCATAGATCACTGAAAGTTGCCACCCAGGTTGATAGCGTTGGTAGGAAGGCGTACGGTGTTTGGTTTTATTGGTAGAGGGATTGAGTTTCGGAGACATGAGGTCATGTTGCAGCTGTACAAAACTCTGGTGCGGCCAAACTTGGAGTATTGCATACAGTTCTGGTCACCGCATTATAGGAAGGATGTGGAAGCATTAGAAAGGGTGCAGAGGAGATTTACCAGGATGTTGCATGGTATGGAGGGAAGGTCTTATGAGGAAAGGCTGAGGGACTTGAGGCTGTTTTCGTTAGAGAGAAGAAGGTTAAGAGGTGACTTAATAGAGACATACAAGATGATCAGAGGATTAGATAGGGTGGACAGTGGGAGCCTTTTTCCTCGGATGGTGATGGCTAGCACGAGGGGACATAGCTTTAAATTGAGGGGTGATAGATATAGGACAGATGTCAGAGGTAGGTTCTTTACTCAGAGAGTAGTAAGGGCGTGGAATGCCCTGCCTGCAACAGTAGTAGACTCGCCCACTTTAAGGGCATTTAAATGGTCATTGGATAAACATATGGATGATAATGGAATAGTTTAGGTTAGATGGGCTTCAGATTGGTTTCACAGGTCGGCGCAACATCGAGGGCCAAAGGGCCTGTACTGAGCTGTAATGTTCTATGTTCTATGTACCAGCTTTCACCACTTCCTCTGGCAGCTCATTCCATACACAAACCATCCTTTGCGTGAAAAATAATCTGATGGGGTCTTTTTCATGAACCTAAATAAAGTAATGAAGGACCTTTTCTTCCTCCACAGGACTAACAGAATAAACGGATGGAACATAAGTTGCCTGCAAGGCTTGATTTGAGATTAGCATAAATAGCTTGTTCATTTATGTGTGAGAATGCAGCTAGTGGAGTCAGGTACAGTTCAATCTCTCGTTCTGATTGAGGGTGTGGGTTACACAATGGGGAAGTGGTTTTGCAGGTTTCTCTTCATTACCCAAGTGTCTGAAATTCCCACATTTGTTAAGAAGTGAAATAATCTCACCTGAATAATGGCTACAACCGTGACTGAGTTACATGGACGCAGTCTTGTGTCATTTGGGTGTGTTGGTTTTATTTTTAATTTCAAAAACATCCTTTATTCATTAAAAAAAGTCTTTATATATTTCCACAGTCACAAACGCAGTTTGGCTCTGTACAGTGGCAATTCAAGGAAACAAACAAACTTTGGAGTTTGACTCAATCCAAAAAAACCAAAGGCATCTCTTACACATACAAGACAATATTTACATGTATTGACGCACATTGAGGGTCTGATAACTGAACAGACCCCCATTTACCTTCCGCAGGAAGACCTCAGACAGTGGTCTTTCCCTACTGTGCGACAGCTGCCCCAAGCTTTAGTGAGTCCCTCAGCATGTAGTCCTGGACCTTGGAATGTGCCAGTCTGCAACACTCCATCGAGGTCAACTCTTTGCTCTGGAAGACCAACAAGTATCAGACAGACCAAAGAGCGTCTTTCGCTGAGTTGATGGTCCTCCAGGTGCAGTCGATGTTTGTCTCGGTGTGTGTCCCTGGGAACAGACCGTAGAGCACTGAATCCTATGTCACGGAGCTGCTCAGGACACACCTTGACAAAACCCCACTGTCATTTGGGTGTGTTGGCCTTTATTGTGAGGGGGGTGCGGATGCAGGACTTGAATAAAGAAGTCTTACTAAAATTGAACAGGGTTTTGGTGAGAGCCCACCTCTGAGGCGCTGTGTACAATTTTGGGCTCCAAAAGGATACACTTGCATTTGGCATGACCTTGAATTGCTGCTGATATCTTTCAGTTGTAATTCCAGAATGTGTTCTTTAAAAGAGGGGCTGGTAAATTACATGGCTGTCTGGAGAAAGAGAGAGAGAGACAGAGAGTGACACTCATGGAATGCCACACTTATGAATGTGAAGGCAATTTCAAACAACAGCCCTTCAAACTGGAGAAGAGGCAAGTCAAATCAGATTTGGCTGTAAACTCCTGTCATTACAATGATAACTGAAGGGTCAATGGCTGCTCAACAGCAAACCGCCCCCTGTGGATTATCTCCCAAATTGCAGACACATTTTATGATTTTCCTTTTGAAGAACACACAAGGACAGGTGTTACAAAGTCAGTTTCAACTTTACTTGAGTGGCCTAGTAGGACCGAATGCTCTTGTGAGCCTGAGTTTGACTGTCTATGAGCTATGATGGCACAAAGAACCATCCCCTAGTTACCCTTCTGTTACAGGTAAAGACCCTTTCTCACTCCTGGGTGAGGAGGGATGAATTGGCTCTCCATCCTTGCTTACCCGCCTGCTCGGTTGGTCATCTTGGAATTTCTCTCATTCTGAATGCTAGAGTTCAATCACGGTCAAAAGGAATCAGAACCCCAGAATCTCAACCCATCTGCAAAACAAAGGAATATGAAGCTAACTGAACAATCACTAACATGCACGTTACTGGTAATCTCCATTACAATGACTGCAGAGTTCAATTGTCTGCTATTCACCAACAGTTCAAAGATTGATCCATGTATCTTTTATTGAACTTTTAATTTTTTTGGACTTTTCTCTTAATTCTAAGCTGTGTATAGGTGTTGCATTACTAATTTTTCCCATGCTTAGTCATTAGAAAATTCACTCTTTGTTAACTTCAGGAACTCTGTTTAAATAGGCTCCTTCGAAAACAAATTTAATTTGGTCTGGAATAAAGTTATCCACAAGGGATGGCATCTGTTTATAAGTTAACATTGTTGTGACGAGCCAAGAGGGGAAGTGAATTAAAACAGGAGCTAGTTCAATCCTTCTCACCTGGGAGCTGAACTACTTGGCGATCCCTATCTGGAACCTTAGATAAAGGAACCTTAACAAAAACAAAGTTGCTGGAAAAGCTCAGCAGGTCTGGCAGCATTTGTGAAGGAGAAAACAGAGTTAACGTTTCGGGTCTGGTAACCCTTCAAAAGGGAGCCTTGCCTGGGACTCTGAGTGTAATACGTTAGAGGCTGAACAGTGACAGCTCATTAAATTGGTGCCTGGAATCAGAAAGGGAAGGAAGTTGTCCCAAGATGAAGGTCTGAGTAATATGGGCCTATATTTGCTGGAGTTTCCCCCGAGGTCTTGAGAGAGAAAACATTTCCACTACCCGGAGAATCTAAACCACAGGAGCGCTGTCTCCTGATAAGGGAGCGATCATTTGAATTGAGGTGAGAAGAAATGACTTCACTCAAAGGGTTGTGGATCTATGGAATTCTCCACTCAGAGGGTTGTAAATATTCCATCGTTCAATACATTTAACGCTGTGATAAATAGAGCTTTGGTGCTCAGGAAATCAAGGAATATAGATTTGGGTAGGAAAATGGAGTTGAAACCCAAGATCATATTAAATAGTGAAGCTAGTTCAGTGGGCTGTATGGTCACCTCCAGCTATTTCTTATGTTTTGGCAACTAAAAAGTGATCGAATATAGAGGTAATTCAGTTGTTTTGACCATTGCAACTTTCTTGAAATGACTTTGGGAACCCATAACCCATACATTACATAACTTCCCAACTTTGGCCAGTATTTATTTCTGTTTCAATCTCTGGCTGGGGTTTATTTTAACCAGGATCCTTTGGGAAAAGCTCAGTTGTTGGCCCTTGCTTTGCAGAATGGTAAGGAGCTGGATGAAAGTCAATTAAATTACAAAACTGAGGGGCTGCAATTTGGGAACAACAGGAGTGAAAAACCTTCAAATTTAGGATTGTCTTTTTGACGGAGGATGGGAGGTGGCTTGCAAAACAGTTTTCTGTTGAGGAAGAATCCTGTGTTTCATGCAATAGAATGCTCTGGTTGACCTGGTGAAATGCCTTTTGCCACAGGTAACCCAGATTGCAAATACTGTCTAAATGAATGTGGTGCAATCATTTACTGGTACAGTCCAAAAGTATGCTCCCATTGACTCATTATTGCCCATCCCTGGAGATGGTGGTGATGAGCAGCCTTCTTGAACTGCTGCCATCCATCTGGTGTGGGTAGGTGCACCCAGAGTGCTGTTGGGGGGGTGTGGAGTTCCAGGATTTTGACTTAGCGACAGTGAAGGAACGGTGATAGGATGGTGTGTGTCTTGGAGGGAGTCTTGCAGCTGGTGCCGCCATGATGCATTTCCATGCATGTGCTGCCTCTGTCCTTCTGGACAGTAGAGTTTGCAGACTCTACTGTCTGTTAACGGAGGCCTGGGGAGGTACTGCAGTTGCATCCTGTAGATGGTTAAGGTAGTGGAGGGAGTGAATATTTAAGGTTGTAAGTAGAGCCCCAATCAATCGGGCTGTTTTATCCTGGACAGTCTGAAGCTTCTTGAGTGTTGCTGGAGTTCAATCATCAGGCAGTTCCGTCATACTTCTGACTTGTATCTTATCGATGGTGGACAAGCTCCGTGCAGGGAGTCAGGAGGCGAGCTAGTCATCACAGAATTTGCAGTCCTGCTGTTCTGGCCAGCAGTCTTTATACAGCCAGTCTAGTTCAGTTTCTGGTCAATGATCAATTGAGAGAAGGAGTGGTAAGATTGGACTGGACAGCGTCAGGATAAAATTGATGATGTATCATCAGTCGAAGTTGGCAGGAGGCAGCAGATAAGTAGGAGGGGGAATAGGGATGGATCCTTGGGGAATATCATTGATAACAGATCAGGAGCAAGAAGAGGAGCTAGTGGAAGTGAAACTCTTGCTCTGGTGAGATAAATAAAGATAGATCCAGGTGAATTCTGACCCATCCATCTGAATGGGGTGGTGTTGTAGGTGATTGGTGACATCGACCACAGTCAAAGGCTGACAGATTGAAAAGGATGAAGGTATGAGTTTACCTCTCTGACAGTCACAAGATCAATAACTTTAGTAAGAGTGTATGTCTTAGCAGGGGTGCTAACCTGATTGGAGGGATTCAAACATTGCATTCTGGGAAAGATGGCCATGAACGCAGGCAGCAGCAACATATTTGAAGAGGACAAGGAAGATGGGGGTTGAGCAGTGGATTACAAGGAGGGTAGAGCCAAGGGTTGTCTTTTTTTTTGAGCAGAATGGAGTTGAAGGAGAGGAAAACCAAATCTAAATGGAGAGAACACTTAAGAATATCACCTTATAGGAGAGCCATGAGGCAAGTCCTCCTTTATCTGAAGACTACATGTCAGGTCATGTTAAAGTGATCAGACATTCTTTCAATAAAGTTATATAAGTTAGACTACATCAATGTTCTTTCTTTCCGTAGGTAAAACTCTACAAGTAATGCTTCATGGAAGTCAATGTGCAAAATCTGCTCACTGAAGCCTATTTGGAAATGCGAGACCAGGGGTGCGAAATAATGAATTTAGATGATGGTAAAGATACCTTTGAAGAAAAGAATGGTTTAAAAGAGAGCCTTCGTGCCTGGAAACATGATGCGGAGGTCCAGACAAGTCCGTTCCTCGCGCAAGACAAAGAGGATGAACATATCAAGAGTTTGGTGCACAGCCCATTGCCCATCTTCAGATATTCCCCGGATGTTGAGGTTTCCCAGAGTCCATGCTTTCAGTTTGACAGGTTGGCCCCTGCCAGGGTCTCCTTGTCTCCGTCCCTGCGGAGGATGAGGAGAAAGATGATGGCACCACCAGCTTCCCCGAGGAGTGCTGGGAGAGCTCAGAGAGTGTTGGAAAACCCTAAGGAGCTGGCCTCTGACGGTGACTCCTCTGTACCAGCCAATTACCTACAGATTCCACGTCCCACAACGGAGACAGCCTCTGTTGACCAGAGAGCTATTGGTAAGGAGATTCCTACACAACTCCAACAAGACTCTCTGCAAAGTGTAGCAGGTCTGTTACCTGAAAACCAACAAAAGGGTGACCATGTCGGGGATACACCGATCATCCCTCACACTGATGAAGACATTCCTCTTTGGGCAAGAAGACGGGGTGACTGCACATTCGCTTTGTTGGATAATCTTCAGGAGGTAAAACATACATTATTTTATTGTGTTTCCACAGTATTTAGCTTGCACTTGGCACAGACTATGTGGCATCTGGGTAGCACCTTTCACAAGCACATTTCAGAAAAATTTACAATCAATGAAGTACTTTTGAAGTTGCTGTTGTGATGTAGGAAACATAGTGGTCAATCTGTGCACAGCAGGATCCCACGCCAACAACACACCAGATTCCCTGGTTTTATTAGTGGAAACATGGGTGGGAAATTAATGAGAGATCAAGGCACCATGGAGTACAGAACTGTTCTTCTACAAAGTGGAACCACTGAATCCTCCATCCCCAGCTCAGAGGGAGGCCACAGCCTGGGTTCAGGCTCTCTCCTCACCCTCTGTTCCTCCAAAGAGGGACTCTGCTGGTTCTTGTCCACTTCCTATCACCCTGTGGATCAGCGAGGGGCAAGTGCAGAGCAGCAACTGGCAGGAGTAGAATCAGCCCCCTGGTTTATCAAAGTGGAGTTTCTAAGCTGGAACTGCTCCAATTGTGATGATCTATTTACATTGCTGAGTCAGTTTGCTTATCAGACGTCAGTAGAATATTGTTAGAATTTACCCCTGTCAATGACGTTAGTCTGATAGACTATGTAATTATCACCCTGTCAGCAACTAGTTAGGACTAGGCACAACAGAGTGGAGAGGGGCTTTCCTGTATATCGCTGTGATGACAGAGTTTGCCTTCCTGTGCTTATGGAAGGTTCTGTAACAAATCCAAATCTTCCTTTCTTTAGAGCAAATGAATCTCTTTCTCTACGTCTTGAATGGGTAAAATTTTCGGCCCAGAACTTTGCATAGAGGTCTTCACACTTAACAGCCAGCTGCAGTGTAGGGGTGGGAACAGACCCAGACACTGTGGGTGGGGTGGCAGCTTTCATGGATGTAGATGGGGCTGCCCTTGATCCAGGCATGGGTATGGGTGAGGTGCAGGGGAAAGAAGAAGACTTTCGGTCTTGCCCTGTAGGACAAGCCTTCCTTTGTACGGGAGGTTAAGCTGAGGTCACATCTGCTGTGGTAGGTGCTGTTAAAGATAAAGCAGTCGTGTTAATTTAGCCACTGTTTGCATATCTCTCAACTGACCTTGAGATTAGGAACCACAGTACACTATTGAGCCCTTCAAACCTGCTCCACCATTCACTATCATCATCCAACTCGTGCCCTGTTCCCATTTACTCCCCATACTCCATATCTAACTTCGTCTTGAAAAAATTCAATACCTTGGCCACAGTTTCTTTCCAGATGATCTGTTACATCAATGAAGGAGCCAGTTAAGGATCAACCATGTTATAGGGCAGCTACAGGTAGTCCAGACTGGGTAAAGTTCCTTTCCCTAAGGGACAGTAAGGAGCCAGTTGACTAGTCTATATAACTTCACAGCTTCACAATCCCTTCCGTGAGACTCCATTTCCGAATTTCGTAAAAAAAAACTTGAATTCAAATTCTCGATTCGGGATCTGATCTCTCATTCCCAGAATGATGACCCTGGAAGAATAACAACACCGTCATCACCTAACTTTTATTTCTGAAAGAAAAATGATCCAAATCAGAAACGAATGCGTGTTATTTGGTAGCGAATTCCACAGGTTCACCACTCTCTGGGTGAAGAAGATTCTCCTGATCTCAGTCTTAAATGGCCTACCACGTATCCTTAAACTATAACTTAGAAAGTCGGAAGGGGAAAAGGCACTACAAGCAGCTGATTGGCTATTTCCTGTATGACACAGTCACCCAACGTGACCCTTCAGTTTGGGTGAGAAAATGATTGTTCTAAAATGGTGTATAAGTTACTTATAGCCCGTCTAACTCAATTCAAATAACCACAGTCCTATCTATAAGTAGCCTCTGGTTGACTTGCTGTATTTTATATGAAGTAAACAAGATTAACAGGGCTATTGATGGAATGTCAATGGAGAAAAGCTGTGGCATTCATTGGTGTATCCCTAAAATTATGGAATGAAAATCATTTATTTCTATACAGCACCTTTCTTGACCTCAGGATGTCATTATGTATCCAACAGCCAGTTCAATTCTTTTGATGGGGGTGACTTTGGAAATGTGCACCAAGATCCCACAAACAGCAATCCAACACATGGCCAAATAATCTGATGCTAGTTGAGGACTAAATATATCTCATCACATGCACAGAATTCCAGTCTCCACTTCTGTTCAAGATGGTACCTCTGACAGTGCAGCAGTCCCTCAGTTGTGCTAGTCTCTCACAGCGGGGTCCATGGTCTAGGTTCAGAGCCTGAAGCGAACTCCTTTTAAAACCTATACTCAAAAGCCAGGGAAATTAAATGTTACCGTTGACCATTCACTTAATACTGAGGGAGCTCATTTCCACAGAGGAGGTGAGAAATCCTGCAAAAGTTGGAAGCCAGAAGTTAAAAAAAGTTGTTTTTTTCAGTACAAGTCCTCACAGATTTGTTATGTATTTCCAGTGTTTATGATGTGTTATGACTCATAGTCAGTATACCTTTAAGAGACATGTTTGTGATATTATCACTGCATCATAGCATGTGACCTGAGGGTATAAAGGTCTCAGACTCCCTCTTACTACAGTTCACTTGAAGCATGACACACTGCTGGAAGCACACACCTCTGCAGTAACTTAATAGTTTAGCTTTGGCCGAGACACTTATGGGCCTTTGGAATGTACTATTTGTATATAATAGTTAGCTGTAACATATGTCTGCTGGTTTCTTCAATACTGATAGATATCTATGCCCAGTTTCTTCAGTTGCAAGGAATAACGTAAGTGTTGCTACATCAAATAAAATATCATGCCGGAGGCAATCTCACACCATTTTCGTCACTTCATATCTGTAACAAGATTGTTTTCTTATTTAGATCATTTTTATTTCAAACTTAATAAAAACTAGGCTATGATAGTGTTATTATTTTTACAGGCTAATCACTTAGGGAATGTGAAGTGAGATCCAAATTGAGAATTTGAATTCAATCTTTAAACAAAATTCTGAAATGAATTGGGGTCTTGTCAAAGTGATTGTCAAGTTATGATAAGCTAGTTAACTAGCTCATTACTGTCCCTTAGGGAGAGAAACAGGTTGACTTTACCCTAATGGTTGCTGATCTACAGCACGGTTGATTCTTAACTGGCTTCTTTGTGGTCTAACAAGTCATCTTGTTGTGGCAAATCAGTTAGGGATGGGCAACAAATGCCATCATTGCCAGTAATGCACACATCTAGAGAATGGGTAAAAATAATCAAAGTGTAAAATCATTCCATCGATGATTATGTCACTGTGCCATTGCTTGAGGCAAAGTGGATGACGAGATATATATCCCATGGCGACTGATGTTGTCTCAGATGGTGTTATTGTCTCAGACAAGAAGCCAGAGACCTTTCACTGACCTTATAGGGTGGAACTCAGGTTGAGTCCCCTCTGCACATTACTCACGCAAATTCAATGCTGCCCATCTCCTATGAACCCAGTGGAAATGTCCCTGCAACTACATCAAGGTAACATCAACTCGTGGTGACACATGTACAAGACTGCTGTGTAAATGTTAGAGGTTCATGTTGAAGATTGATGTAGACAGAGTGAAAGAACCAAAAAAGCTAGGACGTCAAAAATTGGGGATTTTATACTGGGGGGTGGGGGCAATCTGGGAAGTTTGGACAGAGACTGTCAGAACATTGTATTCAGTTTTGGGAGGTCATGGTATTACTGCTATAAACAACACACAGAATGATTTGACGCAGACAATGACGATGGAAAGCTATAGTAATGAGGAGCTATGGGATTGTTGCCATGTAAGTGTAGCGGGTGAGAGGAGATTTGATGGAATTGTTTTTATCTACATAATGTTTTGATTGAATTAAGAGAACATGGAGAGATTACCAAAAGAATTATTTGCACAGGGATTCAGGAGGAGGCCATTCAGCCTCTCCATGCTGGTGTCCATTCAAGCAGGTGCTGGTTGGTCTGTATCTTTGATCTGCCTTTGCTCCCTATCCCTGATTGGTCAGTCTTCAAAGCTGTAACTCAGTGCCTGCCAGCCCTTTTCCCACCGTAGCCCACTTTAATGCTTTACACTTGTCAGAATCTCCAGACTGAAAATTGTGGGGTTCACATCGGAGGTGGGTTGGGGTGGAGGGGGAAGGTGGGAAGATGGGGGTGAGGAATTCATGGTAAAAGATACAGGCACAAAGGAAAAAACAAGACCCCTCCCGTTTATTAGGCTCTGTAGTGTTGGAGATCAGGTCTCACAGCTCATTTCCTTAGGCCTTGTAGATATTTTCAAATCAACCTGTTCAGAGATGTTATCACACACCTCTAGAGAGGGTGGGAGTTGAACCTGGGCCTCCTGACCCGGAGATAGAGACACTACCACTGCACCACCAGACTGCCTTTACCATGGGCCTTGTATTTTTCCTAATCAACCTGTTCCGAGATGTTATTACACACCTCTGGGACTTGAACACTGGCCTCCTGGTCAAGGGGTAGGGACACTACCCTTGTGCCACAAGAGGGCCCATCTTAAGCCTTGTAATTTTTTTGTTTTAACCTATTTTCCCCATCAATCCATTCAGAGACATTATCACACACCTCCGGAGTAGGTGGGACTTTGACCTGGGCCTCCTGGTCCAGGACTAGGGACTCTACCTGTGTGCCACAAGGGGGCCCACCCTACACCTTGTACAACAGCAAAGAAAATCGCACAGAGCTGAAGGGGCCTCTTGGCCAATCTCAGGACTGTCACATCTTAGTTTTCACTCTGTAGCTACAACCCAGCCTCGGAGATCACATGCCCAATTGCTCGACCCACTGAGGGTCACAATTCTCAATTTGGGAAACCCTCTTCCAACTGAAATCCAAAATCCGCAGCCTTTTAGAGAAGAGATTGTTAGATTTCCGCTATCCTTTGTGTGGAGATCTTTTCTCAATTTCCCTCCTAAACAGCCCAGCTCTAATGTGAAGACCCTTCTATTTTTTGATCTCACCCATCCAGAGGAAATGGTTTCTCTATAACTGCCTCATTACATCCTTTAAACACACTGTCAGCTCCTAAACCTAAGGGAATGCAAAACAAGTTTAAGTGTTTTTAAATCCCCTGCTTTTAAAGTTTTAAATAAACAGGCTACAGCTCTCACTGAGTTTAAACAAAGCCCTCAGCTTTGATTTTTAGGCTATTTGCTAAAATGTAGAGGAAACAGCATCTGGTCATACACTTCCAATTGCAGTCTTTGTTCAAATTTCCCTAAGGATTACAATTGTGTCATTGGCTGAGTTTCAAAACATTGAAGATAGGAGCAAGAGTAGGCCATTTGGCCCTACAAGCCTACTCCATCAATCAATGTAATCATGGCTAATAATCCAACTCTGTCCCTTGTACCTGCTTTCTCCTTATACCATTTTAACCCTAATACCGCTATGCATGAATAGGAAGGGTTTAGAGGGATATGGGCCAAATGCTGGCAAATGGGACTAGATTAATTTAGGATATCTGGTCGGCATGTGTGTGTGAGTGTGAATGTGTGTGTGTGCCTGTGTGTGTGCATGTGTGTGTGTGTGCATGTTTGAGAGAGTGTGTGTGTGTGTGTGTGTGCGCGCACGCGTGTGTGTATGCGTGTGTGTGTGCATGTGTGTGTGTGTGTGCCTGTGTGTGTGTGTGCATGTGCCTGTGTGTGTGTGCCTATGTTTGTGCATGTGTGTGTTTGTGTGTGTTTATGTGTGCGCGCCATGGTCCTGAGAGAACTAAAGGTTTTATCAGTGTAAAGAAGAGGCGACATTTTAGGTCAGACAATGCCTGTTAGGTATGATACGCACGCGCACGCACACAGGGTGAATTTATATTTGCAGATACATTTTATTTTGTTCAAAAAGCACACGATTTATTGACAGTCAGTCAATGTGGCATTTAATAAATTCCTACTTTAGAAATAAAACCAGTCTGACTCCAAACTAAAACACAAACAGATTCTAAACAAGGTCTCACATCTAACATGCATTGTCTGAGTTAAATGTCACCTCTTCTTTACACTGATAAAACCTTTAGTTCTCTCAGGACAGTGCCTTGAAAGGAATTTGGGGATTTCCATACACATTAATCAATTAAAACCTTTGAACTGATTGAAGATTTAATAGCATCTTAAGTTTGTTTAGTACATCCTTATCAACGGTGTGAAGCTTTGATCTTTTACTTATAAATTCTGTATCTGATACTTCCTCTCTCACTAACACCTGAAGAAGGAGTGACGCTCCAAAAGCTTGTGTCTTCAAATAAACCTGTTGGACTATAACCTGGTATCGTGTGATTTCTCACTTCCTCAGATAAGGAGCCTAAGACTGCAGACTATACTCCAGGTGTGGTCTCACCCATGACCCCGTACAATTGCAGCAAGACAGAATTGGAGCAAAAATTGACGCAAAAGCAACAATGATCGCTGTGGGGTTTCTGTGTTTGCAGTTTGACAGTTTAAAAATGCTATTGAAGGATAAACTGTTGTGGATGTTGACAGAATTTGTTTCCTGGCGGTTAACCACTTGAGATCTAAAAACTTCGAATGAGTTTCTTGAATTTTCATGATCAATGCGCGAGAACAAGGGTTGGACTAGATTTAGAAATGTTTTCAATTTTATACTCAAATAGCTCCTGAAATCTGTCCATGGTCGATATTGGGTGAGTGGCTATGAAGTTGGCATGGGAGAGGCATAAGTTGGCAGTAAATTGACATGGATGGTACAAGGAGCCATGGACGGGTGGGTGGTAGTGAGAGGACCCAGCAACTTCTGAAACAAAAAGTCATGGGCAAGGCCTCAGAGAATGTAGGGACACTTTTACCGTGGCAGCAATGAAAATGAGAATTAGCTTTATTGGCACGTGTACTCACATGAGGACTGTGAAAAGTTTACAAGTCTCCACGTACGGCACCATCTTAGGTACAAAGTACTAAGGTACAGATTCTTGAGTACAAATTCTTAGGAAAAAATAGAAAGGAAATAAAAAAGTCCAGCATTACAGACCTTCAAAAGTACAAAACCATAGTAATAAATTAGAAAAATGAAGAGCTAAAACGTTCAGAAGAAGAGTCCTTCCATTATCATATAATAAAGGAAAAGAAATTAAGAAAAGAGAATTTAAGACAAAGTTCACTTAGTCCATTCCATGGCTCTGGGCACAAGGGCCCATTGGAATCCCAGACAGGACCCATCACGATGCCGTAAAAAACGCCATGTGGAGTCACAGACTGACTGAAGCCACCACAGGGACCCAGACAGACACCGACTGAAACAACAATCAAAGCTGCCTAAAGGAGTCCCAGACCGTACCAGACCAACCATGCTGCTGCAAAGATGCTACAGAAAAGCCTTGAGGAAAACCCGGGCCACTGGAATCCCGGGCCCGGACCCACCTCGTCTTCAGCTGCTACTGATGGGTCCACAAGGAACAGCCGGATCCACATCACATTCTCTACTGCAGCAGCCTCCCAGAACCTCCTTCTCACCCAAAGCCTCCAAAAGAAGCTAAAGATGGAATTGATATTAAGACGGTGCTAGAACTGCCTTGATAGAAACCACTGAGAACCTGAACTCACCTCCAACATTGCAGCCATGAGCCTGTGCTGCTGGCCCTTCTCCAGCAACTCAGGAAATTTCAAAACATCACTATCTGCCTTAGTAGCCAAAATCCAACTCTAATTCTTGTACCATAGCCCCGAAATGAAACCAAAACATTTTGCTCTGTTCCTGTGGAACTTTCATGCAATTTCCACAGTGCATCTTGTATATGATCCGCTGCTACTGAGCGTCAGTGGTGGAGGGAGTGGATACTTGTGGATGTGGTGCCAATCAAGCGGCTGCTTTGTCCTGGATGGTGTCAAGCTTCTTGTGTTGTTGGAGCTGCACTCACCCAGGCAAGTGGGGAGTATTCCTGACTTGTGCCTTGTAGATGGTCAACAGACTTTGGGGAGTCAGGAGGTGAGTTATTTGTGAATTAGATATAGCTCCTAATACCATGTGTGTCAATTTAATGCCAGCTCATGCCCCTTCCCCATGCCAACTTCATAGCCACCCACTTAATATCTGATGGACTGATCTCAGGAATCACTTGGGGAGAAAAATAAAGCATTTCTAAATCTAGCCCCTGATCTGCTCTTGTAGCCACTGTGTTTATGTGATGAGTCCAGTTGAGATCCTGATCAATGGTAGCCCTCAGGATGTTGATAGCGGTGGATATAGTGGTGGTAACACCATTGAATATCAAGGGAGGGTAGTTAGATGGTCTCTTCTTGGAGATGGTCATTTCCTGGCATTTGTGTGGCATAAAAGTTACTTGCCACTTGTCAGCCCAAGCCTCGATATTGTCCAGATTTTGTTGAATTTGAATACGGACTGCGTTAGTATCTGAGGAGTCGCGAATGGTGCTGAACATTGTGCAATCATCGACGAACATCCCCACTTCTGACCTTATGATGGAGGGAACGTCACTGATGAAGCAACTGAAGATGGTTGAGCCTAGGACACTACCCTGAGGAACTCCTGCAGAAATGTCCTGGAGCTGTGATGACTGACCTCCAACAACCACAACCATCTTCCTGTGTGTCAGGTATGACTCCGACCAGCAGACACTTGCCCCCGATACCCATTGATTCCAGTTTAGTTGGCCATCTTGATTGCACACTCAGTCAAATGTGCCCTTGATGTCCAGGGCTGTCACTCTCCCCTCACCTCTGCAATTCAGCTCTTTTGTCCACGTTTGAACCAAGTCTGTAATGAGGTCAGGAGCTGAGTGGCCCGGGAGGAACCCAAACTGGGCGTCACTGAACAGGTTATTTCTGTGCATGTGCTGCTTGATAGGACTGTTGATGACACCTTCCATCACTTCCCTGATGATCGAGAGGAGGCTGATGGGGCGGTAAACGGTAATTGGCTGGGTTGGATTTGTCCTGCTTTTTGCATACAGGACATACCTGAGCAATTTTCCACATTGTTGGGTACATGCCAGTGTTGTAACTGTACTGGAACAGCTTGGATAGGGGAACAGTAAGTTCTGTTGTCAGGGCCCATAGCCTTTGCTGTATCCAGTGTCTCCAAATGGTTGTTGATGTCACATGAATTGGCTGAAGACTGGTATCTGTGAATGGCTTACGAGGCCATTTCAGAGGGCAGTTGAGAGTCACTCATATTGCTGTGGGTCTGAAGTCAAATATAAGCCAGACTAGGTAAGGACAGCAGATCTCCTTCCCTAAAGGACATTAGTGAATCAGATGGGTTTTTTTCCAACAAGCAACAATGGTTTCACAGTCATCAGTAAATTCTTAATTCCAGAATTTTTTTATGGAAATCAAATTCTACCATCTACCATGACAGGATTTGAAACTGTGACCCCAGAACATAAACTGAGTTTCTGGATTAATAGTCTAATGGAATTCCATCTGATTTAGAGAGTGTGATTGAGAGAGTGGGAAGGAAATAAAGGCTCCGATTTCCATTCCTGAGTCAGATGCACAGAGCTCCCTGTCTTGCAAACTGAACCATTAGGAATGGCTGCCCATATCCGGAGGGATGGGCTGGACTGGGAGTCAGTCTGGGATTGCGACCCTGGAAGAGCTGGAGAGCCTGCCAGGTGCTGGCACCAGCTACTCAAAAAGACTGCCTCAGGTTCCAGAGTATGATAAAGTTTGAAACCACGCATAAAACAGCTCCTGATTACTGCCCTCCTTGTGCCCACACTTTCCACCCTGCTTCTCTACCACCCTGTGCCCATCCACCTTTTTCCTATAGCCCCTCATTACAGTCCCTGTGCCAGCAAATGTCCCCAATTATCCCCTTTATAGCCCCTATATCAACCCATTCAACCCATAACCTTTTGCCTTTATCCTCTCATGCCAGCTCATCCGGCAAACCTCAAGAGGCATTCAGTTTAATCTGTACCGATGATGACACTATTGGGTAAAACATTCTCACTCACTGATAACAAAATAACAGTCAGTACATTGGAATTCCTTCAAGTAATCTCCTAGGACTACATACATTTCACTTTGGTACTGAATCACTTAAATACTTGGTCCCTTAAGTAAGCAAACATTTACATTAAATAAGCAGTTGGAAATACCCATCAAAATGCCCACTTGACCAAACACTGCATTTTGAAAATGATAGCTTGAGAACTGGAGCCAGTAATATTTATGCCAGGCAATGACTTTCTTCAATAAAGATAATCTAATCAACTTGCCCTGATATTCGATGGCATTTCAGTCACTGAACCCCACACTTACAACATCGTGGGAGTTACGATTGTTAAACTCCAAAAGCTAACTATTTAAACATGGTAGAAGTCCACACTTCTTTGTAAGAGCTTGATTTCAGTCAGTCACATACTATAAAAATCACAACTCAATGGTTACTAGCTCTCCATATTTATGCAAACAATTCAGACTCAATTTACTCTTAATTAATATATCCAACAGCTGTTCCCTTGTTCCGTTAGGTCTCTTGTAGATGATAAGAGATTCCCTTTTTCTTTTCAGAGATATCAATCTATATCAATAAAACAAACGAACATAACATAAAAAATGACAACAGATTAGATTCCCATCCAGTTTTTCCTTTGCACATAAAACTCCACGTGTCCCTGTTCCAGTATGTCCAACAGTTTCTTTGTTAAACAGCCAGATGGTGGACTGCTGCATTCCAGCCATTTTCAACTTCACTGAGTCTCTGCATTGTTATGATGGATAACAAAGACTTTCAGCCCTTCCTACCTGCCAGCTCATTACTTGATCATCATTAACTCGTGACAATTTTCTGCATTTTCCTCATACCCTTGCTCATTATTTCTATCCAAATAAACATCCAATGTTTAATGCCCAATCTCTTCAATGCCTCAGTTGAACCTGCCTCCACCACATTTCCAGGAAGTGCATTCCATACCCTAACTCAATATGTGTAAAAACTTGCCTTAGATCACCATTGGTCCTTTAGTAGATCACTTTAAATCTACGCTCGCTTGTTCTTATTGCTTTCATGAGCAGGAATAGCTTCATCATGTCAACTCTATCCAGTCCGCCCTTGATTTTAAAAATCTCTATCTCATAGCCTTCTTCTCCCCAAGGACAACAGTCCCAACTGCTTCAATCTACCTTCACAACTGAAGTTCTTCATTCCTGGAACCATTCTCCTCACAGTGCCAGGGACCCGGGTTCGATACCAGCTCGGGTGACTGTCTGTGTGGAGTTTGCACATTCTCCCTGTGTCTGTGTGGGTTTCCTCCGGGTGCTCTGGTTTCCTCCTACAGTCCAAAGATGTGCAGGTTAGGGTGGATTGGCCACGCTAAATTGTCCATGGTGTCCAGGGGTGTGCAGACTAGGTGGATTGGCCATAGGAAATGCAGGGTTACAGGGATAGAGTCGGGGGGGGGTGGGGAATGAGTTAAGGTGGGATGTTCTTCGGAGAGGTGAACTTCTTGGACCGAATGGCCTGTTTCTACACTGTAGGGATTCTATTAATTCTATGAATTCTGGTAAACCACTTCTGCACACTCTCCAATGTGTTCACATATTTCCTATAATCCGGTACCTGGAACTGTACACAATACTCCAGCTGAGGTTTAATAAGTATCTTATACAAGTTCACATCACCCCATGCCCTTATTAATAAAGCGAGGAAACTGTATGCTTTACTTACTGCTTTCTCGACCTGTCCTGCTACCTTCGGCAATCTGTGTACTTGTGCACCCAGGTCCCTGTGCTCCTGTATCCTCAATTTTATATTGTCTCTCATCTGTCACTTATCCACCCACTCCACCAACACACTGTCCTCCTCTCAGTTCACAATTCCTCCAAGTTTCATGTGACCTGCAAACTTTGAAATTGTCACCTGCTCGCCAAGATCCGGATCATTAACATTCAACAGGAATAGCAAGAATCCCAGTACTGACCTCCACTACAAACCTCCCTCAGCCTGAGAAATATCCACCGACCATTACTCCCGTTTCCTACCCACTCCGCCAATTTTGTATCCATGGTGCTACTGACCCTTTTATTCCATGACATATAATTTTCCTCAAGTCTGTATGGCACTTTCTGAAAATCCACGTATACCAACACCAGCAGTGTTTTTGTCATAGAGCCTGTTACCTCTTCAAAAACTTCCAGCAAGTTAGCTAAGCACAATTTCCCCTTTAGAAATCCACGTTGACTCTTCCTAAGCAAGCCACCACTTTCCTTGAGCCTACTAATTCTGCCACAAATAATTGTCTCTAGAGGTCTCCCCATCCCTGAAGATAAACTGACTGGTCTATAATTGCTGGGCTTTTCTTTACTTTCTTTCTTGAACAAAGCTGTAATGTTTGCAATTTTCCAGTCTCCTGACACCTCCCCTTAGTCAGAGGAAGACTGAAAGGTTATGGCCAGTGCCCCTGCAATCTCCCCTCTCACTTCCTTCAAGATCCTTGAGTGAATCTCATCCTGTCTTTATTAATGGGCTTTGTCATTCTCCATGTCCAATTTCCTTGGTATGTTCTTCATTGATGGTCCACTTTAACAACAACAATAGTTCCCTGGGCACTACACCCATGCTAGTAAAATGATTTGTTCCTGCCATCTTATAAGCAGTCGCCACTTTTTTCAAAGATTTTAGTTTGTTACTGTTCCCCAAATCTGAAATAGGTGGAACTCTCAAATGGATCTAAAGGTGTGAGGCTGGAAAAGCACAGCAGGTCAGACAGCATCAGGGAAGCAGGAAAGTCAACGTTTTGGGCTGAAATGTTGACTTTCCTGCTCCTCTGATACTGTCTGACCTGCTATGCTTTTCCAGCCTCACACCTATAGACTCTAGCTTCCAGCATCTGCAGTGCCTTCTGTCTCTGAGTAACTGGTACTTTCAAATTCCTGAACTTTGTGCCAATCCTCATTACTCATTAGCATTGCAGCCAGTCTATGCCACGCAATGTAGATGTGCATCCTCTTGTCTAATTCTGCTCAATTGAAATTCTGCCACTAATACATTCAGCACTGGATTAAAACTTCTTGTGACCAATACGATGCCCTCTCTTTGGTCTGTTTCCCCATCTTCATTCTCTATATCTTCCATTTTATGTCATTTTGAATACTTTATTTTGTAGTATTTGGAACGGTTCATGACGTAGTGATACTTTGCATCGCACCTGAAACATCCTGGCAACACCCTGAGCATTTCTGGGGTTCATTCGCTTATCGTAAATCCCAAATTCTCTTTGCTTCTCAAAATTATCATCAGCATTTCTGTCCTCATTTCAATTATTTACAGTTCGCTCAATATTGTGACCTGTACTAATATGGCCTTGCTAAATTGTGCTCTCTATTTTCTATCATATTGCTGACTGACGACTAGTGCTACAAATACAGTTGGGAAAGAATGCTCTCCTGAGAACTTTTCTAGTGTTTCTGACATTTGTTCTGGCAGGGAATGTTCATCTGCAAAATTAACTTCTGTCAAAACTGGAAGTCCATACTTGATACTTTGGCACAGTCTGATAATTTAAATGCCAACACAGATTGGGGCATTTCCAAATGAAAGTTCTGCAGTCTTACATTCATACTGAATTCTACTATATTACTCTTGCATGGTACTGTCATCAGTCTGTCCAAATTTGTCAAAATCCAGCACCCCATATTTATACAACCAATTTAAACCTTTCTCAATACATCTATCACCTGCCCGTTCATTCTATTAGGACACAGGCATATGAGACAATAACAAACCGCCATCGCGATCCGGCCGCGTGCGAGCGCGAGGGGGAAACCGCCATCGTGATCCGGCCGCGTGCGAGCGCGAGGGGGAAACCGCCATCGCGAGCCAGCCGCGCGCGCTGGAGTCTGCTGTTTGCCTCAACAACTAGAAGCTGCCTGTTAACGGGTGAGCGAGCGGCGAAGCCCTTTGCTGCAGCCGATGATAGAGGGTGAACAGTTTTCTTCATCGAGGACTTCAAGGTGAAATCCCTTCATCCCCCTCACCATCCGCTGATTTTTTCAAGACGATCCCTGTTTTGTTTTTTCTGGGTGGTTACTACGTGGAATGATTCAATGTAGCTGGCCCGTTTCAAAACAAAACACATCGAGAAAATCACTCATGGTGTCGAAACATCTCTAACCTGCTCTGATATACAATGGTTTCTGAAATGAAGCATTCATCAAAGCGCAGGAAGGAGTGAGAAGATGTTAATTTGACTCGCCCCTATTTAATGCGGCTTGGGGCGGTGGAGGCGGACACAAGTGGCCGGTGGAGGGGCTGGATCTTGGTTCATTCCGCCACAACACTTTCAAACTGATGGGGACTGGTGGTTTCGTTCGATAAAACAGTTTTTCTACGGATTTAGAATAACATTGCTCTTTTGAAGTAAGAAAATGATGTGACACTCTAGAGTATTTTATCCAAATTCCCTTGTTTGTGGAGTTACAAACGTTTGGTCCAGTTTTGAGGGAGACCAATACTCATCAAAGTGGCACTGAATTTCCCCATGATTAGAACATGAAGGTCCTTCAAGTAAAATAACTCAACTCACAACCCACAACTCAACTTCTCCCTCTCTAGGGGAGGCAATGGCCTAGTGGTATTATCACTGGACTGTTAATCCAGAGATTAATTGGGGTGGCATGGTGGCACAGTGGTTAGCACTGCTGCCTCACAGTGCCAGGGACCCCGGGTTCGATTCCAGCCTCGGGTGACTGTCTGTGTGGAGTTTGCATACTCTACCCGTGTATGTGTGGGTTTCCTCCGGGTGCTCCGATTTCCACCCACAGTCCAAAGATGTGCAGGTTAGGTGAATTGGCCATGCTAAATTGCCTGTAGTGTTCAGGGATGTGTAGATTAGGTGGGTTATAGGGGGATGGGTCTGGGTGGGATGCTCTGAGGTTCCGTGTGGACTTGTTGGGCCGAAGGGCCTGTTTCCACACTGTAGGGATTCTATGAGACCCAGATACCCTTCTGGGGACTCAGGTTTGAATCCCACTACGGCAGATGGTGAAATTTGAATTCAATAGATACCTGGAATTAAGAATCTAATGATGAACGTGAATCCATTGTTGATTGTCGGAAGAGCCCGTCTGGTTCGCTGGTGTCCTTTGGGAAGGGAAACTGCCATCCTCGCCTGGTCTGGCCTACATGTGATTCCATGTGGCTGACTCTTGGCTTCCCTCTGGGCAGTTGGGAATGGGCAATAAATGCTGCCTCGCCGGTGATGCCCTCATCCTGAGAATGAATAAAGAAAAAAAAAACAAGCCAGCAAGCAAACCTTAGCCAATTTTCTGAGAAAATCTGCATTTTCCCCTGTGGCAGTAACCTGGGCACCAGTTACATCTGTCCAATTTCCAGACTTTTCTGCAGTCTGTTGATAGTTCGAGATGTTACGGGGATAGAGCATGCACTGTGGTCAAGCATTGTCCGGAAATTTTTTTCTTTGCCAAAGTCTTGTGTTTGTGCCTACGGTTTGAAACTTTCCTGAGCAAGGGAGTGTTACTATTTGCAACTGATTTTAACCTCAAATCAGATTATCTCTCTGTAATCCCCAATTAGAGTCATAGAGTCATAGTGCTTTACAGCATGGAAATAAACCCTTCGGTCCAACTAGTCCATGCCGACCAGATATCCTAAATTAAGCTCTGAGGAAGGGCCAGTCAACTCAAAACGTTAACTCTGATTCCCTCCACAGATGCTGCCAGACCTACTGAGCTTTTCAAGCAAATTCTAATTTTGATCCTAAATTAATCTAGTCCCATTTGCCAGCATTTGGCCCATATCCCTCTAAACTCTTCCAATTCATATTTAAATGTTGCAATTATACCAGACTCTACCACTTCCTCTGGCAGCTCATTCCATACACACACCTCCCTCTGCATGAAAACGTTGTTCCTACGTCCCTTTTAAAGCTTTTCCCCTCTCACCTTAAATCTGAACCCTCTAGTTTTGGACTCCCCCACCTTGGGGAAAAGGCCTTAGTTATGCATTCTATCCATGCTCCTCATGATTTTATAAACATTTAAAAGGCCAGCCCTCATCTTCCGATAATCTGGGAAAATAGCCCCAGCCTATTCAGCCTCTTCCCTGAAGCTCAAACCCTCCAACCCTGGCAACACCCTTGTAAATCTTTTCTGAACCCTTTCACGTTTCACAACATCCTACAGCAGGCATACCAGAATCGAATGCAGTATTCCAACAGTGGCCGAACCCATGTCCTGTATGTATGCAATATGACCTCCCAACTCCTATGCTGAATGCACTGACCAATAAAGGCAAGCATACCAATCGCCTTCCTCACTATCCTGTCTATTTGCAACTCCACTTTCAAGGAACTATGAACCTGCATGCTAAGGTCTCTTAGTTCAGCAACTCCCCCCAGGACCTCACCATTAAGTGTATAAGTCCAGCAGTAATTTGCCTTTCCGAAATGCAGCACCTCTCAATTATCTAAATTAAACCCAAAGTGCCACTCCTTGGTCCACCTGCCTATCTGATCAAGGTCCCTTTGTACTCAGGTAACCTTCTTGGCTGTCCACAACACCACCAATTTTGGTGTCATCTGCAAACTTATTAAGCACACCTCCTATGTTCTCGTCCAAATTATTTACATAAATGACAAAAAACAGTGGACCCAGAAACCACGTGAGTGACAGAAATATCGAACAGTGTTCCAGCTCTAACCAGCCTGTTATGTGTGTGTTTTCTGGATCAGTGAGGAAATTTTGCAGCGCAGGGTTTACTGAAAGCTGTCACGTGACTATGCGGTTATGTGCTAATATCATTACAGAGGTGACACTTGAATCAGTGCTGGACATTGTCCATTTGATCCAGCCCTGCAAAGTGGAGCTCTGTGGAATGCAGAAGAAAGCTAAACACATTGCAGAACATTGTGTTTTTAAAACATTCTCTGTCCAATGCTTGTTTCACCTGTTCTTTTCTAAATGGAAAACATCCTCGTGAAGTGATGTCCACAAATGAGCAGTAAGATGGCAGTGTTTAGCACTGCTGCCCCACAGCACCTGGGACCTCGGTTCAATTCCAGCCTTGGGCGACTGTCTATGCAGAGTGTACATGCTCCCCCTGTGTGTGCATGGGTTACTGCTGTGTGCTCCAGTTTCCTGCCACAGTCCAAAATTACACAGGATTGGCCATGCTCAATTGTCTGTAGTGTGCAGGGATGTGTAGGCTAGGTGGTAAATGTGAGATTCCAGGGATAGGGTAGGGAGCTGGGTCTGTATGGGGTGCTGTACAGATGGTTGGTGCAGACTCAAAGGCTGAATGGCCTGCTTGCACACTGTAGGGATTCTATGATACTGTGAATCAAAACCCTGTCCCAAACATTTTGTTAAATTTGTTCCATTGATCCTGATGGCCATGGTTCTCTTCAGAAAGCATAACATCAAATCAAAGCTAAGGCGCTCACTAACAGTGTTGCTGAATGGGTGCTAATATCCTCGGGACATGGGTTCAAATCCCACCATGGTGAATGATGGTGCTTGAATTTGGTTAAAAAGCTGGAATTTTAAAATAGGAGCTGAAAAGGGAACACATTTCTTGCGCAGTGATTTGTTGTGATTCGGAATGTATTATGGATAAGGTGCTCAGTTACGAGTGGTGTACCACAAGGATCTGTTCTGGGTCCTCTTCTATTTGTGATTTTTGTTAATGATTTGGATGAAGGAGTGGATGGGTGGATTAGCAAGTTCACGCACGATACGAAGGTGGGTCACGTTGTGGATAGTGCGGAGGGCTGTTCTAGGTTACAAAGGGACATTGATAGAATGCAGAGCTGGGCTGAGAAGTGGCAGATGGAGTTTAACCCTGAAAAATGTGAGGTGATTCATTTTGGAAGGACAAACTTGAAGGCAGAATACAGGGTTAACGGAAAGATTCTTGGTAGTGTGGAGGAGCTGATGGATCTTGGGGTTCATATTCACAGTTCCCTGAAAGCTGCCACCCAGGTGGATAGAGTTGTTGAGAAGGCGTATGGTGTGTTAGCTTTCATTAATAGAGGGATTGAGTTCAAGAGCCGTGAAGTTATGCTCCAGCTATACAAAAGCCTGGTTCGGCCACATCTGGAGTATTGTGTCCAGTTCTGGTCACCTCATTACAGGAAAGATGTGGAAACGTTGGAAAAGGTGCAGAGGAGATTTACCAGGATGTTGCCTGGAATGGAGGGAAGGTCTTACGAGGAGAGAGCTAGGGCTTTTCTCTTTGGAACGATGAAGGATGAGAGGTGACTTGGTAAAGGTGTACAAAATGATCAGAGGTATAGATAGAGTAGACAGCCAGAGACTTTTTCCTTGGGTGGAGGTAGCTTTTACGAGGGGACATAGTTTTAAAGTGAAAGGAGGTAGATTTCGGGGAGACGTCAGAGGTAGGTTCTTTACTCAGAGAGTGGTAGGGGCGTGGAATGCATTGCCGGAGAGGGTAGTGGAGTCGGCCTTGTTAGGGACATTTAAGCGGCTATTAGATAGGCATATGGATGATAGTATAAGGTAGCGGTGGAGGTTAGATAGACCTTAAGTTTTGGGTAAAAGTTCGGCACAACATCGTGGGCCAAAGGGCCTGTACTGTTCTATGTTCTATGTTCTATAATCATTGACCAGAAAACCGCTAGCCCAGTTATATAAACTCTGTGTTTATGAAAGCAGGTCAGAGACCTGGAATTCTACACAGGTAACTCACCTCCTGTTTCCCCAGTGTCAACTTACAAGGCACAGGTCAGGAGTGTGATGGAATACTCCCCACTTGCCTGGATGGGTGCAGCCCCAACAACACTCAAGAGGCTTCCGCCATCCAGGACAAAACAACTTTCTCAATTGGCACCACTTCCACCACTTTGAATGTAAACTCCCTTCACCACACTGGAAGCAGTGTGTATCATCTTCAAGATATGAGAGCGGAGGGAAGAGAGAGGGTAGGGAAGGTGTGTGGGAGGAGGATACTCACCAAAGCTACTTCAACACATCTTCCAAACCTATAACCTCTCCCATCTAGAAGGACGTGTACAGTTCACGTACGAAATCACCATCACCTCCAAGTTCCCCTTTCAAGATATACGTCATCCTGATTTGGAAATATATCGCCGTTCCTTGAGTGTTGCTGGGTCAAAACCCTGGACCTTTTTCCTAAGTGCACTGTGGGTGCCCTCATGCCAAATGGACTGCATCCCCAAGGAAGGTGATGGCCTTGTGGTATTATTGCTAAACTATTTATCCCGAGATGCAGGAATTTGAATTCTATAAATATCTGGAATTAAGGGTCTAATGATAGTCATGAAACTGTTGTTGCATGTTGGAGAAAACTCATCTGGTTTACTAATGTTGTTTGAGGAAGGAAGCTGCTGTCTTTACCAGGTCTGGTCGACATGTGACTCCAGACCCACAGCAATGTGGTTGACTCTGAACTGCCCTCTGGGCAATTAGGGATGGGCAATAAATGCTTGCCTAGCCGGCGCTGCCCACACCCCAAAAATGAATAGAAGAAAATGTTCAAGAAGGCAGCTCACCACCATCTTCCCAAACAATTGAGGACAACACTCTCACATCCACTGTCTCTACAACCGCCTCCTGTAGTTCCCTAGGGTAGAGATTATCAGGAGGGGAGGCGATGGCTATGTGGACTGTTATTGGTGGACTGTTAATCTAGAGACCCAGGTAACATTCTGGGAACCTGGGTTCAAATCCTGCCATGGCAGTTGGTGGAATTTGAATTCAATAAATATCTGGAATTAAGAGCCTAATGATGACCATGAATCCATTGCTGGTGAAAAACTCATCTGGTTCACTAATGTCCTTTAGGGCAATTAGGGATGGGCAATAAATGCTGCCTGGTCAGCGACGCCCACATCCTGTTAATGAATAAAGCGGAAAAAAAAGAGGACCTGGGGAATTAACAGCTTTTTTTTTGACTGATACTAATCCCCTTCAATTCCTCACACAATCAAATACCTTTGGAAAATCCTACAAAACCACCGTAAGACTTAAGGGAGGGGACTTGAAGATAATCTTATTTAAATCAAGATTCTGGGCACAGAGAGAGAGACACAAACAAACAAAATCCTTGCAACTTAAAACAAATTCTATGAATGAGGTGTAACCAGTTAAACCCAGAATTACAGATCTGGAATGCGCCTCCTGAACAAGTGTTTTTTTAAAAAAAAGCAGATTCGATTTCAGCTTTGAATTGGGCAAATTGTTGAAGGGGAGAAAATTAGATGGCTATGGGGAAAAAAACAGGAGACTATGGATTAGCTGGAGGGGTCTTTCAAAAAAGCCAGCAGGTACACAGCGGCCCAGATGGCTTCCATCTGCAGTGTACCTTGATTAAGATTTAAAGGAACCAGAAAGTTATCTTGTATTTTTAAGGTTTGTATTGTGTTAGTAAATATCTTGGGCAGCATGCGCAAGTTGTGCCAAATGGCCTATTTCCATGCTGTAGACCTATATGACTCTAGCCTTATAATATTGGATTTAGCTGTGGTCCCCACCTCCCCCCAGGTTAAAGAGACAGAGGGGAGCCTGACCATGATCCTCAAGTCTGTCCCTCAGCCACTTAACACTGGAAGCTTTGCTTTTTGGGACTTCTGCTCGTTTCTTGGGACGATGTCCCACCTTAAAGATGAGCCGACCTATTGGTTTGCTGGCAGCTCTGTAGGCTCAGTAATGCCAGTCAGGGACAGTGGTCATACCTGGCACTACAGGCAGTGCCACCACATTGAGGAGCCCAGGGTAAGTCCAGTGTGCAGGTGGGGTAGGGTCCCAGTGAGGGGAAAGTGGCCTTTGGTGGGGAGGGAGTAATAGACCCAGGAAGCCTGGAGAAAGGCTCACGAGCCAAGACCACCATGCCAGCTGCATCCCCACCGCCTGATGCCAATCCCCACTGTAGAATACATGTCCTTCCCAATTGTGGCTAAAGAAAAGAACATAAGAACTAGGAGCAGGAGTAGGCCGTCTGGCCCTTCGAGCCTGCTCCGCCATTCAATAAGATCATAGCTGATCCTTTCTTGGACTCAGATCCACTTACCTGCGTTCTCACCATATCCCTTAATTCCTTTATTGTTCAAAAAAAATCTACCTTTTTTTTAAAAACATTTACTGAACTAGTGTCAACTACTTCACTGGGCAAGGAATTCCATAGATTAACAACAGATGGCGGTTTGGAGAAGTGGTTGTATTGATTGGCCACATAAACATCCTTATAGACCCAAGGGGTGGGGTGCTGTCGAACTTTTCACCTGCCCCCAACCCCTGCTGTAGAACTTTAGCCAGTTTGGGGATGGAGGAAGTTGGGGGTGGGGAGTGTGAATAGGGAGGGGAAATGGCCACCCACTGGATTGTATGAGGTTCTGCCTTCAAACCCACTGACGGGGTGATGGGGTGCATATGTGTGTGTGTGTTGGGGGAAGAGTTTGTGTGTGTGTGTTGCAGGGGAAGAGTGTGTGTGTCTGTGTGTTGGGGGGGGAGAGGGTGTGAGTGTTGGGGGGAAGGGGGTGTAGGTATGTGTTGGGGGGGATGAGTGTGTGTGTGTGTGTTGCGGGGGAAGAGTGTGTGTGTGTTGCGGGGGGAAGAGTGTGTGTGTGTGTTGGAAGGGGGAGAGCGTGTGTGTGTATGTGAGTGTGTGTGTGGTGTGTGTGTGTGTGGGGGGGGAAGAGTTTGTGTGTTGGGGGGGAAGAGTGTGTGTCTGTGTTAAAATTATACCCACAATTCTGTGTCAAAAATATACTTTATTCATAAAAATATCATTATGTACGTACATAGTTACTGAAGCAGTCTGTCTCTGTACAGTAGCATCTGATGAAGCAAACAAACATTGGAGTTTGACTCTATCCAATAAATAAATCAAAGTTAATTCTTATTTGTACAAGATTATACTTATATATGTTTGAGGCACCAGGAGGGTCCAATAACTGAATGGACCCCCCTTTAACTTTGACTGAAAAACCGTAGATGGTGTGTTGATATTAAATGCAACATTTTCGTGTTGTTTCAATAAATACTGTGCATTTCCTGACATTGGGTTTACTACTTGGCTAACCACATTTGAAGTACAGTTACTGTTGCAGGGTTAAACATGGAGGCCAATTTGCAAAGACACAGGTCTCACAAACAGCAGTGGGAGGATAGGAACAGATTGCAAGCTAAGAATAACCCAGGTTTACCTGCTATGTCACTGTTTACCATCCTGATACCAACCACATGATACAGCAGCAATGGTGATGTGGACAAATCATAGCCATTAATTACTCCGAGAGGGAAATACTTCACTTTAGAACATAAAAACATAAGAACTAGGAGCAGGAGTAGGCCATCTGGCCCCTCGAGCCTGCCCCGCCATTTAATAAGATCATGGCTGATCTTTGAGACTCAGCTCCACTTACCCACCCACTCACCATAACCCTTAATTCCTTTACTGGTCAAAAATTTATCTAGCCTTGCCTTAAAAACATTCAGCAAGGTAGCTTCAACCGCTTCACTGGGCAGGGAATTCCACAGATTCACAACCCTTTGGGTGAAGAAGTTCCTCCTGACCTCAGTCCTACAGCTGCTTCCCTTTATTTTGAGGTGATGCCCTCTAGTCCTAGTTTCACCTGCTAGCGGAAACAACCTCCCTGCCTCCACTTTATCTATTCCCTTCATAATCTTGTATGTTTCTATAAAATCTCCCCTCATTCTTCTGAATTCCAATGAGTATAATCCCAGTCTATTCAGTCTATCCTCATAATCCAACCCTCCCAACTCTGGAATCAACCGAGTGAATCTCCTCTGCACCCCCTCCAGTGCTAGTATATCTCTTCTCAAGTAAGGAGACCAAAACTGCACACAGTACTCCAGGTGTGGCCTCACCAGGACCCTATACAGCTGCAGCATAGCCTCCCTGTTTTTAAACTCCATCCCTCGAGCAATAGCAGACAAAATTCCATTTGCCTTTTTAATCACCTGCTGCACCTGCAATCCCACCTTCAGCGATTCATGCACAAGGACACCCAAGTCCCTTTGCACAGCAGCGTGCTGCAATTTTTTACCATTTAAAATATGGTCCATTTTGCTGTTATTCCTACCAAAATGGATGACCTCACAATTATCAACATTGTACTCCGTCTGCCAGACCTTTGCCCACTCACTTAGACTATCTATATCCCTCTACAGACTTTTAGTGTCTTCTGCACACTTTGCTCTACCACTCACCTTAGTGTCATCTGCAAATTTTGACACACCACACTGAGTCCCCAACTCCAAATCGTCTATGTAAATTGTAAACAATTGAGGTCCCAACACTGATCCCTGAGGCACACCACTAGCCACTGACTGCCAACCAGATAAACATCCATTTACCCCTGCTCTTTGCTTTCTACTGGTCAACCAATCCTCTATCCATGCCAGTACATTGCCTGTAATACCGTGCAACTTTATCTTATGTAGCAGTCTTTGGTATGGCACCTTGTCAAATGCCTTCTGGAAATCCAGATACACCACATCCACAGGTTCCCCATTGTCCACCATGCAAGTAATATCCTCAAAGAATTCCACCAAATTAGTTAAACATGACCTACCCTTCATGAACCCATGCTGGGTGTTCCCAATGGGACAACTTACATCCAGATGTCTTGCTATTTCTTCCTTAATGATAGACTCAAGCATTTTCCCCACTACCGAAGTTAAGCTAACTGGCCTATAATTACCTGCTTTTTGTCTAGTTCCTTTTTTAAACAGTGCCGTCACATTGGCTGTTTTCCAATCTGCGGGAACCACCCCAGAGTCCAGTGAATTTTGGTAAATAATTACTAGTGCATTTGCTATTTCCCCCATCACCTTTTTTAGTACCCTGGGATGCATTTCATCAGAGTCAGGAGACTTGTCTACCTTTAGCCCCATTAGTTTGCCCAGCATTGCCTCCTTAGTGATAATGATAGTTTCTAGGTCCTCACCTGCTATAACCTTGCTATTAGTTTTCGGCATGTTATTTGTGTCTTCCACTGTGAAGATCGACACGAAATAACTGTTAAATGTCTCGGCTATTTCCTCATTCCCAGTTATTAAATTGGCCTTCTCATCCTCTAAAGGACCAATGTTTACCTTCACCACTCTTTTACGATTTACATATTTATAGAAACTTTTGCTGCCTGTTTTTATATTCTGAGCTAGTTTACTCTCATAATCAATCTTACTTTTCTTTATAACTTTTTTTGTGGCTTTCTGTTGGCCTTTAAAGATTTCCCAGTCTACTAGTTTCCCACTACTCTTTGCGTTTTTGTATGTGTGTTTTTTCAATCTGATACTTTCCTTTATTTCCTTAGACATCCATGGCTGGCTCTCTCTTTCCCTACAGTTCTTCCTTATCACTGGAATATACTTCTGCTGAGCGCTGTGAAAAATTGTTTTGAAAGTCCTCCACTGTTACTCAATTGACCCACCATAAAGTTTTTGCTCCCATTCAACCTTAGCTAACTCCTTCCTTATTTCTTCATAGTCTCCTTTTTTTAAGCACAAGACATAGGTACTGGATTTAACCTTCTCACACTCCATCTGTATTTTAAATTCGACCATACTGTGATCGCTCCTTCCGAGAGGATCCCTAACTGTGAGATCATTAATTATTCCTGTCTCATTACACAGGGCTAGATCTAGGATAGCTTGCTCCCTCGTACGTTCCATTACATATTGTTCAAGGAAATTATGGCAGATGCATTCTATGAACCCCTCCTCAAAGCTGCCATGACCGACCTGGTTTGACCAATCAATGTGTAGATTAAAATCCCCCATGATAATTGCTGTACCATTTTTACATGCATTAGCTATTTCTATGTTTATTGCCCGCCCCACCACGATGTCGTTATTTGGTGGCCTATAGACCACACCTATCAGTGACTTCTTCTCCCTGCTATTCCTAATTTCAACCCAAATGGATTCAACGTCTTGTTCAGTAGAACCTATATCATCTCTCACTACTGCCCTGATATCATCCTTAAAAATCAGAGCAACACCACCTCCCTTACCTGCCTGTCTGTCCCTCCGAACAGTTTGATACCCCTGGATATTTAACTCCCAGTCATGACCATCCTGTAACCATGTCTCTGTAATGGCCACTAAATCATACCCATTTGCCATGATTTGCACCGTCAACTCATCCACCTTGTTTCGAATGCTCCGAGCATTCAGATAAAGTGCCTTTATGCCAGTTTTTGCACCTTCTTTTTGGGTCCTATTACCTCCATTACTAACAACTCTTGAGTTCTCCTTCCCGTTAACTTTTTTCCTAATTTTCAATGGAGTTGAAACTTCCTCGTCACCTGCTAACCTGCTGCTTTGCCTTACATTAATTGTTATTCTCCCTCTATGCTCACTTCTTCCTTCCCCCCTACTTACTAGCTTAAAGTCCTATTAACCACCCTATTTACCCTTTTCGCCAGAACACTGGACCCGGCCCTGTTCAGGTGGAGTCCATCCCAGCGGTATAGATCCCTCCTGTCCCAGAACTGATGCCAGTGCCCCATGAAAAGGAAACCCTCTTTCCCACACCACTCTTTTAGCCACGTGTTTACTTCCCTGATCCTCGCCTCCCTTTGCCAATTTGCACGTGGCTCGGGCAGCAATGCAGAGATTATGACCCTTGAAGACCTGTTTTTTAATTTTGTTCCTAGCTTTTCATAATCCTGAAACGGGTCTTTTTTCCTAGTCCTGCCTATGTTGTTGGTACCTACGTGGACCACAACAACTGGATCCTCCCCCTCCCTCTCTAGTATGCTCTCAAGCCGGTCAGAGATGTCTCGCACCCTGGCACCGGGCAGGCAACACACCATATGGGATTCCCTATCCTGCTCGCAAAGGATACTGTCTATCCCCCTGATGATGGAATCCCCTACAACTATAATCTGTCTGTTAGCTCCCTCCATTCGAATGGCTTCCTGAACCATGGTGCCATGGTCAGTTGACTCATCCTTCCTGCAGCCCTGTTCCTCATCCACGCAGGGAGCAAGTGCCTCATACCTGTGGGACAATGTCAAGGGCTGCGGCTCCTGTGTTCCTGTCTGCAGGGTCCCTCTACCTGCCTCACTCGCAGTCACACACTGCTGTCCCTGCCTGCCGATCGAATTAACATTAGTTAATCTACCAGGTGTGACGGCCTCCTGGAGCACAGTATCCAGGTATTTCTCCCCCTCCCGGATGTGCCGCAGTGTTTGGAGTTCAGATTCCAGCTCATCAATTTTGAGCCAGAGCTCCTCAAGCAGCCAACACTTGCTGCAGATGTGGTCACTGCCGTTCTCAATGGGATCAGCTAGCTCCCACATCATACAGCTACAACACATCAACAGGCCTGCCATCTCTACTTAGTTAATTATTTAAAATGAATTAGTTTTTTTTTAGTTTCGCAAATGTCAGACCAGCAACTAGGGATGTGCAATAATTGCAGGCCCTGACAGTGATATCCACTTCCTTCGAGTGGATAAAAATCAAATTCAGCCCTTTTAGGGAAAGCCACCCAGAATTAAATGCTCCCCAGGTGCTTAACTGGTAGATTCCAGCTGACCCCACGATGAAGGACCCAAGGGGCAGCATTGAGAGTTATCAGCTGGTCTATATTTAGCAGCTTTAATGATTGGCATTGCCACCGGAGGGCTGCAGATGGTGGGCCTTGGGAGCCGTAGTCATGTATTCCCCTTGAACACGTTACACTCCGATCAGCAGGGTGTGATCAGTGATATCCCACAAGGATCTGGTGGCTGGCCGGTCCTGTCGTGTCACAACTTACTCATCATCCAAAATATCACTTTCTGAAGGAACTTACATTTGAATGAACGCAAGTGAACACAGACTGCTTCCTGTGCCTGCTTCCACGGACGATCATCCCGCTGATCGGGTTGTCCTGTCCTCAAGACTGGGAAGATGGTGAGGAATAATCTTAGGACAGCTCCTGCCACATACCAGCAACCCAGGAATTTGTCCCACGGGGTACCCTGTGAGCGAGTGTGTATGGCTTCGGGACCTAATTCGGGGAGATGTTTAGAGTTTCCTGGGGGCAGCAATTCACAACCCCCTGTCCCCAAAGCATGGGACAGCAGCATGTTCAAAGGCGAGTGACCTCCCTGTGACAGACAGGGTGTTGAATGGAGTTGACTGGTGGTGAGGACTCCATGTTCCAAAGGGAATGTCTGCACCCCTACCCAAATGTTTCCCGGGAGGCCTAACCCCTCCTGTCTGAGCAGGGTACTACCAACTGGGACCCCCTAAATTCGTGCAATGTTGTGGTGCCCCTGGTGTATCTCAGCGGTGCACAGCTGCCCCTGCCCCAGGCTCATGTTGAAACTGTAGAGTTACCAATCACTGATTCAGACACAGAATGGGATCACATTGGGATCTGCCCAAAGACAGCAAACACAGAGGCGGCTCAACAGCATGAGGTCTCACTTCTGAAAAGTTTGCTGAGCGGCCTTGTTCCAGCAAATGTGAACTTGGGACGTCTGCATCCCAAAAGCTACTGGAGAATCCTGGCCATTCTTACAGCTGAATAGGTGTAAATTTAACCCATTCAGAAACATGGATAGTTTCTTTCAATTGTACATTCCTGAACAGGGTGAAACACTGTCTCCATATTCCAGCCCCATTTAGAATTGAAAACGAAACACAGTTCCATTTGCATAATCCTGCCTCACCGTTTCCAATCACTCCCTGGCTACAATTATTTCAGTTGCCTTTTCCAGGACCTTTTAATACCTGCAATGTTCTTTATATTCTGTGGTAACCAGAACTGTACACAGTGTTCTATGTATGCGTGGTTATACCGATGATTTATAAAGTGGGGAATTACTTCACTGTTCAGACTCTCTGTTGATCTTTTCACGCATTCAAAATTCTGAATACCTGGATTTGCAGTTCCCAGGTGCTGGTTCAGCTTTCTGTCACTTCTGGAAGATTTGTGCCCCACATTCTGCATTGTATTTCCTTATTTCCTGAAGGTTAGCAGAGCTTTGGGTTATTTTGTGTCCACTTGAGGGAGCAGAAAAGACAAGGGAGGCACAAAGACCTCAGGGTTTGGAATGTCTCCATCAAAACTTCCTTTAACCTCCTCTGCTCCAAGAAGAACGATCCCATTTCCTCCACATAACTGGAGTCTGCTTTAGTAAGTCTGCATCGTCTCCAAGGCTTTGACAACCTTCCTAAAATATGAAGCCTTGAACTGCTTACTTTAACTGCCTCAAAACTCCCAATTTATTTCCAACCTAAACCAAAAGCTTGCCTCTGATTCCACACCCTGTGTATTCCCTTTGTGTTAATTATTTGGATCACTGATTGCTTTCTTGACTTTTTAATTGATGTAGTTGATCAGCTAAACTTGTTTAGCAAACCACTTCAGAGAAAGGCTTTTCCACTATGAGACACTGATTCTACTAATCATGTATAAACAAGCTATCACAAACACCAGAAGAATCCTGGGTACCCTTTGTACCCGTTGTGGCCTCCTCTACATCGGGGAAACCAAGCGGAGGCTCGGGGACTGCTTTGCAGAACACCTATGCTCGGTTCGCAATAAACAACTGCACCTCCCAGTCGCGAACCATTTCAACTCCCCCTCCCATTCCTCAGATGACATGTCCATCCTGGGCCTCCTGCAGTGCCATAACGATGCCACCCGACGGTTGCAGGAACAGCAACTCATATTCCGCTTGGGAACCCTGCAGCCCAATGGTATCAATGTGGATTTCACAAGCTTCAAAATCTCCCCCTACCGCATCCCAAAACCAGTCCAGCTCGTCCCTGCCTCCCTAGCCTGTTCTTCCTCCCACCTATCCCCTCCTCCCACCTCAAGCCGCACCCCCATCTCCTACCTACTAACCTCATCCGGCCCCCTTGACCTGTCCGTCCTCCCTGGACTGACCTATCCCCTCCCTAACTCCCCACCTACACTCACCTTTACTGCCC
>NC_063353.1:4212727-4238631 GCF_021869965.1 Rhincodon typus | reverse complement strand
TGCTTTTGTCCCCAGAACATTACCTGTGTTAACAAACCAGCAATGATACTCATCATTTGAGTGCGTAAGTGCACTCAAGAAATCTGATGACCCAAGGTGGCTAATCAGCAAACAAACATCCACGGCCCCGTGCTGTGAGTATTAAGTATTGCTAAAACTAACCTGACTGCTGTAGACATACGTGATCGACAGCATCATTGCCTGTTCTACAACAGACTTGTATCCACTCTCAATCCTTCAATTCTGCAGAGACTTGACCAGTGCTTGAATGTTGTCAGAACAAAACTCCTATCAGCCCAGACCTGTCAGTCACATCCAGCATCTATGTCTGTTGAAGGAGAGCTTGGAATATTGAGGTTGTAGACTTGCTCATGGAGCCAGTGTGTTTGATTGCAGACATTTTGTCAACCTGCTGGGTAACACCATCAGTGCACCTCCGGTGAAGCGTTGGTGTTCTGTCCCGCTTGTTATTTTTATGCCTTGGTTTGCTGGGGTGGTTGGCATCACATCTGGTTCTGTTTTTTAGTGGTTTGTATATGGGTCCAGTTCAATGTGTTTGTTGATGAGTTCCGGTTGGAATGCCAGGCCTCCAGGAATTCCCTGGCATGTCTCTGTTTCTGTTTCATCCATAATAGCACGAGCCAAACAGAGACATGCCAGGGAATTCCTGGAGGCCTGGCATTCCAACCGGATCTCCGTCAACAAACACAGTCCAAAGGTGTGTAGGTTAGATGGATTGACCATGCTAAGTTGTCCGTAATGTTCAGGGATGCGTAGGTTAGGCGCATTAGCCATGGGAAATACAGGGGACAGATCTGGGTGGGATGGTCTTCAGAAGGTCAGAGTGGACTTGTTGGGCCGAATGGCCTGTTTCTACACCGTGGGGTTTCTGTAATAACTCTTATGATAACTTCTATGATAACTCACATTGAACTGGACCCGATATACAAACCACTGAAAAACAGAACCAGAAGTAATGCCAACCACCCCAGCAAACTGAGGCATAAAAATAACAAATGGGACAGAACACCGATGTTTCACCGCTTCAGGCGCACTGACAGTGTTACCTAGCAGGGTGATGAAACATTTGCAATCAAACACACTGGCTCAGCGAGCAAGTCTCCAACCTCATCCACAACCTGAGCTACAAATCTTGTCGAAAACTTTAAGTTTGGAATATATTGAATATGTCCCAGGCTTCGGCAACTACCTCTCTCAGAAGGCCCCCCTTGATGATGAGATCCCAAACCGATCAGCTGCACCCCCTCATCCTCCTACAAACTACAGCACTGAGTGTTTGACAACAAAGACCTCCACATGTCAACTGAAGTCCCAGTGCAGTAGCCCAAAGGGTGATGGAGGCAGAAATCATAACATTGAAGAAGTATTTAGCTGTGCTCAAGGAGGCAATGGCCTGGTTGTATTATTGTTTGACTATTAATCCAAAGACTCAATTAATCCTCATGGCAGTGAATGGAATTTAGATTCAATAATCTGGAATTAAGAATCTGACGATGACTGTGAATCCATTGTCGATTGTTGGAAAAACCCATCTGGTACAGTGATGTCTTCTAGGGAGGTAAACTGCCATCCTTACCTGGTCTGGCCTACATGTGACTCCAGACCATGGCAATGTGGTTGACTCTGAACTGCCCTCTGGGCAATTAGGGATGGGTTAGGGATGGGCAATAAATGCTGGTCCAGCCCTCATCCTGTGAATGAATATTCACGGATCCAGCTACGGGGCAAGTGATGGAAAAAGGAACAGTGAGGTGGTGGTTTTAGACTGGCATGGATGCAATGGGGCCGATGGGTTTTCTTCCTGTAATGTAAACCTCTTTGACACATTGAGGATTCTGGACGCCTCCAGTTTGTGAGACGTTCAGCCCCATTTGCCCAAAGAGCTTCAGACGGAGAAGCGGCATGTCCAGTCACGCGGGGATCCATTGGCAGACCCTCGTGAGGCTGAGCGGCCATAGTCCTTGTACTGAGGCACAGCTGATAATGAGCAATCGGATTGCCAGGCCAAAGCTGGGAGCTAGTTTCCAAAGAGGGCATCCTCTCTGAGTTGGCAAGTACTGAGACTGGCAGCTGTTATATGGAAATGTCCAGAGTTGGCAGAGTTTGGGGGTCATCTCTGACTTTGTGACTACAACGACTGACAGGTGGAGAGACCTTTAACATGGCCACATGTTCCAATGTGTTTCACAAGAGGATCATCAAACAATATTACAGGCTGAGCCACACGAGCGGACACTCGGGTGAATTACCAAAGGATTAGATCACAGAGATAGATTTCGAGGAAGTGTCTGAAAGGAAGAGAGTGTGGTGGCAAGCCGGAGAGATTTAGAAAGGAAATTCCAGGGTTTTCTGGTTGGGTTTGTGTATCCTGGAGTGGGTGAGGTGTGGAGCTGGCAGCAGAATTGCCCGGAGCTTGGCATCTCCTTTCCAATCCAGGCTGCTCTCGGGAACCTGCCAAGTCACATTGGAGAGGGATATCTGAACCCCATCACCCTCAGCTGCAACCCACAGCCCCTCAACCTGGCTTCACTTTCTACTTTGCATTTTTAAAAATGTTAAAAATATTTGAAAATGTTAGTGAGAAGGTGTGTCCATGTTGGAACACCCCCTCCTCCCTTAGAGTTACTTCCTCTATGCTGCCACCCCTCCCTCCCATCAAGCTAGGTTCACCCTCCAGTTTGGCAAGCCTTCAAGCCTTCCCAGTACCCTCAGCGAATATCTCTCCAAGCCAAATGAAGGGGAACCTCTGGGAAAACCCCAGATCAGAGTGAGCATTCTGCCCATTGTGGTGCTGAATTAATTGCATATTGTTACGTTGCTGAGGGCAACAGTTGCAGTTTTATGATTTTAAATTTTGTATTATTGCTGAAAAGTGAGCCACGTTGCCAAAGTCTTTGATCAGGACAAACACAAGAATGCCAGATTTCAAACCACTGCAAGAAAATGCACTGCAGGAGAAAAGGATGCTAATTGGCTGATGAGTCAATTCTGATTGGCTGAGGCGTTGCCATGGCCAAAGCAATGGGGAACCATAGGCTCCCCAACCTCCTGAATAATTCAAAAAAGGCACAAAGTTTGAACTCTAGGCCCAAAACGTCAGCCTTCCTGCTCCTCTGATGCTGCTTGTCCTGCTGTGTTCATTCAGCTCTACACCTTGTTATCTCTTGAACATATCACTCCTGTTTTCACAGTATGTGTCTCTACATGTTTTGTTTTCCTCTGGGGAGTGCAAATAAGCCACTTTTTGAGTGTGACTGATTATCTTACGTTAATTGTTGGTGTAGCTGTTAGCACACTTAGGATTATCCAGAAAGTGCTGCCCAATCATGGAATGACACCTAAGAGACATTTTGTTTTTGGGGTTAGCAGGCAAGGGCTTGTTAGGTATGCTCTGTACTCTGCCTGTTATGAACAAGTTAAGGAACATACTGTTTAATTTTTCATTATCGTTTGCTAGGTATGCTGTGGTTATACTACTGATTTTCCTTTCTTTGCTTTGTTGGGTAATAATCCGAAGGCTTCAAAAATTTCAGACTGGGGGAGGCCTGTCCTTGAAATGTGAGAACTGGAACAGTTGGCATGGGCTGATAATAATATTAATGACAATCAAGGAATATTGCACAATATTACACACACATAATTCATAATGTGAGTACAGTTGTAAACTGGAAGACAAGATTAATTGTATATTTCAGGTAGAGCGATTGTAGAGAGTATAGGACAGTGGAAACAAATGTAATAGCTGTAAATTCTGAAATGATTTAATTTCTAATATATGAATTCCTAGTTCCAACTTTTGCTGCTGTATACTTGCAGGCTTGATGTTGCAATGACCCCATTGTAAGGGGGAGGCAGTAATTATAGTGTGATGTGTTTACACAGCAATTTCCATTCTCCATATCGAGACACAAATTTGTAATCCAGGAACTCAATAGGAAGTACATGCAGGTGTAACTTGTTTGTAAATAAATTACTTGTTGATCTTCTATTGTCTTGTGTACAGTAGCTGGAGGAGCGTTGTTTGTTGCTTCCAGATGTCATTGGATTGCTGGTTTTCTCTGTGTCCCACTGGTCATTGTTGCTTTTCTCTCCTGAATTCAACTCGTCTCTTCTGCTATCCTTTTGGCTATATCCTTTAAACTAGGAAGTCCAATGTGATTATATGAAACATGTGGCCCTTATCAATCCCACCCCCACCCATGCCCTCTCACTCTCACTGAATTACTGATTCATCCCTTTAAATCCTCTGTACTTTCTATTCCTCTTACATTCACACCCTACTGCTCTCCCTAAATCCCACTCAAATCATTTGTTCCCTCGCATTGAACACTCCCCATTCCTCCTCCCTTATCAGTGTCCCTCAAAGAGGTTTTGTTTTCTTTCAAAATTGAAGTCTTTTGAAAAAAAAATCACTTTTGAAAGAGGAAAGACACTGGCTCTCTCTTGATCTCCTCCTGTATATGCATCCTGTCAATGACAGAGCATTAAATTCACAGGGTAAGATAACAGCCGCCTGTATATAACACAACTCATTTGGCTTTAAAAAACAAGATTAACAGGAGCTATATGAGTTTACACCGTCAGACAATTGAAGGGTTAGTGCTGACTCGATGGGCTGAATGGCCTCATTCTGCACTGTAGGGATTCTATAATTCTTTGGAGGTCAGGCTTTAAGGTATATTGGAATGTTTCAGATTTAAAGACACTGTAATAAAATATTAAAGGCCAAAGAATTGATAACAAAAGTAAATTAAATGTCACTCACACAGGTATGTAATATTTAAACAGCTTATAACATACATTTGTAAAACTTCCCTTAAACTAAAGGGTTTCGAAGGAAGGGATCACCAATGGCCATTCAAAGTGGTAGTGGATGCTCCCATGAAGAGGAGGTTTCAGTTTAATATCTTATCTGTGTCAGTGCAGTGTCCCTCAGTGGGGCACATTTGAGGGCAACTAGGGACGGGCAATAAAGGCTGACGGAACCAGCGATGCTCATAACACACAAATACACTTTTAAAACCCTGGATTTTGTGTTCTAGGCTGAGGATTGAAATTATGACCAAAAACAGAAGTTGCTGGAAAAGCTCAGCAGGTCTGGCAGCATCTGTGAAGAAAAAAAAATCAGAGTTAACGTTTCGAGGGGTTCTGAGAAAGGGTCACCAGACCTGAAACATTAACTCTGATTTTTTCTTCACAGATGCTGCCAGACCTGCTGAACTTTTCCAGCGACTTCTGTTTTTGTTCCTGATTTATAGGTTTTTATTGAACTTATGACCCACTAACTCAGAGGGACATTATGATCCAGTGAGAGCCAGCTGACCTCTGCCTTAAACCATGTGGGATCTGCTCTGTGAGAGCAAAACTCTGAGACAGGTTTCTTCAATGGACCTGTCCATGATTCCCTGACAAAGTGGTGCTGAGCTGCCTTCTTGAATCACTGCAGTCCATGTGCTATAGGTTGACCCATAATGCCCTTAGGGAGGAAATTCCAGGATTTTGGCCCAGCAACAGTGAAGGAACGGCAATATATTTCCAAGTCAGAATGGTGAGCGGCTTGGAGGGGAACTTGCACGTGGTGGTATTGCCATGTATCTGCTTCCCTTGTCCTTCTAGATGGTCATAGATTTGGAAGGTGCTGTCTGAGGACCCTTGAAGGTCCACTATAAACCCACTTTTCCGATGAAAGGTCTAGGCCCGAAACGTCAGCCTTTCTGCTCCTATGATGCTGCTTGGCCTGCTGTATTCATCCAGCCCTGCACCTTGTTGACTCCCACAGCTCCCTGGACTATACATCCTCGCACCCTGCCTCCTGTAAAGACTCCATCCCATTCTCTCAGTTCCTCCGTCTCCTTGCATATGTTCAGATGAGGCCAACTTCGACAAGGGAGCCTCCGAAATGTCCACCTTCTTCCTCAACTGAGATTCCCCAGCACCATTGTCGACAGGGCCCTCAACCCAGGTCTGACCCATCTCCCGCACTTCCGCCCTCATCGCTTCTCTTCCCTCCCACAACAGCGATAGGATTCCCCTTATCCTTACCTACCATCCTACCAGCATCCATATCCAGAAGATCATCAGATTTCATTTTCGCCACCTCCAGCGAGATGCCACCACCAGACACATATTCCTCTCCCCTGCCTTGTCCACCTTCCGCAGGGACCATTCCCTCCGGTCCACACTTCCATCACCCCCAACACCTCCCCACAGCCCCACGGCACCTTCCCCTGTAACCGGCGAAGATGCAACACCTGCCCATTTGCCTCCTCCCTCCCCAGTATCCAAGGGCCCAAACATACCTTCCAGGTGAAGCAAAACTTCACCTGCACTTCCAAGAATCTAGTCTACTACATCCGCTGCTCACAATGTGGTCTCCTCTACATTGAGGAAACAAAGTGTAGACTGGGTGACCGCTTCGCAGAACATTTACGTTTTGCTCGCAAAAAAGACCCTGGACTACCTGTTGCCTGCCACTTCAATGCACCACACTGCTCCCTGGCCAACATCTCTGTCTCTGGCTTGCTGCAGTGTTCCAGTGAAGCCCAACGCAAGCTGGAGGGACAACACCTCATTTTCCGCTTGGGGACCCTACAGCCCTCCGAACTCAATATTGAGTTCAATAATTTTAGGGCCTAAACTCTCCCATGTCCCAGTCCCCTACCCCACACACCAGGCCTTGTTACCACATAGCCTGCCATTACACACCTCCTGTTGTTAGTCACTAACAGTCCCCATTAACAACTATTCACTGTCCCAGCCTGATCGCAAGCAACTCCTTTGTCTGTCCAACTGTCTTTCTCTCTCTTTGGGCTCTATCCTATCGTTTACTCCCTACCCCACCCATCCCCCTATTTTCTGCATATAAATTGACGTTTTCCCAGCCACCATCAGTTCTGAGGATGGGTCACAGGACCTGAAACATTAACTCTGTTTTTTCCTTTACAGATGCTGCTAGACCTGCTGAGCTTTTCCAGCAACTTTGTTTTTGTATCAAACTTTATACTTCAATCAATGCCTAATACAGATTCCTTGGTCCCATCGCTTTTCTGGGATCTTGCTGTGCACTAATTGCCCGCTGTGTTTCCTACAACAGCAACTATAGTGAAGTTAGTGAAGTTATTCGATGTTTGGTTCTCAATCTGACAATTCCTCTGTTGCTTTCTGAGTCACGCAAAGTATTTTGTGCAAACTAATTATGTTGTCTAAAAGCAAAATACTGTGGATGCTGGTGAAGAGTCATACCACACTCAAAATATTAACAGGGTTTCTCTCTCCGCAGATGTGGCCAGACCTACTGGGTTCCTCAGCACTTTCTGTCCTAATGAAGTTTGTTTGATTACATAGTCATTTCTATAATGTATATTAGCGTTTTTTTTTTGCCACACTACGTTCAAGGAGAAGACTTTAACAATGTCTTCTGGTTCTCAATTGATTTTCTTTCTCCTCTCTTAGCAGACGTCCCAAGATGCAACACCTGAGAGGTAGGTCACATCATATCCAAACTTCAGCAAGCAATGAAAAGCCAGTTTATTCACTCTGCTTCCCAAGCTGGGAGTTAATTTGACAACCAGGAGTAACTTGAGAAAAACTCAGAACAACATAGCTTCTGAGATACAATGATAGAAATGTTTAAAATGAAAAGCCTAAAATGGAGAAATGCTAGGGCAGACATCAAGAACCAGGGTCACTGGTGTACGGTTATGTATGGTGGGTTTCGAACATCAGATCAGGAGAAATTTCACCACAGTGGGTCATGAGCTGTAGAATTCATTTGAGAGATTGTGGTTCAAACGGAAAGAATGTTAATTTAAGTCAAGATTAGATTGATTGACTCGTTGAAGGGTTATGAGAGAGTGGGTAAGTATGTACTCAGACACCTTGTTCACATAGACAGTAAGCAAAATTTGACACCGAGCTACATGAGTCGAGCTTAAGAAGTTGAGCAAAAGTTTAATCAAAGAGCGAGGTAGGTTCTAAAAAGTGTTTTAAGGTAGGAGAGAAGTCAAGGGGCAGAAAGATTTAGGTAACAAGGTTAAAACTGCTGGTTACAGACTGACACAAAACATTTTCTTCACGCACTGAGGCAGACCTGAAGCCATCAGTCCATTTTACGATGAGTTCAAGCACACAATTTCCAACTTAAAAACTCATTTCTGTGGCACCAATTTGAGGGATTGGGGGAGGGGTGAGATAGCCAGCGCAAGGAGGACAAATGACAGGGGAAATAGTTGACAAATGAAGTTGATATGGAGATAAACGTGATGTGGTAAACTCATTCCTTGGAAAGCTGCAATTCTAGGTGGGGCAGAGGAACAAAGGAATCTCAGAGAACAAGTAACATCAATCACTAAACAGTGAGCCAAAGGATGTCAAGGCCATGGAAAAGACAAACACCCATGTGACGAGAGACCAAACTGATAAATGTTTAACTTGGATTAGACCACCATTAGAGGACTGTGCTCACCATATTAGGTAGATGAGATAGAGGCACTCGATCATATCATCTCTTTTTCTGACAAGAAAAGTTTTTTTTCAGGTTACTCCAGGTTGTCAGTTGACTCCTAATAAAGCACAGAAGGCAGAGAAGATTGACAGGCATAATATCAGAAATGTGTGGGTAAACGTGTCAGGAATGGGTTAACTCTCTGGGTCTCTGTCTTGGGAAAAAGGCTGAAGGATTTTCAAGGTCTTTAAAAGGTTTTGGTGCAGTGGACACAAAGAACGTGCTTCCCCCTGTGGGGAAAAGCACAACTAGACTCTGTCACTGTATGATGGTCCACAAGAAATCCAACTGGGAGTTTAGAAGGAACTTCTTTATCCATAGAGAGGTCAGAATGCGGAACTCGCTATCGCAGGGAGTGCTTGAGGGAGAGAGTGTAGAAGCATTTAAGGAGAAGTGAGACCAGTCTATGAGGGAAAATGGAGAGTTATGATGATAGGCTTAGATTATTTAGTAAGATGGAAAGAGAATTAAGTGGAGCACCAACACCAGCATGGGTTAAATGGACTGAGTGGCCTGTTACTATGGTTAATATTCTATTATAAGATCTGACGATGTAACACTGACTGCTAAATCACTATCACCAATAATATAACAGTGGAGATGAGGAGCAATTACTTTTGACGCAGAGTTGTGAATCTGTGGAATCCACTCCTCCAGATTGCAGTGGAGGTAGGGACATTGAGTAAACTTACGAAAGAGATAGACAGATTTTTAATTAGTAATGGATTAACAGGTTGTGGGCAGCGGCCAGGAAAGTGGAGTTGAGGCCAAGATGAGATCAGACGTGATAGTATTAAATGGCAGAGAAGGCTTGAGGGGCTGAATGGCCTACTTCTGCTCCTAGCTCTTATGTACTTATGGTTTGATATTGCTTACCTTTAATGCCACTTTGTTTTATAAGATAAAGTAGCCCTTTCAATAAGGAAGTGTCACTTCTGGAGTACCACGGTTTAGCTACATAGCTCATTTAATAAAGTTCTCTGAATGATGAGTAGGATTTTCTCAGTTCCTTTGCCAGGTTACCCAGGTTCTGAAGATCCCTGCTCCCCAATACTTATTCACACCTGATTACAAAACTTTCTGAATTCATCTAAATTTCATTTCAGTCAATATGCTGGAGGAGCCCAGTCAACAAATCAGTTCTCATTCAGTTATGTGGTTGGATTACATCAACATACCTGTACGCTGTGTCAGCAAAGACACCTATTTTAGACAAACAATGACGCATTTTAGTTGACTGCAGAAATACTGTGTTGTTGAGTTCAGAATAGAGTTTGGAACACCTTACCGTTTATAAAGCAGAATTAAATAAATCTTGATAGTGTAAGGTTACATATAATTCCCAAAGTGTAGGTAGTGTGGAAAACTGAACGTGCAAGCACTAAGGTCTAATGTTTAGAGAAAATCCAGGCATTTAATGCAAATGAAAAAAGAATATTAAAAGGCAATAATTCAGCATGATTGTTTTCATCGAGTTACTTGGAACTTTGGGATAATAACCAATTAGCTGGTTTAATTACAGCTTGAGTTTTCCATCTTCTAAACTGATTGAGCGTTGGGGAGTCTGGTGAATGGTGAGTGACAAAGAAGTATCAGTCAGAGGGAGCTGCCAGTTCAGTAACCGGGCAACAGAAACAAAAGCAATGTTTGTATGAAACATCCAATCATGTTTCGTCCCGATCCTTTCCCTGTTTAATAAAACTGTGCTGTTTCTACAGAAAGTACAAGAGAAGTGTAAAGCATTGAAATTTGTTTTGGCAAAGGTGTTTCAACTTGCTAACCCAACGTAAGTCAGGGCCTGATAGAAATGGCATGGTTTTCATTTCAGTGGTGCCGAGATTCAGTTGGTTTATATAAACTGGTAGTCAGTCCACATCAACAGCTTTACAAATACAGGGAACCTGGAAAGTCAAAATTCCCGGAAATACTCTGCAGGTCTGACAGCTGCTGTGGACAGAACAATGGGGTTGAGTGTTTCAAGCCGATGAATTTTCACCAGAACTGGTAAAGTTAGAAATGAGTAGGTTTTAAACAAATACTGAGGCAGAGAAAGAGGAGGAAGAGTGATGGGGTTCTCTGACAGAGTGGAGAACAGGGGATGTTAAATAACAAAAGTGATTTGGGGTGGAGGATTTGCCCTTTGAGGATTCGAACCCAGGTCACAGCATCCCATTGTGTGGGAACCAGTCACCTGACAGTGATTTTCCTCACATTGGGCAGTTAATGTCCAGAGGATGGGCTCCTGCTGTTCCATTTGAGGAGGGAGCATAGGCTCCTGAGGGTGGAAGACCAATCGAATGGCCACAAGAAACAGCAGTTCAGCCTAGAGAGAGAGATCGAGATAGGACGCCTCCATTTTGAGATGCTGTTTCTATCTCTCTCGCTCTCTCTCTCCTCTTCAACAGCTCAGCTACCTGAGTGGTCAGGGGGTGAACTCATCGATAGAATGGTCTCTGGTCACAGCTATGGCCAGGCAGATGGTGGAGGGCCTTACAACCTGCTTGGAATGTTGGGTAAACCCCTCCCTGCCCTCTGTTTGATGTCAAGAGGCAACTTGCAGGAAGTTGGCCTTGTGCCTAGTGGCTCAGGGGGACTGAACAACAGGGGATGTAGGCGTTGCCCATCCCTAGTTGCCCATGAGAAGGTGGTGGTGGGCTGCCTTCTTGAACCGCTGCAGTCCATGTTCTGTGGGTTGACCTACAATGCTCTGAGGGAGGGAATTCCAGGGTTTTGACCCAGTGACAGTGAAAGAACGGCGATATATTTCCATGTCAGGATGGTGAATGGCTCGGAGGGGAACTTGCAGTTGGTGGTGTTCCAGTTAGCCTCGATAATAAACCTTCTTTGTTATAAAATGTATCCTCATGATTGTGCATTATGTCAAGATGCATCTGCTAGACTTAGTGCCACTGTGTCAGGATCTACAGGGTCTCTTTGAGGACATTTAATGAGAAGATGCTTTTGTTTCCAAAAAAATGTAGTTCACTGCATAATAGCACAAAGTCGCAGCAAGTAATCAGGAATGCTAATGGATTTTTGGCCCTTATTTCAAGGGGTTTGGAGTATAAGAGTAGGGAGAGTTGTGAGTGTCTAAGGTCAGAGGGCATAGTCTCAGAATAAAGGGGTGCCAATTTCAGACTGAGATGAGGAGGAATATATTCGCTCAGAGGGTTGTGAGGCTTTGGAACTCCTTGCCACAGAGACCTGTGGAGACAGAGTCCTTGTGTATATTTAAGACTGAGACAGAGAGTTTCTTGATCAGTCGGGGAACCAAGGGATTCAGGGAAAGGGCAGGAAAGTGGAAGTGAGGAATATCAAGATAACCATGATCTTATTGAATGGTCCAGCAGATTGAGGGGCAGAATGGCCTACTTCTGTTCCTATTTCTTATGATGTTATGACAGCAACTCGGTGCAAGTCATATTAATATGGCAGACATCGTTACAGAGAGCTTGAAGATCCAGATGGTAGTTTCTACTCCATCAACATCCGAAGCTGTTCTCCCACCAAGCCCTTATGATATCATAATTGTGGGTGGTGCTTAAGGCACTCTTCTGCTTTAACCCTTTCAGCTCCTTGCCCCACATTGATAAGCTAAACTGGCTATATGTGACTTGTGGGTGGATAGTTCCCCAAACCCTCAACCCACTGTAAGGACAATGGCCTGAGATTAGGGTGATACTGGCAATCCAGCATTGTAAACCCTTCCCCTTCTCCCACTCCCATTCTCTGCCTACCCCAATATGGGGATAGAAAGTCTGGTCTAGACATGAGGCACCAGTAGGGACAAGATGGAAGCGGTTCATTTATATGAAACGTTAACTGTGTTTCTCTCTCCAAAGAGACTGCAAGACCCTATTGAGTATTTTCAACACTTCATTTTCAGTTCAGATTTTCTGTGCCCACTGTCTTTCATCTTTGAACAAAAGAAGCCAATTCTGCTCCTGGCAGTAAGTTCCAAACCTGCCCCCTTCCAAGTGAAATTAGTTGGAATGTTGAACCAGAATTATCAGTGTTTATGAGCAACAACATCTCACATCTGTATACTGCCTATTACCTTAAAAATATCTGAAGACAATTTTGCAGGAGTGTGACCAACTTAGCATGCATGGTAAACTAAAGGGAGGGAGCATGGGGGGTAAGGTGATTAACAGCCTGGCAGAAGAAATGTGCTTTTGGGAGCAGCTTAAATATGGACAGGAGGATTGGGAGATTTTGGGAATGCATTTGACACGATGATTAATGTTGACTCCAGCCAATGATGGTAGAGCAAAGGGAGAAGGTGTGTGGGTACACAGGAGGTGTGTGGGTACACAGGAGGGCAGAATCAGATGAAGAAATGGTTCAAAGATAGGGCTGGAGGTAATTAGAGAGATTAACAAAGAAAAAAGAAACCATGAGAATTCAAATGAAGATGAGAATTCAAGTTGGAGGTGCTAGTGAATTGGAAGCCAGTGTAAGTCAGCAAGCACAGGGCAGGTGGGGTTTGGGGGAGGGAATGGGGAACAAGATTTTGGCCAAGAGATGCAGAAATGTTGGAAAGAACGTTTGTACTCAGCAAGTGGTAATGACCTGGATTCTGCGGCCCGTGAAGATGGTAGATGGAGACAATCGATGATTTCAAGAGGGAATTGGATGGACACTTGAAAGAAAGAAACTTGCAGGGCTGTGTGGCCTGAGCAGGGAGAGTGGGTGCAACTGTATTGCATGCAATGAGCCAGCATGCATTCAATGGGCTGAATGAGCCTCCTTCTGTTTCACAAATAACTCTATGACTTCATGGGTGGGCGAAAAGTGGAGCAGCAGATTTTCACCTTGAATTTTCACCATGTGTATGTTGTGTGTTGATTATGAGTGTATGTTGTATTTGTGTTGTGAGTGTTGTGTGTGGGTTGTGAGTGAGTGTTTGTGTGTGTGTGTTGTACATATGTGTGTGTTGACTGTGTGTTGTGTGTACGTGTTATGGACCAGACCAAACCCCCTTCAAATATATCAAGGTAATAACCTAGACCCTAACTTTTATTGAAAGGCAAGTGTAAGGTGCTGTGTTCTAGATGTAATTTGATTGGATACACTACTCGGCTTTAAGAAGAACACACTTTATTCTCACACTACAGATACAATTTAAACAAAAGAAAGAAGCGTTGGTATAACTTTACCTCTAATAGAAAACTTAACAGAATATTAGATTATTTAACTACTAAACAGTAACTGTTCCAATATAGTAACATCCCATAAACACACCTTTTGGCAAAGGCAAAGTCAGTAAAACAGAGCATCTCACATGCAATTCTTGCAGAAAGAGAGAGAACCCAAGCTTTTAACTGTAACAGAGAGAGAGATGGAGAGAGAGAGAGAGAGAGACAGCTTCCACAGCCAACTTCCAAACCCCAACAACAGTTGCAAACTAAACTGAAACCCTGGTTCTGTGGGAGATGACTCCACCCATTCAGGCTGCTTCTATTCTAATCTTTTAAAAAAAACACCCCAAGACCTCACAAGCTGTTCACTTTATTGGCTTAGAAGTGAGCACTCATCACCTCTGTCTCAATCTCTCTGCATAAGAGAAAACCAGGACACAATATACCTCTTTAAGCCATAGTATTGTCACAGTATGTATGTTGGTTGCATGTTGCGTGTATGTATCTGTGTGTTGGTTGTGTGTTTTGTGTGTGTGAGAGAGTGTGTGGTCTCAATCGCAAGTTCAGAGATTGATTAATTTCCTAACAAAACAACGTGTGTTCATTGAGCATTACTCTTGCCATGATCAGACCCTATTGGTACGTCAGTTTTGAAATAATTGCCTGTGAAAAAATCCACTCGGTTTTGCTTGTTCTTCTCACTGTTACAGGTGCACATCTCATCGTCGGCGCAGCTCGTTGGTTGTCTGTTTACCGGGACTCGAAATATTTCCTGGCGATTTATTAATTTACCGTACTGTGTCTACCCCCTCGCTCAGTACAGGTAAGCTCATAGAGCCACATGGACGGAATCTTCAACCTTCTTTGGTGACAGTTTGTATTTCTAATTGGCTGAATGTTCTGTTGCCTGAACGTTGGGTAATCTGAAGGAATGTGACCTGTCGGAAAAATTCTAAAGCCATCCAAATCTCTCTTTCAGAATCCAAGAAGTCGAAATGGCCCTTTGCAAAACGGGGAACGGTAATGCTGTCTAATATTTTTTCCATGTATTTGAAATTCCACCACTCTCTCATGTATTGTAGTTGGAGGAGAGGAAAGATTAAATAAATAATGCTGAGCAATTTGTTTCGGACACTTCCCCAAGAAAGCAATGAGTTGTACCTCAATTGCCAGGTACATGAGATTGGGGCGGTTATGTTTCAGTGATTTACTCAAACCCTGATAAATTCCACAGGTACTAACTTGTTTAAGATAACTTGAAGCTTGACGCTAATGTGCTACACCTCTGGTGATATTAGTTGTCTATTCACTATCAGCAGCAACACTGACTAAGATTTCCTTCCAACAGTAAACACTGCTATGTATAATGTTCGCATTATATCTCAATAACTAATAGGCCCTTTAGAAACAACACTGTGAGCAGAATTAAACTCCTACTCTCCAGCAGGAGTTTTGAGGGCAGGGTTGGGGGGGGGTGCATATAAAATGCATTAGGAGGCTTTCCTGTTACCTCCCTGACCTGTCTCCCATTTTACATGAGCAATGAGAGGGTCACACCACCCACCTTTGCCTCTGTTGAGGCCCCTAAATAGTCAATTAATGCCCAGTAATCTACTGCCTACTAATCTACAACCCATTAAATTAATACCCACGAAATAAATGCCCACTAAAATGTCTCATCCAGCCTCACCACTATTTTACCCCTGGCTGAGAGAGGATGGTAAAGGACTATATCATAGCCTCCTTGCTTTAGTACACTATGTCTTTATATATAAAGTGCCGAGTGCACTTGACATTCAATGGTGTTACCATCACTGAATTCCCCACTATCAACATCCTGGGAGTTACCATTGACCAGAAACTCAACTGGACTCACCACATAAATACAATAGTTACAACAGCAGGTCAGAGACTAGGAATACTGCAGCAAGTAAATCAGCCCCTGACTCCCCCAAAGCCTGTCCACCATCTACAAGACACAAGGCAGGAATGTGCTGGAATACTCCCCACTTGCCCTGGATCAGTGCAGCTCCAACAACGCTCAAGGAAGCTTGACACCATCCAGGAGCCCACTTGATTGGCACCACATCCACAAACATCTACTCCCTCCATCACCAACGCTCAGTAGCAGCAGTGTGTACCATCTACAAGATGCACTGCAGAAATTCACCAAAGATACTCAGGCAGCACCTTCCAAACACGCAACCACTTCCATCTAGAAGGACAAGGGCAGCAGATACATGGGAACACCACCCCCTGCAAATTCTCCTCCAAGCCACTCACCATCCTGACTTGGAAATATATCATCGTTCCTTCACTGTCGCTGGGTCAAAATCCTGAAATTCCCTCCCTAACAGCATTGTGGGTATCCCAACACTGATGGACTGCAGCAGTTCAAGAAGGAAGCTCACCACCACCTTCTCAAGGGCAGCTAGGGATGGACAATAAATACTGGCTCAGCCACCAATGCCCACATCCCGTGAGTGAATGATAAAAGACTCCAAATGCTTTCTGAACCTGCCCTGCCACTTCCATGCTTTGTACTGATATGATCCCTGGTCTCTCTCTGCACCTACACCCCTTTTAGAATTGTATCCTTTGTTACTTTGGGGAAAGAAAACTGTTGTCCTTAATTTCTCTGGCCAATAAGGTTATTTTTATTCTTTCATGGAATTGGGTATCACTGGCAAGGTCAGTATTTGCTGCTCATCCCTAATCCCATCGGACTGAGTGTTTGTAAGGTCCATATCAGAGGGCAGTTAAGGGTCCACCATGTTGCTGTGGGTCTGGAGTCACATGTAGGCCAGACCAGGTAAGGGACAGCAGTGAACCAAATGGGTTGCATGGTCACCTTTTACTGAGGTTGGTTTTGTTTAAAAGTTCCAGATTTGTTCATTGAATTTAGATTCCACCAGCTGTTGTGGTGGAATTTTAAACCAGTGTCTCTGAGATTTTAGTTGGCTCTCGGGATTATGAGCCCAGTCACATGACCACTATGTTACCACATCTGCCACCAGGCCATTATGCATGACTCTTGCCTGTCTTTAGAACTAGCTGAGAAAGACTGAGTTGTTAACAAAACCATTACAAAGAATTTCCGTTCAAGAGCCAGCTCCTTCCCGAAGCATAGTGTCAGTGAGCAATAAAGTGAGGCCTCACTACAGATGCCGACATATCACGATTTAGAAAATTAGTTTTTTTAGGCTTGATGACTAATCCAACATTTGGGACACCTTTTGCTGCAATTTCCCAATCGTTTCTTTCACTAGGCAGTAAATTACGCATCATGTATATGGAATTTTAATCAAGGATAGGGCTCTGGGGAAAGCTTCCCATCGGTCCCACTCATAAGTACCCAAGATGTCAGAGATCTCCAAGAGTAGTCAGGGATCTCCTAGAGTAGTCAGGGATCTCCAAGAGAGGTCAGGTAGCTCGAACTCACCAAAAAATGAGCCTTTACATGAATCCCCCTCCCCTTGCCTGCCATCCGAGCTGTGTGCTGGAAGTGCACGTATTTTATCCCACTAATCTGACACAATTGTTTTACCTTTCGTTTCTAGAGCAAAGTGAAACAAAAGCAAATATCGCATTTGGAAAACCTTCTGGCCTCACTGGTGATCAGGGACTGCACAGATCAGCTTTTCCAACAGTACAAGGTATTTCCTTCTCATTGGTCATCATTGCTGACCAATTGTCTTTGCACACTCTATCTCGTCAAGTGAAGCCACTGACCACTCTCTGACCTTGACCTCCGGAGGAGCTCTGCTGATGTCAGTTGCTTCTAGAGCTAGAGCCAATGTATTTATTACTTCACATAAATCAATAGGAATTCCCCTCTCACCTACTGTAAGGAACAGGAGGAGACCATTCAACCCTTCAGATCTGTGCTGCCATTCACCTGGACAACAGCTCGCCTTATTCACTATATAGAACAGTACAGCACAGAAATGGGCCCTTAGGCCCATGATGTTGTGCTGAACATGACGCCAAATTAAACTAATCCTTTCTGCCACCCCTTGGTCCACATCCCTCCATTCTTTGCATATTCATGTGCTTATCTAAAAGCCCCTTAAATGCCCCTACTGTATCTGCCTCTACCACCACCCCTGGCAGCACGTTTCAGACTCACTCTCTGTGTAAAAAGAAACTTGCCCCTCATGTCTCCTTTGAACTTTCCCCCGCCCTCACCTGAAATACATGCCCCCCTAATATTAGACATTTCAACTCTAGGGAAAAGATTTTGACTTCAACCCTATCTATGCATCTCATAATTTTATAAACTTCTATCAAGTCTCCCCTCAGCCTGCGCCGCTCCAGAGAAAACAACCTGAGTTTTTCTAGCCTCTCCTTATAGCTCATATCCTCTAATCCAGGCAGCATCCTGGTAAACCTCTTCTGCACCCTCTCCAAAGTCTCCACATCCTTCCTATAATGTGACGACTAGAATTGAACGCAATACTCTAAGTGTGGACGAACCAAAGTCTTATAAAGCTGCACCATGACATCCTGACTCTTGTACTCAGTTCCCCGACAAATAAAGGCAAGCATGCCATACACCTTCTTTACCACCCTATCTACTTGTGTGGCCACTTTCAGGGAGCAATGGACTTGAATCCCAAGATCATTTTGTACATCAATGCTGTTCAGAGTCCTACCATTAACTGTATACTTTTCCTTGACATTTGGTCTCCCAAAGTGCAGCACCTCACACTTACCCAGATTAAACGCCATCTGCCATTTCTCCGCCCATATCTGCAACTGAGCTATATCCGCTGTATCCTTTGACAACTTTTTACACTGTCCACAACTCCATTGATCTTTGTATCATCTGCAAACTTTCTAACCCACCCATCTACATTTTCATCCAAGTCATTTATATATATCACAAACAGCAGAGGTCCCAGTACGGATTCCTGTGGAACATCACTAGTCATGGACCTCCAGCCTGAAAAACACCCTTCCACCACTACCCTCTGTCTTCTATGGGCAAACCAATTCTGAATCCACGTGGCCAGGTCACTGTGGATCCCATGCATCTTAATCTTCTGGATGAGCCTACCATGAGGGACCTTGTTGAAAGCCTTACTAAAATCCATGTAAACAACATCCACTGTTCTACCCTCATCAATCATCTTCATTACCTCCTTGAATACATTTCATGTGTATTTCCGTGCCATTGCCTAGGCTTAGAAGAGGCTGATGAAATGTGTGTTTGTGTAACTCAAATTTTCCCTGAGACAGGCACTAGCTTATCACCAAAGGCTACATAGACTGAGGCCCTGACACTCCATATAGTTACCCTGCTCTCAGGTTCTAATGTCACACAATGAATGCATCCTCATGGCCATCGAGCCCTGGACTGGGACTTGAAACCAGCGTTCCCTGCTCGGAAACAGGAATAGTTACTCCCTGCACCAAAAGTCCCTCCTTCAGACCAAACACATATCGATCTCAGCCTCAAAAACTCCCCTTGACCCCTATTGCCCATAGCCTCTGCTAGGAGATAGGTCCAAATTTTCATTTATCTTTGTTTCTTGATTTTAGCTTCTAAAGTGAGTTTAATTTAAGCTTATTCTACCTGCTTCTGGACTCTCCTACTACAGGAATTGGTTTCCCTGGATCTACAATACTGAATTCTTCTATTATTTTAAACACCTTGAGCAGGTCATTCATAAACTCTGAGAAACACTTGATATTCTAATTTATCCTTTGCAGTTTGTTTGTAATATGTTTATCTGACTGTAATGTTATCTTTTTAACCTTATTTCTTATCTTTTCTAATTTATACCATGAATCACTGTAAAGTAATGTAACTTTTTTTCTTTATTTCTCTATTTTGTATCTAAGCTTGTACTTTGTAAGTAAAATGGTGCCATGAGGGGCAACGTTGTACACTTTTCACTTTATTCCTATACTTACGTACTCGAGTACACATGACAATAAACCTAATGCTATTTCTAGTGTCAGTACCATTCTAACAATTTTACACTTGTACCTGACCCATCCACACCCTGTCCAGGCCCGGGATTCTTTCAGGACTGGTGCCCAGGACAGGACGTTGTATCCAAATGAGCTGTCTCAAAGTTAAAGAGCTGAAATGTCCCTCATAACTGGACCCTCTGAATTGGGAACCTGTCAGTGTTCTTCTGGCTGCACAGATCAGCTGTCTCCCTTGTGCCTGTGTGTGGGATAGAAATTAGGGAATCACGGAACGGTCGCAGATAGATGGAGGCCAATCAGCCCCACATTGTCTTTGCCCGCTCTCTTCAAGAGAAGCTCTCCCACTGTCACTTTACTCCCCACAGATCTCTTCAGCTAACTCCCTTTCACAAACCCTGATTGAACCAGCCTTTACCACACTCTGAGGCAGGGTATTCCAAGTGCTCACCACCCACTCCCTGAAAAATATTTTCCACACGTTGCCTCTGGTCCTTCTGCCAAGAACATTAAATTAGGGTCATCTCCCATGGTACCAATGGGCAAGCTTTCTCTCTATCCATTCTGTCCAGAGTCCTCATCGTTTTGCAATAATATGAACAAGGAACAAGATTAGGCCACTCGGCCCTTTGAGGCTGCTCCCCCATTCAATAAGATCATAGTTGATCTGATTTTAACCTCAACCCTACATTCCTGCATATCCCTGATAATCTTTGATCTCCTCGCTAATCAAGAATCTATCACCTCCTTCATTAAAAATATGTGAAGATTCTGCACCCACTGCATTTTGATTTGGGAATTCCAAAGCCACTCTGAGAGGAAAGAAATGTTTCCTTGTCTCTGTTCTAAATGGACAACCCTTTATTTTAAAACTACGACTTCTAGTTCTAGTTTCTCCCAAATGAGGAAACATCTTTTTGATATCCATGCAGTCAGGTCACATCAGGATCTTTCAGTTAAGTCGACTCTGACACTTCTAAACTCCAGAGGATACAGGCCCAGCCTGTCAGGCCTTTCCTCATGAGGCAAGCCAGGTATTAGGAAGTTCCAGGTATTAGGCTGGTAAACCTTCTCTGAACTGCTTCAACCATCCAGTAAAATCCTTCTGTTAGGTATGGTGACCTGTAATGTACGCATGACTCCGGATGTGTTCTCACCAATACCCTGTATAAGTGAAAAATACCTCTCCACTCCTGCATTCAGTTCTTCTCACAATAAAACATATCGTTCTATTAGTTTTCTTGATTACTTGCTTTACCTGTGTATTAATAGTTATGGGCAACGGTAGAGGAGTTAGATGTTTTATATCAGTCGTGATGGTAGAATCCCTACTGTGTGTTAAAAGGCCATTTGGCCCATCAATTCTGTACTGGCCCTCTGAAGACCATCCCACAGAGACCTCGTAATTCCACATTTCCAATGGCCAATCCACCTATCCTGCACATCTTTGGACTGTGAGAGGAAACCCATGCAGATACAGGGAGAACATGCAAACTCCACACAGACAGTCACGTGAGGCTGATATCGAACCCAGGTCCCTGGTGCTGTGAGGCAGCAATGCTAACCACTGAGCCACCACACCCACATGCTTCAAGTATTCAGTTAATATGGAAGAATAAGGGGGATGAATTAAGTATCATTAGACAAACTAATGGGGCCAAAGGCAGAGAAGTCCCTTGGCCCCAGTGGCTTGGATCCTAGGATCCTAAAAGAGACAGCTGCAGTGATAGTAGATGCATTGGCTGTAATTTTCCAAAAACATTCGGATTCTGGAGAAATACCAGAGGATTGGAAAACTGTCAGTGTGACACCTGATTCAAAAAGGAAGAGAGGCAAAGAGCAAGTAACTGTAGGCTGATCAGTCTAACGTCTATTGTTGGAATCAATTGTTAAGATGTAATAGCACAGAAATATGTAATAGATTTAGTAGATGGAATATCATAATCTAATCAAGCAGAGTCAGCCGAGCTTCATGAAGGGGAAATCACGTTTAACTAATTTATTTGGGTTTTCGAGGAAGTCTCAACCAGAGTTGATAGACGGGACCAGTAGATATATAGTATTTGGCCTTCCAAAAGGAGTTTGCTAAGATACCTCACAAAAGATTAAGTCATGAGATAAAAACCCATGGTGTTGGAGGTAGTATATTGGCAAGGAAACAGAGAGTGGGGATAAGGTGTTCTTTTTCAGGTTGGTGACCTGTAACCAGTGGGGTTCCACAGGGATCAGTGCTGGCACTGTAGGGATTGCAATGAGATCTGCAAGGTGGATCTCATAGAATATGGAGGCTGTTAGTCTGGTCCAAATAGGGAGCCCTGGCTGACAGATACAAACAGGAGCTGGCTCTGATGGAGCTGGATCAGTGTCTAGGGCTCTCCATGTGTAAACAAAGGGTGACTTGGTGATGGATTACCAGCCTCTGCGGAGTTAATTCAGTGGCAACCCAAAGATGGCATATCAATTTGGGGAGCAAGAGTAATTGTCCCTAGCAAAGGTCACTGCCAGACACTGGCTGAGCTCCACCAGGGTCATCCAGAGGTTTCCAAAGTGAAGATGTTGGCTTGAAGTTGAGTCTGGTGGCCAGGACTGGATGCAGATATAGCTGCCTTGGTGAGGGAGTGCCCAGAGAACCAGCAAGAATAGAAGTTATTGCCAGCCGCTCCCACACGTTCGTGGGAATGGCCGGGTGGACCCTGGACTCAGTTACACGTTGACTATGTAGGTCCTTTCATGGGCTCAATGTTCTTAGTCATTGTGGACCCCCACTCAAAATGGATGTACATGCGTAGAGTTCATTTGTCAAACATGGGGACAATGATAGAAAAGCTGTGAGCATCTTTTGCAATGCATGGCCTCCTGGAAGTGTTGGTCACAAACAACGGGCCATCATTTACCATCAGGGAATTTAAGTATTTCCTAAAGTCGAAATGTATTTGTCATATAAGGACAGCTCCATCATGCAATGGTCTGGTGGAAAGAGCAGTCCAAACTTTGAAGGCAGGCTTAAAGAAACAGCCTACAGCTTCACTCGATACCAAACTGTCCTGGTTCCTATTTGATTGTCAGACCACTCCTCATGCAACTACGGGAATAGTTCCAGTAGAGATGCTAATGGGGAGATGAGCCCACACCAGGTTGAATCTGATCTTCCCAGACCTGGGGAAGGAGGGCAAAATGGCATCAGGAACAGCAATGCTGGACGCAAGGCTCCGCTAAACAAGAGAGACTTTAACTCGGGGATGATGTTTGGTGTAAGAACCACAGCAGTGGCCCTGCATGGGCGACAGACATGGTCAGGCCCAGTGACGGATAAAGTTCAGGTTGGGTGTGATGGTCCTGAACGAGCAAACTTGAATGAGGAAAGTTGCAAACTTGCAAACAGTGCAGGAGAAAATGTGCCCAGTTCCTCAACTGCCTTTATGTCTTGTGGGTTCTCCCTCTTCGTCAAGCGTTGAAGATAACTCGGAATATGAGATGGACGCAGCGAATGTTGTCACTTCAATGCCTTTGCCACCTGAAGAGGAGAATGAATTTCTTCCGAAATGCTCCTGGCGCAAGAGGTGAGCTACTGTGCATTACACACTGCCCGTATCTGAGGCATGTTGCAGAAACCTGACCCAGTGCTAAAACGCCTCGGGAGAAGCTACACAATGAAGAACCGAACTATGTCCTCAGGCCCAGAGAGGGAGGGATATAGTGATTGTAAGCAAGTGGACCTCATAGTATATGAGTTCCCTGACTGGGGTTGTTAATCTCTTCCAATCAGGGAGCCCTGGCTGACAGATACAAATAGGAGTGTCAGGGATTCTGTTCATTCTGAGAGCTGGCTCTGAGGGAGCTGGAGCAGTGCCAAGAACTCTCCACGTGGAATTAAAGGGGGACTTGGTGACAGGATACCGGCCTCTGTGGAGTTATTTCAGGGACCACAACTGTTTACAAGATATATTAATGATTTGGAGGAAGGAAGTGTAGCCAAATTTGCAGACAACATAAAAAAACAGGTGGAAGGGCAAATTGCGAGAAGTTGAATAAACGGGCAATGAGTTGGCAAATGGAGTGTAATGTGGGAAAATATGAAGTTGTTCATTTTGGAAGGGAGAACAAAGAACAGAATATTATTTAAATGGAGAAAAACTGCAGAAAGCTGAAACACAAAAGGACTTAAGGGACCTGTGCACAATATACAGAAAGCCAGCACATGGGGAAAGCAGGTAATCAGGAAGGCTAATGGAATGTTGGCCCTTATTTCGAGGGGATTGGAGTATAAGAGTAGGGAAGTCTTACTGTACGAGGAGCTGGGGAGACCACATCTGCGACACTCTGAGCAGTTTCCGTCCCCTTATTTAAGGAAAGATATCATTTCATTGGGGCAGTTCGGAGAAGGTTCACTAAGATGATACAAAAACAGAAATTGCTGGAAAAGCTCAGCAGGTCTGGCAGCATCTGTGGAGAGAAATCAGAGTTAACGTTTTGGGTTGAGTGACTTTTCCTCAGAACTTTTTACAGCATCCACAGTTCTTTCAGTTTTTATTCACTAAGATGATCGCTGATATGGAGGGATTATCTTATGAGCAAAGACTAAACAGATTGGAACTCTACTTACTGGAGGTTAGAAGAATGAGAGGCGATCTCATTGAAACATATGGGTTTCTTTAGGGGCTTGACAGGGTCAATGCTGAGAAGATGTTTCCTCTCATGGAAGAGTCTAGAACCAGAGGGCACAGTTTCAGAATAAAGAGGCACCCATTTGAGACTTAGATGAGGAGGAATTTCTTCTCTCAGAGGGTCAAGTGTCTTTGGAACTTCTTGCCACAGAGAGCTGTGGGGGCAGAGTCCTTGTGTATATTTAAGGCTGAGACAGATAGATTCTTGATCAGTCAGGGGATACAGGGAAAGGGCAGGAAAGTGGGCGTGAGGAATGTTGGATCAGCCACGAGCCTATTGAATGGTGGAACAGGCATGAGGGGCTGAATGGCCTACTCCCATTCCAATTTCTTATGGTCTTATTAACCTTCTCTTATCTATGCACTTGGCCACCACATATTTCTCTGTATCTCAGAACTCAATCATCGATGCTTCAATAATCCTGTTAAATTCATGTTATCCCAGCATGCACCACGATCAGGTGGTGCCGATAAATCTACTGCCGATGGTGGGAATATCGGGAATCGAACCGAACATGGCTTGAAATACACTGCAACTTGCAGAGACTCGGAGCCTCTCCACCTTTGAGGCTTTTGATTGTAAATATTGAGGGGAAAATACGTGTGCAGTCATTTCACACTGACACCACACCCACCTTCCTTAGTCTTCTCCAGTAACTGTGACAGAGAGCCTTGGAGGGAAAGGGGGGGATATTGGAGATGCTGGTTGGTGGGGTGCACAATGACGTGAATTTCATTGTCCTTATTGCAGGATAAAAGCTGGACATATGTAACAAAGATCCAGAAGTTGAATCCCGATACCAGGCCAGAGCAGAAGGATAAGAAGCTGCAGGAAGCTATGTGGGAGATCTTCAGCAGTGAATGCAACTATTTCAGTGACAAGTTATTGGTGATGGAGCAGGTGGGAATACCAATCTTACCTATTGCTTCAATCTGCACCATTCCCAGTGTTAGTGGGAACAGCCCAATGTACAGTGAACAGATCAATGTGTAGCTGGATAGCAGGAATATTGTGTGCAGCTGGCAATGAAAGGAGAGGATCGAGGGCATTAAACATTCACAGAGTCTTGATACCAAAATGTGAAGTCATTCCCTTGTCCTAACGCTTAACGGTTCAAAGAATTCCCCTGGGCATCTTGCCTCTTTTAAACTGATTCTACTTCCCCCACTTTCCCTTTGCAGTTTATTAATGCATCTCCCCCAGATTCCCATTATCCCTCCCACAGTTTCCCATTACCCCTTTTCCAGTTTACTATTATCCTTCCCCCAGATTACCGTTACCCCTCCCCCAGTTTCCCATTGCTCCTCCCCCAGTTTCCCATTACCCCTCCCCCAGATTCCCATTACCCCTCCCCCAGATTCCCATTGTCCCTCCCCCAGTTTCCCATTACCCCTCCCCCAGATTACCCTTACCCCTCCCCCAGTTTCCCATTCCCCCTCCCCCAGTTTACTATTATCCCTCTCCCAGATTCCCATTACTCCTCCTCCAGTTTCCCATTGCCCCTCCCCAGTTTCCCATTACCCCTCGTCCAGTTTCCCATTACTCCTCCCCGGGTTTCCCATTATCCCTCCCCCAGTTTCCCATTACTCTTCCCCCAGTTTCCCATTATCCCTCCCCCAGTTTCCCATTACTCCTCC
>NC_063353.1:4192392-4212717 GCF_021869965.1 Rhincodon typus | reverse complement strand
TCCCCCAGTTTCCCATTACTCCTCCCCCAGTTTCCCATTACCCCTCCTCCAGTTTCCCATTACCCCTCCCCCAGATTCCCCTCTCCCTCTCCATTTATGACCACAGTGGCTCCCATGCACTGCCACCCATCCTCTGGCACAGCTGTTTTACTCTTCACATTCAGATGTAGACAGTGAGAGGTCAGTGTGAACAGGCCAACATTGACATTAAAGGAGGGGTAAGTAGCAGCTTCACATTGGGGCTGGTCTCCCCAAGTTTCATTACCAGAACCCTGGGGCACCATCAGTTATAGCCACATTCTCCTGGGCAGCTGATACAATGGCCTGTTTCAAATGATGGTCCTCTTTGCTGGAGTTAATGGGGTTCTTTGTTGTATTTCAAACACTGACAGCAGTTTACTGGGTTCTGCCTTTGAGCGGTCTAATCAGTGTTGCTGTGCACTCCAAAATAACTCCTAAAATGTGCTTTCAGGTTACAAAATGGGAGAAATCACATATAACATATTCGTATTGTTGAAGAAAGACACATTTTATTGAAGCTTTTCATCTTTCCCTCATCAGGACAATTTACAAGAATAGCAAAAAAAGAGAAAACCAACATTTCTACTGGACGAGAGGAGAGTGCTGATTGTTTAGCAAGTGGATTCTCATTTGTAGAAGGATTGCCACAAAGAATGTAACAGCTGATGGTGATTGACAGTCAACTGCCAAGCTTTGTTGGTTTTCAAACCACGCAGTTTGACTCTGATTGGTTAGGGCATTGTCCTAAGACATGAATCATTGGATGAATGTCACAAGTGAGTTGAAACTGGCATTCACAAAATTATTTCTGTCCGCACAGCAGTAGGTCCTGTGTATTACTACAAATATCTTCCAACATATGCGAATGCACCACATTGCGAACCTGACTGACAGTTCGAAATTGGGAGTCAAGATACATCTTTGCACACTCAAACGTATCCAGCAAATGTTGCCCAATTTCATAATCAGATCTAATATTGGACAACATTTTGCATGTTTTGCAACTGCAGAATGGATGAGTATGATCAGCAGCTTACATGTTGTGAACAGTGAAGGGACATGCTGTTTGATATGATCTGTTTGGGATATACGCCTGATATACCTAGCATCAAATCAACACTGAAATTCATATCACATTACAGAGTGAATAATGTGGTATATAAATTTTAGTGCTGGTTTCATGGCTTGACCTATCAGAGATAACTCACCTAATTTGAAATTGAAACAAAATGTGGCATTTTACTGTCAGTCACTATTAACTGCTCCCTGTGGCAATGCCTCTACCAATCAGAATCAGCTTGGAAATCAATCAGCACTCTCCTCTCATACAGTAGAAATGTTGGTAACCCCCTTGAATTGGTATTCCTGTGCAAGATGAAAAGCTCTGATAAAATGTGACTTTTTTCAACAATACTTCAATTCTGTATTTCAAATAATGATTTATTGTGTAGTTTAGGTGTAGGACAGGCAGGGTGCTGTGGAATAGGTCCTCTTTGAGTCAATCGTACATCAAACAGTAGACTGACAAGTAGGAAAGGAGAGCCATTCTATTGATGAACGTGTGGGCATTGACATTCTGGTTTCCGGAGCTTTCTCATGTTTCGTTTTTATTTTAAAGGTTTTCCTGAACACACTGAAACACGTACAGAGTGAAGGATGGCTTGTAGACATTGACCCTTGGAGACTGTTTGCGAACCTTAGCGAATTGTCCAAGGTAACTGGGGCACAAGGGATGTGAGACTGTATTAAACCAGGAATAAATACACAGGCAATATGCACAGTCATTGAGATGTCAGTTATAAGGCCCGTAGGCAGAAGGGATGGGACTGATCAGAGCCTAAAATACTTTAATCTAAATGGGTGCACATTTCAGCTGTTGGTTTTGTTTGCACTGAAACTGACCCAATATCTTTGGAAGGATGTTGACATGGGGGTGTTGTCATGAAATGAGGTCTTGCCTGATGAGGCACTGTGCTGGCTGCTGTCAACATTTAATTCCTTACCTGTCCTGCCCATTCCTTTGTCTTGTTATTGGCGGCAGCACCTCGGACCCCTCCCCCCCAATCCTTTCCACCCCAAGCCCCTCCAGCTTTCCCTCCCCCTTTGTTTAAAGACAGTGCGCAAAATCCACCTCTTGGACCAGGTTTCCCATAATCTCTCTGAATCCTGCTTCTGGTTTGACATCCCTTTTGGTGACTTCAATGGAGGAAGAAGGCTTCTAGAGTTGCTGTGCCAATGAAACCATTGTGGATCAGGCCTGTTTCTCATGGCCATTGTGGCCATTTGCTGATAGGTCCAATGGCGTGACGGCCAGCTTAGTCGATGAGCTGAATCCAGACTTGGATTCCTTTCAGCGGCTTCGATGTCAGCTTTTCTGCAGTGTGTATTTCCCTTGGCCTTGGGAGCCCAGGATCTCGGAATTGAACAAAGACGGGCTTGTTCTTAATGATTTTTTTCTTTATATTTAGTACATAATTTCTGTTGTTAAATGGCACTGGAGTATGGCAACTTAAAAACACTTTTCACTGTATTTGTTTGTAAAAATACAAGTGACAATAAATTACTAGACAGACTGGACATAAGGGAGGATATTTCCCCTGGGTCAGGGAGTCTAGAACCAGGGAAATAGTCTCAGGATGCAGGGTAGACCATTAGGACTGAGATGAGGAAACATTTCTTCATTCAGAGGCCAGTGCAACCCGTGAAATTCTCTACCACAGAAGGCTGCGGAGGCCAAGTCATGTTGGAGAGAGAGGTATGGGGAGACAACGGCAGTATGGTGTTGAGGTAGAGGATCAGCCATGATCCTATTGAATGGTGGAGCAGTCAGTCCTGCTCCTGGATTTCAAGGTGTGGGCATCCCTAGCAAGGTCGACATTTATTGCTGAAGCTCAGTTGCCTTGAAAGGGTGATGGGTAGTGGTTTGTTAGGAAGGGCTAATATAACCCCCAAAGACAGCCAGTAAGAGTGGGAGAGTCTGCTGGTTAGCTGTCAATAGCAAACCATTGCAGTGCTGTGTCCATAATTGAGGAGCAACCCCATGGAGTTCCAATCCTCAGAAATGAGGATGGGAGAAGGGAAAGAGAGTGACTAGTTGCTTTGGAGTGGCTTCCTGGGCCACTTAAGATCGACTGTGTTGGTGTGAGGCTGAACAGCATCTTGCCCAGAGCCCTGGCCTCCCCTGAAGGCCATTAGTGAAAAATCTTTCTCCACATTTATAGATGCAAGTGGTCATTGAGTGGACCCTTTGTAAGTTACACATTTGTGCATTCTGAGCCTTCTATCATTGACGCTGAATTATACAGGGGTTGCTGTGGCTCCTTAATGGTGCGCATGATCCAAAAATGGTTTGTGCTGTTTAAATTTTAAATAGGGCTTAAAAAATGCATTACTGTGCAACGTCCCTTACATTTGTAATGTACTCTTGTGTATTTTCTGGTCATGATAGGTGAGCTTTGATTTTCTGACCAGTCTCCTGGATGCGGTAGAGAGCTGTTGGACATTATCGTCACTCCTTGCTGTATTGTCAAAGGTACTTGCCACTAAATATATTCCAGATAGGATTTTTAATGGGATTGAGTGTAGTAGTGTAATCCACTGATTGTAGATAGAATGGATCTTGATCAAATGCTGGATCACAGCTTCTCACCCATTCTTCCCTGATCTATATAACACTGGGGTTCAGATATCCACCTCAATGTGATCTCCAGGTCTCTACACCATGAAAGGTCACTCTGATGACCAATAAACAAGGGCAGCCCTGACTGGTTTTGCTACTCCGAGTGCTCCAGAAATCCCAATCAGAATTCCCTTAATGCTACCTGGTTGAAATGAGCCCAATGAGACAGGGAGGTCAGGGAGAACCAGGATGTCCTTTCTCTTGTGTTTAATTCAGGTGATCCTGTCAGATGGATGATTCCAAATTGGCAACACATCACTCGGGACATTCCTAGTGATCACAATGGAAATCCAGTTCACACTGTCCCTCAAAATGATCCCCATTGGAATACTCGATAGAACCACCAGTGGGACTGAGATAGCCACTTCTTCAGTACCCTGTGTGCAGAAAAAGGACAAAATGCTTGCATTTACATAGCACCTTTGGTGAACCCAGTGTGCCAGAACTCTAGCAAATGGCATTGTTGTAGGCTGGGGTATTGTGGTAGCCCTTTTTCACACAGCAATATTCCAAAAAAGGCAATGTGATAATGACCAGATCATCTGTTCTGCTGATATTGGTTGAGGGATAAATATTGGTGGAGATGGAGGAGAGAGCTCCAGTTCTTCTTTAAACAGTACATTATCTGGGCAATGTATCTGCGCTCTGTTGTTACAACCGTTGAAGTTACAGTGAAGGAAGCAACCATTCAGCCCATCTAGTCTCTACTGGTTAGTTGCCAGAGCAGTGCCAAAAACACTGAGAGCCAGATATCTGGCTAAGCAATTGGTCTCAGTTTGAGACTTTCACAAGGATTAGATGGGAACAGACCCGAGGATCATTTTCTTGTATTAGTCAACATTCTTTTCAAACTCCTTCATGACCTGACCGCTCCAAATATCACCAAGCTCCTCCAGTCCCACAGCCTGACTGACCAGGAAGCATTGGTGCTGAAGCACTTTGCAATTGGCTGAGAAGATCTAGAGTAGGAGTAGATCATTCAGCCACCTTGAGCTTATTCTACACAACATTGTTCATCTTCCAACAGTAAAATATGGGCAATACAGCGGTTCAGTGATTAGCACTGCTATTGCACAGTGCCAGGGACCCAGGTTCAATTCCAGCCTCAGGTGACTGTCTGTACTCTCCCTGTGTATGTGTGAGTTTTCTCCCACAGTCCAAAGATGTGCAGGTTAGGTGAATTGGCCATGCTAAATTGCCCATAATGTGCAGGCTAGGTGGGTTAGCCATGGGAAATGCAGGGTTACAGGGATAGGGTGGGATGCTGTTCAGACTCAACAGGCTGAATGGCCTGCTTCCACACTGTAGGGATTCTGTATCTGGTGCTGAGAACCAGTGGTGTATTTTATTCCAATTTAATGAATTCTTCCATATGTTTACAAAGTGCAGTGAAGACAATTCTTTTCTGAAGTGCGAATGTTTTCCATCAGTTTCAGGAGGGTGTGTGCTGCAGTCATCAGAAATATTGCCTGAATTATGCTTCAGCCAATCTCTACCTCAATAACCTGAAGATGAGGGAGGACTTTGGAATCTTTCTCAAAGTATGACACCTATTCTGGTTCTCTAAACTCTACCTTCCAAAGGGTATGGTGACGGTACTGGATCATTTGTGAGATCAAATCTCCCCCATGTCGAGTTGTACAATCCTTTTGATTGTATCATTCGTGAGTTGACAAGAAGAAATGAGCTTTGATATGGTGGATTGGTTTAAATCTCCCACTGGGTTTATTTCAACAAAAGGGATCCTGTCTCTATCAACCAACCTGGGCCTGACCCATACAGTATTTTCAGCATGGAAAGAGGTCCTTTGGTCTATCATGTCTTTGTCGGTCATCAAACACCTATCTATTCTAATCCTATTTTCTTTGCCTGCTGCGGCATTTTGAGTGTTCATCTAAATATTTCTTAAATATTGTGATGATTACAGCCTATACCAACCTTTCAGGCAGTGAGTTCCAGTTAGCCACCACCCTCTGCATGAAAGAAAGTCTTCCTTTAATCCCTTGAGCCTCCTAGCCCTTACATTAAATCTATTCCCCCTGGTTATTGACCCAGTCCCATTCTCAGGGGTGGACTCCGCATATTTCTGGGAAGTGTCTTTGAGTTGTAAGAGGGATACAATAATTTCTGCCTTTTCACAGTCACTCACAAATGTCAGGGTGAATGGCAAAAGAACCAGAGATAACCTGAAGACAAATGATCCGGGTCAGGAATGTGCTGTCTGAGAGTGGGGAGAATCAAATAAAATGAGAAACCTGGCAGAGCAATGGGGACATGAATTTCACAAATATACTGATGATATATTCCTTATCCCACCTATTGCTGAAGGAAACATGATAGAGTCGTGATTATCTTACTGAAATACATGCTGTTAATTCAGAGAAAATCTGTGTAAATTCCAGCATCAAAATGCAAGAATTTGAATTTGGGAATTATTAAAATTGACCACGAAAGTCATAAAGAGCCAACTGGTGGGTCAGTCATGTCACTCGAAGGAATGAGACCTGTTGTCCCCACATAGTAGTTTGTTACAGGTCTGGCTGGCTGGTCTTTCACTACAGTCAGAACGGGCTCTCAGCCCTTTGGAATCAGTGAATTTGACACAGCGACCGTAAAGGAACAGCGATATATTTCCAAGGCAGGATGGTGAGTGGCTCAGAGGGGAACTGGCAGGTGATGGTGTTCTCATGTATCTGCTGTCCTTGTCCTTCTTGATGGAAGTGGTTGTTGGTTTGGAAGGTGCTGTCTGAGGATCTTTGGTGAATTTCTGCAGTGTGTCTTGTAGGTAGTATACACTGCTATTACTGAGCGTCGGTGGTGGAGGGAGTGGATGCTTGTGGATGTAGTGCCAATCAAGCAGGGGCTGCTTTGTCCTGGATGGTGTCAAGCTTCTTGAGTGTTGTTGGAGCTGCACCCATCCAGGCAAGTGGGGAGTATTCCATCACATTCCTGACTTGTACCTTATAGATGGTGGACAGGCTTTGGGGAGTCAGGAGGTGAGTGAGCACAGAATTCCCAGTGACTGACTTGCTCTGGTGTAGAGATGAAACAGGAACACTCCCATGTAATGATGTGGAGGTGCCGGTGCTGGACTGGGGTGGACAAGGTCAGAGGTCACACAAGACCAGGTCATAATCCAACAGGTTTTTTTTGAAAACACTAGCTTTGGGAATGCTGCCCCTTTGTCAGGTGAAGTGAAGAAAACAAACAGACACAGAATCTATAGGCTGTACAAATGATGTAAGTGGAGTGTCGAATAATAAGTCTCTGCAGGTGATCAAAAGTGTCAGACGGTGCGAGTAAAATGTCAACAGCTGAATAACAAGTGAAGGGGGGAATGCCACGATTGAGGCAGAGAGATAATTACAAAATATTACTTCTCTGCCTCAATTAATTGGATTGTAGGTCATCCCCTTCATTTACTGTTCAGCTGTTGACACTTCACTCACACCATCTGACACTTTTGATCACCTGCAGAGACTTATTATTTGACACTCCACTTACATCATTTGTATGATCTTTTGATCTTTCTGTGCCTGTTTGTTTTTCTTCACTTCACCTCACAAAGGGGCAGCGCTTCCAAAGCTTGTGATTTGAAATAAACCTGTTGGGCTATGACCTGGTGTCGTGTGAATCCCACGTAACGCATTGTTTGCTTCTTTTTTAACATAACATTTCTCGTCACACTGCGTTGTTCCTTCAGAAACCTCCCTCTGTTTTGTTTGCATGGGGACAGTGGTGTGAACAGAACGAACAGTGTAAGCGACTGCACTTGTCCGATTTGCTGGTGTCGCCCCTGCAGAGGTTGACGAGGTACCCCTTACTCCTGAGGAACCTCTGGAAGAGAAGCACGGAGACAGTGGAGAAACAGAGAATCCAAGCGATCATCAAACAGGTGGACAATTCCATCTGTGAGTACATTATCACCAACTAGGCCGCACGGTACAAATTGAAATTCTCTATCGGAGGGAGGCCACACTCACTTACTCCTCAGACATAGCAAGAACTGCTGATGTTGGAGTCAGACATAACATAGTGTGGAGCTGGAGGAACACAGCAGGCCAGGAAGCAAACGGGGCCATTTCTGAAGAAGGGTCCAGACCCGAAACGTCAACTTTTCTATTCCTCTGATACTGCCTGGCCTGCTGTGTTCCTCCAGCTCCACATTGTGTAATCACTCACTTATTCCTGCCAGCTTTGTTACAAAGGGAGATCCATAAACACTTTGATTCTTCAAAAGCTCAGTTTTACCAACAACTTTAAGAGAGAAGGGACATCAGTTCACCTGTAGATTAGATAACAATTGTTCATTGTCTGAACTCTAAGGACTAAATAATGTGATGCGTGAAGTGGAGGATGACTCCAGACCTAATCATTTTTTTTCAATTCATGTGTCTTGCCCATCCCTAATTGCCCAGAGGGCAGTTAAGAGTCACCCACATTGCTGTGGGTCTGGAGTCACATGTAGGCCAAACCAGGTAAGGATGGCAGATTTCCTTCCCTGAAGGACCACATGGGTATTTCCCGACAATTGACAATGGATTCGTGGTCATCATTAGACTCTGAATTCCAGATTTTTCATTGAATCCAAATTCCACCATCCCGGAACATTACCTGGGTCTCTGGAATAACAGTCCAGCGATAATACAACTAGGCCATTCTCAAAAATTGATTCAGTGAGTGAGTGATCAATCAATGGAACAGACTCCCTAATGGTACAGTGGATGAAACGGTTCCATTTCAGAGTAGGTTCCTGTTTACAAAGTAACATTTTCTGCTAGAGCCTCACTTTTCAAAGTTGTCCTTTGGGAGGTAAAGTGGGTGGTGGCGGGGGGATGCTGAAATGGTACAGCTCCGTTTCTGGGCAATTCCCCATTCTGGCAGAACCGGTTTTAAAAGGGGTGAGTGAGGTTCAAGGACCGCATTAATGAACAAAAAATCAGGATACAGCAATGTATGCAGAACCACAACACCGTTTCTCCCCCCACCCCCGGCAACCCCAGCCCACACACAGATGATTAAACACTCTCCCAGTGAGGAGACAAGATGACTACATAGGGTTGCCAACACTAGCTGGGGATTGCATCACATGACCTCAAACAAACCCCCTATTGGTCACCTGACCCATCTCTATCCTGGTGCTGCCTGGCCGTCTTTTAGCCATTGGGAAACCAACTCTCCATTATCTGACTGACTGCTCTGGACTGCTGCTCCAAAACAGCCTTCCCCTGTTCCTGCTCCGACACCTCGCCACCAGTGAAGGAAAGCAGCGAAGGAAAATTATATTTTGTCTACTTTATTTTTTCTTTCCCTGGGCTGTCTGTCAGTCCCAGAGGCTGATCTCCAACTGCTCGAGACTTCAGGAAAACGCGGGAGGGTTGGCAGCTCCTCATTCCTGATCTCAGCCCCACTCTCCCCACCCAACAGCTGCCCCTTTCAGGTATTAGTAGTGACCGGAACTGGCACATGATGGTGGCAGGATCTACTTTGGGTAGATCTGTTGCCACTGCCACATTTTATAATCCCTGATGACAGGGCTCCCTCCTATTTACTGGCGAAGGATAAGCAGATGAGTTGGGCGTGTAGCTGATTAACAAGGTTGAATGATAGTAAGGTAACAGGTTACACGACTGGTTAACGGCATTAACACCAGGTGAAAGGCGGTTAACTCTTAAGTGAAAGGTCTCTGCGACATGGCTGTAGACTGTAGAACTAACAACTAATCACAACTGCAATTTACAACGGCTATCTAGAAACCACCAATTCCTTCCAAGGGCAGCCCTTTAAATACCAGAGGGTGGAGCAATTCCAAAACCTCCCAAGTTAACTCTTTCTACACCAAATGCCTTGTGCCACACTTTCCACCTGAAACAGCTGACTGGTAGTATAGCCAGGCCCCCACACTCCCGAGGGGGTGAAATTCAGGCCATGCCGGTGCTGTTCAGCTCAGTTAGAGAATCGGGAAAAAAAAGGCAGTTTCTCCGGGGCACACGAGAAACTATTTGAATGTGGAAGTGCCTTGCTTCATGGATGCTTCTTGTGTTGTGTTGTGTGTGTTAGGTGACCTTGAAGGCAAAGTGAAGTGGTTGGACGAGATTCAGAAATTCCAGCAGATTCACGAGATGATCGTTTGGCCTCCGATCTGGGAAAGGAATAAGGCGATATTTCTCCCTGAGGTGAGCCTGTACTGTTTGTTGATGCCTGTGTCCAGTACACAGTAACTATCGCCTGTGTCTTGTGTACTCCAAGCCTTCGTTTCTATGACATCAGTGTGAGTTCTATATTTATTGGTTTCTGACCATTCTATAAACCAAAGCTCGTCTGAATGGACACTCGTTGCCCCTGCGCTCACTATCTGTTAGTTCGACAATTTGAGTTTAAAATTCTCCATTCTCAATGGTGAAACCTCTCCAAGGTCTGGCTATGTCTCTCCTCTCTCTGAGATCCCCCAAACGTGACTGTGCCTTCAGCAGTCGAGGCCCCAGCTTCACTTCCTTACTCTCTCCCTCTGCCTTCCCACCACCCTCTTTCGTGTTCGGGGACAACAGAATCACGATGGTCTACCTCCCAGCCAGGGGCAGATCAATGTACTCATTGGTGAGAAACTCACAACTGGAGAGCAGTTAAGGAGCTGCCTCCACAGAGGTCATCAAGGACAGCAACAACAACAACATGCATTTATATAGCACGTCTAATGTAGGGAAATGCCCCAAGATGCTCCACATTCACTTTGAAAATTGACTGTGAGCCAAAGGAGGAGACTTTAGGTCAGGTGACCAAAAACTCGACCAAAGAGGGAAGTTTTAAGGAACATCATAGAAGGAGCAAGGAGGGGCTGAAACGTTAGGGTTAGGAAGGCAATCCAAGAGATTAGGGCCTAGAGAGTTGTTGTGGGGGAGGATAAACGGGTTTGGGTCCGCGCATGAGGCCAGAGGAATGCAGTGGTTTTGGAGGCAGAGGGATGCTAACTCCCAAATGCTGAAACTCTTTTCTCAGTTGCCGGAGATGCTGGTTGGTACCAGGCTCGGGATTGGCAATGCCTCACCCTGATCATCCTCTATGCCAGGCAACTTGTAACTCATCGTGCGTACTCAGGAGGGTGACATTGACTTAGAGACAGAGCAGAGCAATCATTATATTTATCATAACTTACCCTAATGTCATTAAAATTCCTATCATTTTAACACTCACTTGCCAAGACAGTGGAATTTTGTCTGTCAGAATTTCCATCGATTTGAATTTGCTGGGGGGTGGGAGAGGTATAGAGATTGGTTTGTGAATTCAGTTTGACTACTTCAAGTAAAACATCAGGAACCTTACTTAACCCTCAGCTCTGTTGGGCACCAAAGTTTCTTGTTCCACGATCGAACATCTCACATGGGGATAGGAAACAAAACTGAAATGATGTTCCCCCCGGGAATGATTAGGTAACTGAAATGGGTGTCGAGGTGTAATGCTGGAATAGGTGGTGCCTATTAACACCAAGCAAGGCAGCATTGTCGCGAAAGGGATCTTCCCACACCAGTGACCGGGGTGCCCAGGAGGACTGGCACTGATTCGGAAAAAGAGTTTGTAATCCCAAATATATTAATGATTCTCCACAATACAGTGAGGGTTTCAGCTGTTTCAATCAGATGAGCTGGTGTAAAATGCCTCCCCACTCTTTGTCTGACTGCAAAAGGGGCTTTTTAAAGATATGATTTGCCAATTCAGTGCACGTTTAAATGCTGTGCACAGTTGTCATTATACTGAACAGGCAGCCTACACAAAAAAATAATGAAAGCAATCTGTATTTCAAACACGCATACAATCATGAGTCCATAGAAGCACACACTTAAGTTACAAAGGTAGGAGGATGGATTAAAATACCTGATGAGGTCAGTAAAAGGCAGTGGGAGATGGAAATTGTAGATTGGGTGGTTTAAGGCAAGGGCAAGATGGTCAAGCTGAAGCCTGCATCAACACAATGTAAGGATGCTGATGGATAGTTGTTATCTTGTCCAGCAGACTGCTGGTACTGATTCTTAAAACAATCCCTGTGGCACATGGGAGGTCAAACAGAACCAGGCAGGCCTCAAAATTGTGTGATGGAGAGAGAGAGAGAGAGGAAGGAGAGAGACGGACAGACAAAGGAAGAAGAAAAACAGTGTATTTGCTCAGGGACCTCCTCCTTCTGTTCTGTGGCATGAGGAGAAGAAGTTCCTCAAAAACACAAATGGGCTCATCATTATAATCACCTCTCATCAACCGCCCAGTTACTCACATATGATCAGAGCAAGTTTTTATTTAACGGGTTTATGGAACATAGGAACAGGAGTAGGCCAATCAGCCCTTGAGTCTGTTCTGCCACTCAGTGAGACCTGTGGCCTAACTCCATATACCTACCTTTGGCCCCTATCCCTTAATACCTTTTGCTTAACAAAAATGTATCTGCCTCAGATTTAAAATTAACAACCGGAGGTTTATGGTTCAGATATCATGGCTGGAATTGTTCGTCTTTAAGCCGAAGTCCAAAAATCTTGTGTTCAATGGCTTCCCCCCTACCCTGTTAAACAAACACAGGCTTTACCTGAGGTAACAAGGTGTGGAGCTGGAGGAACACAGCAGGCTAGGTAGCATCAGAGGAGCAGGAAAGCTGACGTTTTGGGTCGGTTCAGCTTTCCTGCTCCTCTAATGCTGCCAGGCCTGCTGTGTTCATCCAGCTCCACACTGTTATCTCTGACTCCAGCATCGACAGTTCTTACTATCTCAGGTCGTACCTGGATGGTCTGTGACTGGATCTAGAAGTGAGGTTATTCACAGTGTTCCAAAGTGATTATGTCCGATGGGATACTTGATTCTTCCAGACAGCCTGACCCTGTTTTAATAATTTTCCTAAAGGAGAGAAAAGCACAGTGATACTTGGGAATGGGTCTTACTGGGGTTCCAGTTTGATGTATGAGATAAATTGTTCCAGTATGTGTACGTTTTACTCATATTTGATTCTGGCTTAGAATTGTAAGATTTGATTATGCAAAATTTCAGCTGTTTTAGAAGCAGCTGCTCTGAGCCACTGAAACGCTGTTGTTCATGCCTTTAAAACTCAACCCATCAATAAATCAATAGTAATTTTCAATACAAAGCATGGTTTTCGAACACAGCTGTGTTTGAGCTGATTCTCGCTGCTCTGGGACTCCCACTGCCCTGCCAAAATATTTGGAATTTGTTTGAAAACAGTAGAGACCTGGAAGCCCTTTCACAAAGACAGAAGCACCTCTGAGTTTCAGGATGTATTTCCTAGCCCAGCTATCCCTGATCCACGGGAAGGATAACAGCATCACTCCACAGAGAAAGGCACCAGCTCAGGGTGCCACCCGTGTCTGAGACCAAATGCTGCATTGTTTCATGAATGAACGAAACAAGGCTGCCCCAATTAACAAATATTTATCAATGGGCACATCTGTCCGAGCGTCAGTCAGTTGGAGGTCACATTCTGTACAGCAATATGCAGGGAGAACTGCTGGGCTAGTGCTGGAGACTGGATCCTGTCTCTGTAGCTTTGCCGCTGCTTCCTATGTTCATTTTACAAGAGTCCACCTCATTACCTTAAACAAAACCGTTTTCTAAAATCAGGATCACGGGATATTCCAAGGAAAGTTACAGCTCGTGATTTCCGTTTCAAGTTGCAATTGGTGAACGTAAGAAATCCAGCAATCAGAGCACACAGTCCTGCAAATAGCAAAATGATGGTGTTGTTCTGAGCTATATTGTAGCCATCTAGCTAACCTGCCCCTTATCTGCTTAATACAACATTGTAAAATGTTTTTTTTAAATTCATTTACAGGATGAGGGCCTCACTGGCTAGGCTCAGCAATTATTGCCCATCCCTGATTGCCCCAGAGGGCAGTTAAGAGTCAACCACGTTGCTGTGGGTCTGGAGTCACACGTAGGCCACACCAGTAAGGATGGCAGTTTCCTTCCCTAAAGGACATTAGTGAACCAGACAGGTTTTCCCCAATAATCGGCAATAAATCCATGGTCATTGTTAGACTCACAGAGTCGTATAGTCATAGAGTCACATAGCACAGAAACAGACCCTTCGTTCCAACTCATCCATGCAGAACAGGTTTCCGAAACTAAACTAGCCCCATTTGCCAGCATTTGGCCCATATCCCTCTAAACCCTTTCAATTCATGTACCCATCCCGATGCTTTTTTAAATGTTGTAATTGTACCAGCCTCCACCACATCCTCTGGTGGCTTATTTCCATACGCACAACATCCTCTGTGTGAAAAAATTGCCCCTTGGGTCCCTTTTATGTCTTACCCCTCTCACCTTAAATCTATGCCCCTCTAGTTTTGGACTCTACAGAGAAAAGACCTTGGCTATTCGCCTTATCCATGCTCCTCATGATTTTATAAAACTCTATAACATTACCCCTCAGCCTCCAACCCTCCATGGAAAAAAAACCTATTCATCCTCTCCTGAAAACTCAAACCCTCCAGTCCTAGTAACTTCAATTCTTAGTACCAGATTTTTTTATTAAATTCAAATTCCACCACCTGCCGTGGCAGGATTTGAACCGAGGTCCCCAGAACGTTACTTGGATTAATAGTCCAGCAATAATACCACTAAGCCATCAGCTCCACTAAAAATAGTTGACTTTAATTGTCCAGGGGACGTATGATCCAGAGGTTGTGTTGGAAGGAGAGCAATAATTTATCTCGTAATTGGCATTTTGAAAATCAGTTCATCCTAATGTTGCCTTTTGATGAGATGGTTCAGTTTAAGGTTGAAATCCTTTTCAGACTGATGCTTGTAGCAGACAGGTATTCAGTGTTGTATTTCTAAAAATAATATACAAAATATTGAACTGAAATTTAACATCCAGACAAAAGATTTGTCGCTTGCTCTCACAATAAAGCCCCCTCGATGTTTATCACAGGTACATCAGCTCCGCTTTCTTCCAATCAGACTGTGAACACCTTTAGAGATTTTTAAAGAGGGGTTGCACCACATTAAAGATATAGTTAACAGTTCATGATGAGCTCTTCCCCAACAGAGATAGCAACATAGCGACAGGTATAGTTATGTAGCACCCCTGTCCAACTGCAATTCTGTAGAGTTACGTCTGTGAGCTGTACGTCTGTGAGCTGTACGAATGTTTTCCTTGCAGGATTTTTACATACACGAAGGAGATTATTCTAATCGAGGGTAGAGAATAGGTGATAGAGGGTTTTTTTTCTGTAAAACCCATGGGTCGTAGGCACCATTGACAAGGTTGCCCATCCCTCGTTCCCTCTTGTATAAATAGAAATCATGGATTGTAACTGACTGGAGCTGGTGGAAATTCTTCAAAGGGAATAAAATCTGGTTGAGTGATGTAAAAGTGTTGCTGATTACCTACTCACTGTTTCACAACCTAATTCTGCAGAGAAAGCAACATCTATGTCAGCCGACTCCTTGCAGAAAGTATCAAACCAGAACATTGTGTCCACTCGTACCTCAGCCTGTCCCGACAGACTGGTCAGGGCATTGTCCTGTCCAGAGTTTTGTGGTTCCATGGCACTAAGGTTAATGAACCGGGCACACGGAGAGTGAAAGCCATGGCGTGTGGTTACAGTTATAATTGCAGTGCCTTCGAGTAACATCTTGCTTCTTCAGTGAAGGGTCTAAGTCATGGTTAGGGTTCATGATTGTCCCTGCATCTTCCAATGTTCCCCAGAGTCTTCGGTACCTGGTCAAAGACAACATGGCAGACGGTCTGCTGTTGCCTGTGAACAGACAGCTCTTACACGAAGGACGACTGAGTCTCGCTGGTGAGTGTGACTCATTCCAGGACTGGGGGAAAGTGACGTTTACACCAAACACTTGAAACCCAAATAAGAACAAAATGAACAGCTGGAGAAGGCTCAGTGCCAATGCCGAGAGAAACGCCGTTAACATTCCTGGCCGATAACCTCTCAAAACTTTGACCTGAAAAGTTGTCTCTTCCTCTTGTGGAAGTATAGGAAATGGGAGAGGGAGTAGGCCAATGAGCCCATCTAACCCATTCCACACCATCATGGCTGACCTTCTGTCTCAAAGCCATATTCCTGCCCTGTCCCCATACTCTTGCCACCTGTAGAAGTCTATTTGTTTCTTAAAACCAATCCATAACTTGGTCTCCACAGCTTTCGGTGGTAGAGAATTCCACAGGGTCACCACCATCTGAGAGAAGAAATTTCTCCTCATCTCAGTCCGAAATGATCCAGCCGGTAGAGTTGTGGAATTCTCTCCCATGGGAAAGCTGTTGGGGCTAGTTTGTTAGATATATTTAAGAGGGAGCTGGACATGGCCCTTGTGGCTAAAGGGATCATGGGGGATGGGGAGAGAGCGGGAATGGGATACTGAGATTGCACACATCAGCCATGATCATATTGAATGGTGGTGCAGACTCGAAGGGCCGAAAGGCCTGCTCCAGCCCTGTATCCTGAGACCCTGAGCCTTTGTTTGAACTCCTGGACAGGAGAGCCATTCTCCCTGTATTGGGTGTGCCAGAATTTTACACATTTCAATCAGATTCCCCTCTCATCCGTCTAAACTCCAATCAGCCCTCACAGGACAGTCATGCCATCCCAGGAATCTGTGAGGTGAACTTTTATTGTATTCTCTTTGGGGCGGGGATGCCCTATCTTAGGGCAGGAAGATTTTCCAGCTCGTTTTTGTTCTTATTTCGGATTTTCCGCATCACGGACTTTTTGTTTCTGTTCTTCAAACCGAGATGTTTCTAACTGCGCTCTCCCTACAGGAGCGACCAAACTCCTGGATGTGTATCTCTTCCTGTTTGATGATTTGCTTTTAATTACCCAGGTTAAAAACGCTAAAAAGGTAATAAATGATTTCATTCTAAAAGAACATTTCTGCCTCAAGATTGCAAGTTGTCCCAAAGTTATTCAAGAGATTATAAGGAAAATCCAAATACATTAAACCAAACTGAGCTCTGAAGAACCTTGCTGGGTTAGGGGTGGGGAGGGGGGTCACGGGGTGGCGGGGGTTCTGGTGGTGGGAGTGGTGGTGGTTTGGGGCCAGGAGGCTCAGGTTCAAACCCCAGAGGTGCAAAATAACATCTCTCAACAGTTTGATTAGAAATTATGTGAGTTGTGTTGTAAAACGTTTAGGGTCAGTCTTGTTCACATCAAATCAATAATGGAGCTACTGACTGAATCATTGTGATCGTTCTGTGTTAATGAATCTACAGCAGACCCAGTTACAGAGGGCAGGTTAACCCCAGTGGTGGAGAAATTAGAGAAATCCATTGATCATCCCAAGCACATCACTCTTGGCCCACACTGTATCTCAAATTCCTCATGAGTTTGTAACAAATTACACAGTGCTGTTGTCATGAATCATTTTGTGACCTTCGATCAAGTCTTACAAATGGAAACAGTGAGGAAAATGGAACTCTACTGGATTAAATATCAAAAATACTCAAGTCCCCGAATCCCAGCTGATTTCCCGTAATTAATGGGTGAATAATACTGAGCCTCAGATTAAAAGTGAAAGCAATTAGAACAAGAGATCATGTTCTACACACTCACACACAGACACACGCACACACACACAGACACTCACGCGCACGCTCACACATACATATGCACACGCACACACATGCACACGCACACACATATGTACACACACACATACATACACGCACACACACGCACGCTTGCAGAGAAACACAGGCACACATGAACCCACATGCGCACACACACATCTCTCACTCTCTCAAACACACAGACACGCACACACTTTTACATTCTCACATATACAAATACACAGACACGCTCATGCTTATTCTCTCTCTCTCACACACACACACACACACAGCCTCTCTCACACACACACTCCTCTCGCTCTCGCTCTCTCACACACACACACACACACTCTCACACAGACACTGTAACACAGACACACACATTTTCACACAGACACACGCTGTCACACAGATACACAGACACAGACACACGCTGTCACACAGATACACAGACACACACACACACACTCTCACACAGACACATGCTCTCTCACACACACTCTCCACACAGGCACACACATACACACACACTCTCCACACAGGCACACACGTACATGCACACACACACTCACACAAACACACACACTGTCTCACACACACACTCTCACACAAACACACACACTGTCTCACACACACATATTCTATCTCTCACACACACGCACGCGCATGTACACTCTCTCTCACATACACTCTCTCTCACACACAGACAGACACACTCTCACACATCTCACACAGACACACACTCTCTCACACACACACACACAGTCTCACACACTCTTATACTCTCTCAGATACATGTAATTATGGTTTGGGTGAATTAAGTCCAAAGTTAGACACTGAGCCAGGAACAGTGAGCTGGGGTTCATGCTCCCTGCCTTGATGAGTTTGAAGAGGTGGTGAAGGAGGAGTACAGAGGGATGGGTGTGTAAAATCCAGCTGGCATCCTACCCACTGCCACCTCGTCTGCTCCTGCCCCCAGTGCAGTTTCACTCAGTTGACAGCCAGCTCCCCAGGGGGCAAACCCCCCTTCCCTTGCAAGTTAACAGGAAGCAGGAAAGGACAAGTTGCGCAGGCGGTATGTTTCCCAGGCAATGTGGCTGGCTGTGGGCGTGGAGGGGGTGTGGAGGGTGGTCTGTCATAATGGGCCTCTCCAAACATCCTCCCCCCACCCTCCCACCTCATTCCCCTCAGACCCTGAATCCCACCAGGCCCTGCTAACCTGGTTCCCAACAACAACCCCAGGCACGCTCCATGTAATCCAGTGCAACTCACCAGCTGCAGTACCAGCAGTGGCCATGCCAAGGAAAGGGAGCCCTTGAGATTCTGCAGAGCTGCCAGCTTTTGATTGGCTGGCCAGTCTCTAAGGTGGGACTTCCTGTGCCCATCTGACATCAAGCCCACCGTCAGCCAATTAACAGTGCCCCGTAATCTCTGGTAGAATTGTCCAATTTATCACTCTCACCCCAAAGCCCTTCGCTCTGAGTACTTCACATTTGTATGTTGCTCAGGAATCTGCAGCCAGCAGGGTGTTCCAGTGAAGAAGGATTACGTTTTTTATGTGGCCTCTGGTTCTTTAGCCAATCACCTTGAATCTCTGTTGTCAGGTTAACAACCACTTCAGCTATTTGGAAAACCATCTCGTGCCCTCCCGCAGCTAAGCTGGTTTTAACCAGCCCCATCAGACCTTTCGGCTCTAAGGAGAACAACACCAGCCTCTGCACATGGCTGAATAATTCCACTTGGCCAAATAGCAGTAAAGCTTCCTCACTCATACCTTCATTTCCTGTGGATTCTCTCAGCCCCACAAAAGATCTTTGTGAGCCCATTGTCAGATACATGTGAGGTGCAGCCTTTTGGAAAGGTAAATCAGGGCAGGACTTAGACACATAATGGTAAGGTCCTTGGGAGTGTTGCTGAACAAAGAGACCTTGGAGTGCAGGTTCATAGTTCCTTGAAAGTGGAGACACATTTAGATAGGATAGTGAAGAAGGTGTTTGGTATGCTTGCCTTTATTGGTCAGTGCATTGAGTATAGGAGTTGGGAGGTCATGTTGCGGCTGTACAGGACATTGGTTAGGCCACTTTTGGAATATTGCATTCTGTTCTGGTCTCCCTGCTATAGGAAAGATGTTGTGAAACTTGAAAGGGTGCAGAAAAGATGTACAAGGATGTTGCCAGGGTTGGAGGGTCTGAGCGATAGGGAAAGGCTGAATAGGCTGGGGCTATTTTCCCTGGAGTGTTGGAGGCTGAGGGGTGACCAGGAAGAGGTTTATAAAATCATGAGGGGCATGGATAGGGTAAATAGGCAAGGTCTTTTCCCAGGGTAGGGCATAAGGTCATAGAGATGTACAGCACAGAAACTGACCTTCTCACCTTAAACCTATGCACTTTAGTTTTGGACTCCCCTACCCTGGGAAAAAGACCTTGGCTACTGACCAATAAAGGCAAGCATACCAAACGCCTTGTTCACTATCCTATCTACCTGCGACTCCACTTCCACTTCCAAGAAACTATGAACCAGCACTTATGAGAAGGAAAAGATTTAAAAGGGACCTAAAGGACAACTTTTTCACACAGAGAGTGGTGCGTGTATGGTATGAGCTGCCAGAGGAAGTGGTGGAGGCTGGTACAATTATGACATTTAAAAGGCATCTGGATGGGTATATGAATAGGAAGAGTTAAGAGAGATATGGGCCAAATGCTAGCAAATGGGACTAGATTAATTTAGAGTAACTGGTCAGTATGGACATGTTGGACCAAAGGGTCTGTTTCTATGCTGTACAGATCTGTGACTATAAAATGCTGCGAGTTTGCAAAGAGGATGCTGTTGTTGAGCAACATTGAGTGGTGGGAGATAGTAGGAACTGCAGATGCTGGAGAATCTGAGATAACAAGGTGTAGAGCTGGATGAACACAGCAGGCCAAGCGGCATCAGAGGAGCAGGAACGCTGACGTTTCGGGCCTAGACCCTTCTTCAGAAATTTCTGAAGAAAGGTCTAGGCCCGAAACGTCAGCCTTCCTCCCCCTCTGATGCCGCTTGGCCTGCTGTGTTCATCCAGCTCTACACCTTG
>NC_063353.1:4155906-4191992 GCF_021869965.1 Rhincodon typus | reverse complement strand
CAAGGTGTAGAGCTGGATGAACACAGCAGGCCAAGCGGCATCAGAGGGGGAGGAAGGCTGACGTTTCGGGCCTAGACCTTTCTTCAGAAATTTCTGAAGAAGGGTCTAGGCCCGAAACGTCAGCGTTCCTGCTCCTCTGATGCCGCTTGGCCTGCTGTGTTCATCCAGCTCTACACCTTGTTATCTCTAGTGGTGGGAGAGTGCACTTCAGCTCTGCATTCAGAAGCATAGTACTCCAGATAGGATGGCTGTAAGCTAAGCATTTGACTCCCATTGGAAGGTATGTTTGTGAGATTTCATGGGAGTGCAGCCCCCTGAGAAATGTGGGATTTTATTATGTGCCGTTTACCGTAACAGTTCGATTCCTGGGATGTCAGGACTGATGTATAAAGAGAGACTGGATCGATTAGGACTATATTCACTGGTGTGTAGAAGAATGAGGGGGGAATCTCATAGATACCAATACAACTCTAACAGGACTAGACAGGGTAAACACAGGAAGGATGTTCCCAATCTCCAGGGAGTCCAGAACCTGGGGGTGGAGGTTACAGACTACGGATACGGGCTGGAATGAGGTAAGATGTCTTCACACAGAGAGTGGGGAGCCTGTGGAATTCTCTGCCACAGAAAGCGGTTGAGGCCAAAACATTAAACAAGAAGGATTTAGACAAAAATGTGCAGGTTAGGTGGATCGGCCATGCTAAATTCCCTGTAATGTCCAGGGATGTGCTGGCTAGGTGCATTAGTCAATGGGAAATACAGGGTTACAAGGATAGGGTAGGAGGTGGGTTTGGGTGGGATGCTGTTTGGAGGGTCAGTGTCTATTTGATGGGCTGAATGGCCTGCTTCCGCACTGTGGAAATTTTAATGATTCTGTAATAGATGCTCATGCTCAAGGGATCAAAGGGTATGGGGAGAAAGTGGGAACAGGTCTGGAGTTGGATGATCAGCCATGATCTTATTGAACAGCAGAGCAGGCATGAAGGGCCAAGTGGCCAGTAGCTGCTCCTATGATCTATGTTTCTATATGTGTCAGTTCAGAATGACATCGAATGAAAGCCTAGCAATGCCTGAGCTTCCTATCCGCCCACTTACAAAGGACGTGAGTGTGGCAGGTTGTAAAGTTACAGAAGCTGAGGCTGGGGGTGGAGATCGAATGGAGATGGTTCTGCATTCTGTTTGTAGCTGACCAGATTGTAACCTTGTTTGCCTGCAGAAACCTGGAGCCATAGACACCGGGGTGAGAAGCCCAATGCCCAATCCCGACTTCCTGGGGATGGGGAGAGATGGCACTGCGTGTTCAGTAGTCGACCAGCCAATTCCCCTTGACAGGTTGGTACTGAAGAACATAGATCCGTTAAACTCAGCAGGTACGTGTCTCACCTCAATCTGAGGTGCAGCAGTGTGATTATATTAGAATGGTGTTGCACAATAACTAGGAACCCACATGTAGCTAATTGCAGTTTCTGATTAGTCAATTACGAGATAAATCATTTAGCGCTCCTGTGACTCCTGGAATCGTTTTGACCTTTTTTGATGTTTATTGCTGAAATAATGGGAGGAGGTTCACTGAGCGATTTACTTCCATAGTTACTTAACCACAGGAGATGTTTGTTCAGTAAATAAATTCATTCACCCGTTATCCTGTGTGTACATGTGACTGGTTTTAGATGAAATTTCAAGTCAGCGTTGTCATAGTCACATGTGATGGTGGGAGGTTAGTGATTTCTACTGGACAATACTTGGTTAAAGAATTAAGCACAGGATAAATATTGAAAGAACTGGAATAAATAATTTGTAGTTTTATCCTTCAGGACTGTGCCTTGACTGTACATGGTCACGGCATAGTAGCTCAGTGGTTAGCACTGCTGCCTCACAGCGCCAGGGACCTGGGTTTGATTCTACCCTCAGGCGATTGTCTGTGTGGAGTTTGCACTTTCTCCCCGTGTCTGCATGGGTTTCCTCCGGGTTTCCTCCCACCGTCCAAAGATGTGCAGGCTAGGTGGATTGGCCGTGCTAAATTGCCCGTAGTGTTCAGGGAGGTGTAGATTAGGTGGGTTATAGGGGGATGGGTCTGGGTGGGATGCTCTGAGAGTCGGTATGGACTTGTTGGGCCGAAGGGCCTCTTACCACACTGTAGGGATTCTATGATATTACCATCCTATTCCCTCTATGCCAATCCTGATAGTATCATTCGGCGAAAAAAAATTACAGCAGTCCCTTCAAAAATGGAAAGTTGCCTCAAAGCCAATATTTTCTTGGCAAACCTAGAGGGGAATAGTCAGAACAAGCTGCCAATCTAGACACTTCTTTAAAACTCATTCATGGGATGTGGGCATCACTGGCTGGATCGTTCATTGCCCCTAATTGCCCCTTGAGAGGTGGTGAGCTGCCTTCTTGAACCGCTGCACTCTATTGGGGTTTGGAAAGCCTGAAATGCACTTAGGGAGGGAGTCACAGGTTTTTGACCTGGCAAAAGGCATTTTGAACTAACTGGGCAAAATGCAGGTTCACAAGATTTCCTCAAATAAACCAAGGATGTTGGAAACCTGAAACAAAAACTGAAAGGGCTGGAGAAACTCCACAGGTCTGGCAGCATCTGTGAAGAGAAAAGCAGAGGTAATAGAGGAGGATTGGCTATTCAACAAGATGCAGAGAGATGGGATAAATGGGTCTTCTGGTTGGCAAGATAGAACATAGAACAGTACAGCTCAGTACAGGCCCTTCGGCCCACGATGTTGTGCCAAACTTTTACCCAAAACCTAAGGTCTACCTAACCTCCACCACTACCTTATACTATCATCCATATGCCTATTTAATACCCGCTTAAAAGCCCCTAATGAGGCCAACACCACTACCCTCTCCGTCAATGCATTCCACACCCCTACCACTCTCTGAGTAAAGAACCTACCTCTGACGTCTCCCCTATATCTACCTCCTTTCACTTTAAAACTATGTCCCCTCGTAAAAGCTACCTTCACCCTAGGAAAAAGTCTCTGGCTGTCTACTCTATCTATACCTCTGATCATTTTGTACACCTTTACCAAGTCACCTCTCATCCTTCGTCGTTCTAAAGAGAAAAGCCCTAGCTCTCTCAACCTTTTGTCGTAAGACCTTCCCTCCATTCCAGGCAACATCCTGGTAAATCTCCTCTGCACCTTTTCCAACGCTTCCACATCTTTCCTGTAATGAGGTGACCAGAACTGGACACAATACTCCAGATGTGGCCGAACCAGGGTTTTGTATAGCTGGAGCATAACTTCACGGCTCTTGAACTCAATCCCTCTATTAATGAAAGCTAACACACCATACGCCTTCTTAACAACTCTATCCACCTGGGTGGCAGCTTTCAGGGAACTGTGAACATGAACCCCAAGATCCCTCTGCTCCTCCACACTACCAAGAATCTTTCCGTTAACCCTGTATTCTGCTTTCAAGTTTGTCCTTCCAAAATAAATCCTCTCTCACTTTTCAGGGTTAAACTCCATCTGCCACTTCTCAGCCCAGCTCTGCATTCTATCAATGTCCCTTTGTAACCTAGAACAGCCCTCCACACTGTCCACAACGTGACCCACCTTCGTATCATCCGCGAACTTGCTAATTCACCCTTCCACTCCTTCATCCAAATCATTTACAAAAATCACAAATAGAAGAGGACCCAGAACAGATCCTTGTGATACACCACTCATAACTGAGCACCATGTTGAATATTTTCTGTCCACTACCACCCTTTGTCTTCTAAGGGTCAGCCAATTCTGAATCCAATCTGCCACATTTCCCCCTATCTCATACCTCCTTACCTTCTGCATGAGCCTACCATGGGGAACCTTATCAAACGCCTTACTTAAATCCATGTATACCACATCCACTGCTCCACCTTCATCCACTTGTTTGGTCACCTCTTCAAAGAATTCAGTAAGGTTTATGAGGCATGATCTACCCCTCACAAATCCATGCTGACTATCATGAATCAAATTGTGCCTTTCCAAGTGATCATAAATCCTGTCTCTCAGAGCCCTTTCCAATAATTTGCCCACCACTGACATAAAACTAACTGGCCTGTAATTTCCGGGGTTATCCCTGTTCCCTTTTTTGAACAAGGGAATGACATTTGCCTCTTTCCAATCTTCCAGCACTATACCCGTGGACAGTGAGGACGAAAAGATCATCGCCAAAGGCCCTGCGATCTCGTCCCTCGCTTCCCATAGAATCCTTGGATAAATCCCATCAGGCCCAGGGGACTTATCTATCTTCTACTTCCTCAGAATTCCTAGCACATCTTGTTTACTAACATCAACCTCCTCTAGCCTACCTGCCTGTTTCACAACGTCCTCCTCTACAACTAGGTCCTTCTCAGTTGTGAACACTGAAGAAAAGTATTCGTTAAGGACCTCTCCTATCTCTTTAGGCTCTGTGCACAAATTCCCTTTACAATCCTTGATCGGCCCTACCCTTTCTCTGGTCATTCTCTTGTTCTGCACATACATGTAAAAAGCCTTGGAGTTTTCCTTGATCCTATCCGCCAAGGTTTTCTCATGCCCCCTTATAGCTCTCCTAAGCCCTTTCTTCAGCACCTTCCTGGCTAACTTGTATCCCTCTGGAGCCTTTTCCATTCCTCTTTTCCTAAACCTTACGTAAGCCTCCTTCTTCCTCTTAACCAGTCGTTCGCCCTCTCTCGAGAACCATGGCTCCCTCACTCGACTGCATCTTCTCTGCCTGCTAGGGACAAACATATCGAGCACGTGCAGTATGCATTCCTTAAACAATCTCCACATTTCTGTGGTGCCCTTCCTTGACAGCATTTGTTCCCAATTTATGTTACCCAGTTCTTGCCTGACTGAATTGTAATTACCCTTCCCCCAAATTATAAACTTTACCCTGCCGTATGTACCTATCAAATATTTCACTGTTCTGAAGAGGTGAGTGACTAGACTCGAAACTTTAACTCTGTTTCTCTCTCCAGATCTACGGAGTTTCTCCAGAAATGTGTGTGTTTGTTCCAAGGGGTATCCTAGCTGAGAACAGGGAATTTTTAAAAGGCCACTTGGATAAACTCACCTCCACTCAGGCTCCATCACTAACACCTCATGAGCAATGCCATGCGAGGTCAGCAAATCTAATAAAGCAAATCCTGCTGTGTCTCACACACGGTGAAAGAGCCAATTGGTGGTTAGTCCTTTAGAAGTCTAGAATCTCTACAATGTGGAAGCAGACCATTTGGCCTATCAAGTCCACACCAACCCTCTGAAGAACATTCCAAACCCCTACCCTGTCCCTGTAACCCTGCATTTCCCATGGCTAACCCATCTTGCCTATATCCCTGGGCACTATGGGTAATTCAGCCTGGCCAATATTCCTAAGCTGCACATCCCTGGGCACTATGGGTAATTTAGCATGGCCAATACACCTAACCTACACATCCCTGGGCACTATGGGTAATTCAGCATGGCCAATACACCTAAGCCGCACATCCCTGGGCACTATGGGTAATTCAGCATGGCCGATACACCTAAGCTGCACATCCCTGGACTGTGGGAGGAAGCCAAACACAGGGAGAACGTGCAAACTCCACTGAGACAGTCACCTGAGGGTGGAATCAAAACTGGGGGCCTGATGCTGTGAGGCAGCAGTGCTAAGCTACTGAGCCACCGTGTCACCATTTGTTTACTTTCATTTACTAAACACCTCTGACCCAGCCCTGTCTCTTGCAGGTTGTGGATTACACAATGTTTTTCTAGTGATACATCAAAACCGATATCAGCAATGTATCGGAATCTTCACACTGCAAGCTCCGTCAGAGGCTGTTAAGGTAAGTTGATAAAGATTTGAAAATTTTCTCTCCCTGGGGGAGGGGGGAATGGGGCACTCACCCGCCAAGGGAAGAGCCTGTAGGGATGTGCGCTGATGGTTAAATCTCCCAAATTTGGGATTGAAACAGTCCCTTCCTTTCCCGGTTTCACCTGGAATGTTTGCAGGCAAGCAGGGACCCTCCTTCAGAGCTATCAGGTCGTCCTGCCACTTGCTCTGGCTTTGAGACACAGCACGCTATTTTCTCAAACTCACTCGGGTACCTGAGGTGGGGAGAGATTCCACGGTGTCCCTGGGAGCCCAGGAAAGCTGTGATTGATGGTTAGGAGAGAGGCTGCTGTTGCTAATCACAATCTTCTTCGCACAGTGTGGCTTTCGATGCTGGACTTTGTGCACATCACTACACCTGACCTGGCACTGCACTCAGAGCTTTCCCTTCCAGGCCATCAGTTTTCACCACAGTGGCTCCGTAGCTCATACAGCTTCACCGTGAATCTCGAAGCAGGAACAAGAGAAGTAATGTCACCAAAGTCAACAGCAGTACCTCCTTCATCCACTTCCTGCTCCAAAAGGCAGACACAGAGTGGACACAACAATCCATCTGGCAGGAGGTAGAACCCCTTAACACTGACTCCACAGATAAAGAACCAGCTCTCTCCCCCGCTGACTCAGTCACACTGACTCTGGGCACTCAGGCTTTCCCAGGCCATCATCACTGTGACCTCCTGGGACAAGACTCTTCCCCCCCACCACCCCATCCTGGCTCTGACCTGGGCAAGGGGAGGGGGTCAGGAACAAAAACAAGTTGCTGGAAAAGCTCAGCAGGTCTGGCAGCATCTGTGAAGAAAAGAATCAGAGTTAACGTTTCGGGTCCGGTGACCCTTCCTCAGAACTGGAAACAGGGTCAGATCCGGGGTGGGGGGGTTCAGAACCGAAGGAGGGGTCAGAGCTGGGGGAGGGGGTCAGAGCCGGGGGGGGGGGGGGGGGGGGCGGGCTGGGGTGTGGGGGAGTCAGAGCGGGGTGAGGGGGGAGTCAGTGCTGGGCAAGGGGTTTAGAGTTGAGGTGGGCTGGATCAGAGCCAGGCAAGGGTGTGTCAAAGCCGCGTGTGGGTGGGTCGGAGTGGTTGGGGTGCCGGAGCTGGGGGAAGGGGGAGGTCAGAGTCAGGGAAGGGTGGGTTTAGAGCTGAATGCCAACCACATGGAACAAGGGTGTTGCACCAACCATCTGAATGGTGGCACTATGCAATCACAGTGCTTGTCTACATGTAGCTGGGCAGGAGTGCTCCTTCAGGTATGAGCTGTGTTGTTTAGCGAGGAAAATCCTGAGAGTCTCCCTGGTTAGATACAGAACTGGGTGGTTCCTGGCACCTCGTGGTTTCTTAAAAGGTGCAGCCACAACAGCAGCTTTTTAGTGGGTATTCTCCTTTTTATTGAGTATTCTCCTTTGTCCCCCACACTGAACAGCAAATAAAATTAAAAATCTACAGTATTCATAGTTACTCTCGATTTTCGACTCAAAGTACTTTAAAAATTCTAGTCTCCGAAATAACTCCACAGAGGCTAGTATCCCATTACCAAGTCACTCTTTATTTACACGCGGCGAGTCCTTAACACTGATCCAGCTCCCTCTGCACCAGCTCTCAGAGTGAACAGAATGTCCGACACTCCTGTTTATATCTGTCAGTCAGAGCTCCCTGATTGGACTAGATTAACAGCCCCAATCGGGGAACTCACATTCTGTGAGGTCCACCTGGTTGACATCATTCCAATCACTCCAGACTCAGTCCAGGACTCTCGGTTTTCTGACATCAGTTGTACAAAACTTGATGTGTGTACCTTTACAATGGAATAGTGCTTTATAATATTCACTCGCCTTTCACAGAATGAACCAGTGATGCGAAGGGACACAGTGAAAGTGATTCCATTTCTTCTCTTTCAGAGAACATGGCTGTTACACATTGAAACGGCAGCAACTGGCTACCGGAATGTTCTAGACCCACCACAGCCCTCACTGAGGAGGTTCCCGGTGAATGAATCGTCTGAAATCTAACTGCCTATAAACATGTGTGAAACGTGCAGGGGTCCTGTTTTCAGTCTAAAAAGGTCAACAAAAAACTCAATTGGTGCCTCAGTCTGGCCAGTGCACTTTGGAGAAATCTACCTCCTATATTTGACTTAAAAATCATTCTTGTTTCTAATAAAAGGTATTGCAACAAGCAGAGTTTCCTTGTTTTAATACTCAGCTAAAGTACTGAGTCATGGTTAATGATTGTGTTTCAACACGATGAGAGGTAGACAACGGTGTTTCCAAAAGATCAGTGCTGGGATAGAAAATTAGATTAGAGAGTAAAGTTTCATCGTCACGATCTTAGAATGTGATAGTCCTTAATGTTCCAGGAATGAGGAACTTTAAACAGTTTGTGAAGAGGTAAGGTTATTTTTATTCACTCATGGAACATGGGCATGGCTGGGCCAGCATTTATTGCCTATCCCTTGAGAAGGTGGTGGTGATCTGCCTTCTTGAACCGCTGTAGTCCATGTGCTGTAGGTTGATCCACAATGCCCTTAGGGAGGGAATTCCAGGATTTTGACCCAGTGACAGCGAAGGAATGGTGATATATTTCCAAGTCAGGATGGTGAGTGGCTTGGAGGGGAACTTGCAGGTGGTGGTGTTCCCATATATCTGCTGCCCTTGTCTTTCTAGATGGAAGTGGTTGTGGGTTGGGAAGGTGCTGTCTGAGGAGCTTTGGTGAATTTCTGCAGTGCATCTTGTAGATAGTACACACTGCTGCTACTGAGTGTTGATGGTGGAGGGAGTGGATGCCTGTGGATGTAGTGCCAATCAAGCAGGCTGCTTTGTCCTGGATCCTATCAAACTTCTTGGTGTTGTTGGAGCTGCACTCATCCAGGCAAGTGGGGAGTATTCCATCACATTCCTGACTTGTGCCTTGTAGATGATGGACAGGCTTTGGGGGAATCAGGAGGTGGGTTACTTGCTGCAGTATTCCCAGCTTCCAGCCTGCTTTTGTAGCCACTGTGTTTATTGGTGAGTCTAGTTCAGTTTCTGGTCAATGGTAACCCGCAGGATATTGATAGTGGGGAATTCAGTGATGGTGAAATCATTCAATGTCAAGGGGCAATGGTTAGATGCTGTATTGCTGGGGATTGTTACTGTTGTGTGCTGTAAATGTTAATTGCCTTTTGTCAGCCCAAACTTGGATATTGTCCAGGTCTTACTGCATATGGCCATGAAGAGATCAAAGATAGATTTGATAGAGGTGTACACGATGATGGATAATACAGGTGAAGGAAACCCATCATGATTAGTTGATGATACAAGGACCAGGAGAAACAAACTTAAGATCTTGGGTAAGAGATGTAGAGGATTGCGTGGAAGAGTTTTATATACAGCAAAGGTACCTGGAATTCTGCCCACGAAATGGGAATCAATGCTTTCAAAAGGAAATTGGGTGGACACTTGAAGGAGTTAAAGCTGTAGGCATGTAACCAGGGAATGGGACTGATTGGATTTTTGCACAGAGAGATAGCATGGACCTACTGGGCCAAATGGCCTACTCTTATGCCGTAATGACTTTTCCCTGATGATATGAAACTAGAATGCGGTTTCTAACTGTCCAATGATTGCTGCCTGTAACTTTGCGGTGAGGATATTTGCCTGCTTGTTTCTCCCACAGGACAGGAGTGTTCACTTTTTTTTCACTGAGGGCAGTGGGAATCTGGAATTCACTGTAGGGCTGGTAAAGGCAGAAACTCAGAACACTGAACAGTTATTTCAATGTACATTTGTGATGCCAAAGCATACAGAGCCAAGTGCTGGAAAATGGGATTAGAATAGTTGGGCGTTTTTTGTTTTGACTGGTGAGGATGTGATGGGCCAAGGCTTTTAACTGTGCTGTAGATCTCCTTGCCTCTATGACTCCGGCTGGATCCTGTGTGAGCCACACAGCCAGTTATGTCTGCATAAAATGGGTCCTGCTAAAGACTCCCAATGTGGACCACATCAAAGAGTGTGCCAACATGGCACAGCGATAGGCTGTAATCGTTCTGCCAAGCTTGGCCCACACTTGTGGCAGCTCAGAGCCAAACATTAACTGAACCTCACCCTGCCTCACAGCCATGTACTACCCTGTGTGGGATAAAAGGAACTGTCTCACAAAAAGGTTTTATTTAAATGAGACAGGCTCTCTTACCAGGTTTGATAAGGGAAAATATTCTAGAACATTCTTCGCTATGCCCTAAGATCACTGGGACCAATCCAGGAGCTAACCCCGACCACTCATTAATTGTTAACCCCGTTTCCTTCTATTTTCTTTAATTATTCACAGGATCAAGGGGGTGAGTTTGTCTTGTGGCATTGTGGTATTGGCCTTACCACCATCTCCATGGCAACTGTGAACACGAAGTGACATGCATATTTTGTGAATGAATGTCAGAAAGAAGTCTTGTTCAGTCACCATGAGGGAATGAGAACTGGACTCTGTTCTCCAAACGTGATTTGATTACCTCTCAAAGTTACAGAGAGGGCACATTTCTATCTTAAGGTTGTACTGAAACAACCCAATACCCTGTTTGCACTGGCACAGCTTCTCTGTACTAGCTGTGAATCATCATTGATCCAGGCACAGTAACACCAGGATCATTCTATCTGTCACTTACAGTATTGTTCCTTTATGGACACGAGTTTGGTGTTGGTCCTGCCTACATGCTGCGGTGGTTTGGGTCAAACAATACTTGTAATGTTTCCCTCGAGTCACCTTTTCTCAGAAGATTGCACTGCTCGTCATATTCGACTCTTGTGCAGATTATAGTGGCATCTGCAAACTTGCCGATCATCCCCCAAGAACCACTGACAAGGTCAATGAAAAAGGTGAAAAGCAATGAGCCCATCACCAAGTCCTTGTGTCCCTTTACCTAAGGAAAGATATATTTCTATTGGAAACAATCCAGAGAAGGTTCATTAGATTTATACCAGCTATAGAGGGACTGTCTTATTAGGTTTAGTTTGGGCCTGTATAGATTGGAAGTTAGAAGAGGGTGAGATGACCTTATTGGAACATACAAAATTTTTAAGAGACTTCACAGAATATATTTGGAAAGGTCTTTTCCCCTTGTGCAGAGTCTAGGACGAGAAGGTAAAATCTCAGTAAAAGGTCACTCTTTTAAGACAGAGATGAGGAGGAACTTCTCTCGGGAGTGAATCTTTACTGCAGAGAGCTGTTGAAGCTGGTTGTGAAATAATCTCTCTACCTCAGTTTTGAATATTTTAATCAGTAAATGAATTGATGGGTATGGTGGGAAAAGGCAGGGAGGTGGAATTGAAGATCAACCATGATCTCATGGTGGAGTAGACTCAATGCGCTGAATGGCCTGCTTCTGCTCCTATGTCTCATGGTCACTCCAGCAGAAAGTTGCCTCCTGTCTACAACCTTATGGCTGTGGAATTGAAGTCAATTCCTAATCCAGGGCCTCAAACTCCCTGATACTTTATAAGACAGAATCTTCTTGTATTGTCTTCTTATTCACTATAAAATACTAGCTCAGCAGGATCTTTCTAATTTGTAGCATGTTCATCAAAAACTCAAGCATCAAATTCCAAAGACAAGAACTTCTTTTGAAGAAATCATGTTGACTATCTTGAATGACCCTTTCCCCTTCCCAGGAACTAATGGATCTTATCAAGAGATGGGAGTCTTTTTCTTTGTGTACAGTGTAATGTTTTTGGAACTGAACTAGTATTGCATGCTCCTCGCAGCCAATTCCAAAAACTAATTGTATCTGTTCAATGAATTGTGTTCTAAAACATTAAGATGCTATAATCATGGAATCCCTACAATGTGGAAGCAGGCCATTTGGCCCATCAAGTCCACACTGACACTCCAAACAGCATCCCACACAAACCTCACCCCACCCACTACCCTATCCTTATAACCCTGCATTTCCCATGGCCAATCCACCTAACCTGCACATCTTTGTTCTGTGGGAGGAAACCAATACAGACACAGGGAGAATGTGCAACCTCCATACAGATAGTCACCCGAGGCTGGAATATGAACCCAGGTCTCTGGTGTTGTGAGGCAGCAGTGCTAACCACTGAGCTATGTCACACCCAAATGTTGCAAAATCCCAGGTGACTTACTAAAGTCCTTCAGAGACTCTTACCCGTTCAGAGCTGTATGTCATTCCAGTACCACTCTACATGGGTTCGACTGTAACTGAATCCGGAGTCATCAACAACAGCTACTTAAAATAAATTGTACATTAAATTATCAACTACAATAGCAATTGTTACTCACTAAATTCTCCATGAGGTGCTCAAGTCAGAGGCACAGCTGACATATCACCCTTCCATGGTGTCACATCCCATCAACAAATCTAAATACATCTCATACTAAGACTTCCCTCACAGCTCCATTATCCAGGACCTCTTTCTGAGCTTTTCCACCCCTTCAATTATAGACTAGAATGCAAATCAAATTTGGTTTGTGTCTTAGGCCTAACACTTTTCATTTGAAAATTAAGTTTAATATATTTGGTTTAGGTATAGAAAACAGAAGCAAGAGTAGTCCATTTGGCTCTTCAAGCCTGTTGCATCATTCAATATGATCATTGCTGATCATCCAACTTAGTCCCCTGTTCCTACTTTCTCCCTTTAGGCCCAAAAACTATTTCTAACTCCTTCTTGAAAACATCCAATGTTTTGGCCTCAACCGCTATCTGTGGCAGAGAATTCCTCAGGCTCACCACTCTCTGGGTGAAGACATTTCTCCTCATCTCAGTCCTAAATAGCCTACCTCATATCATTAAACTGGAACCCATGGTCATCCCAAACATTCTTCCTGTGTTTACCCTGTCTAATCCTGTTTAAATAGAAGGATAATTAACTTAGGTGAGGTTTCAATACCTGAGGAGCAAGAGGGTAACTAGAGAAAGGGTTGGCCCACTCAAGGACAAAGGAGGGAAGTTATGCAAGGAGTCAGAGAAAATGAGGGAGATTCTTGATGAGTATTTTGCGTCAGTATTCACCGAGGAGAGGGACATGACGGATGTTGAGGTTAGGGATAGATGTTTGATTAGTCTGGGTCAAGTTGGCATAAGGAGGTGGGGGGGGGGGGGGGGGAAGCAAGTGTTGGGTATTCTAAAAGGCATTAGGGTGGACAAGTCCCCAGGTCCGGATGGGATCTATCCCAGGTTACTGAGGGAAGTGAAAGAGGAAATAGCTGGGGCCTTAACAGATATCTTTGCAGCATCCTTGAGCACAGGTGAGGTCCTGGAGGACTGGAGAATTGCTAATGTTGTCCCCTTTTTTAAAAAGGGTAGCAAGGATAATCCAGGTAAATATAGACCGGTGAGCCTGACGTCAGTGGTGGGGAAGCTGCTGGAGAAGATACTGAGGGATAGGATCTATTTACATTTGGAAGAAAATGGGCTTATTAGTGATAGGCAGCATGGTTTTGTGCAGGGAAGGTCATGTCTTACCAACTTGATAGAATTCTTTGAGGGAAGTGACAAAATTGATAGATGAGAGAAGGGCTGTAGATGTCATATACATGGACTTCAGTAAGGTGTTTGTTAAGGTTCCCCATGGTAGGCTGATGGAGAAAGTGAAGTCGCATAGGGTCCAGGGTGTACTAGCTAGATGGCTAGAGAACTGGCTGGGCAACAGGAGACAGAGAGTTGTAGTGGAAGGGAGTTTCTCAAAATGGAGAAGTGTGACCAGCGGTGTTCCACAGGGATCCGTGTTGGGACCACTGTTGTTTGTGAGATACATAAATGATCTAGAAGATATAGATGGTCTGATGAGCAAGTTTGCAGATGACACTAAGATTGGTGGAGTAGCAGATAGTGAAGGGGACTGTTGGAGAATGCAGCAGAATATAGATAGGTTGGAGAGTTGGGCGGAGAAATGGCAGATGGAGTTCAATCCAGGCAAATGCGAGGTGATGCATTTTGGAAGATCCAATTCAAGAGCGAACTATACGGTAAATGGAAAAGCCCTGGGGAAAATTGATGCACAGAGAGATCTGGGTGTTCAGGTCCATTGTACCCTGAAGGTGGCAATGCAGGTCGATAGAGTGGTAAAGAAGGCATACAACATGCTTTCATTCATCAGACAGGGTATTGAGTACAAGGGTTGGCAGGTCATGTTGCAGTTGTATAGGACTTTGGTTCGACCACATTTGGAATACTGCATACAGTTCTGGTTGCCACATTACCAAAAGGATGTGGATGCTTTGGAGAGGGTGCAGAGGAGGTTCACCAGGATGTTGCCTGGTATGGAGGGCACTAGCTATGAAGAGAGGTTGAGTAGATTAGGATTATTTACATTAGAAAGACGGAGGTTGAGGGGGGACCTGATTGAGGTCTACAGAATCATGAGAGGTATAGACAGGGTGGATAGCAAGAAGCTTTTTCCCCCAGAGTGGGGAACTCAATTACTAGGGGTCACAATTTCAAGGTGAGAGGGGAAAGGTTTAAGGGAGATATGCATGGAAAGTTCTTTACTCAGAGGGTGGTGGGTGCCTGGAACACGTTGCCAGCGGAGGTGGTAGAGACAGGCACGATAGCGTCATTTAAGATGTATCTAGACAGATACATGAATGGGCAGGGAGCAGAGGGATACAGATCCTTGGAAAATAGGCGACAGATTTAGATAGAGGATCTGGATCGGCGCAGGCTTGGAGGGCCAAAGGGCCTGTTCCTGTGCTGTAATTTTCTTTGATGTTTACTGAACTAGGGATTTATTTAATCTCTTAAGTAGTAATTCGCAGAACATGGACATCTTTGGCATTACAAATATTTATTGCCAATCCCCAATTTCTCACATGATGGTGAACCCTCAAATAACGTAACCTGCAAACCTCTAAGCCTTTTTGATCTGTACATCCTTTGCTTGCTCTGATCTGCCTGTACCGCTCGTAAACAAAGCTTTTCACTGTATTTTGGTACACGTGACAATAAGATCAAAATCAAAATCAAAAAAAAACCATTTTCTCTCAAGTGACTGCAGTCTACATGATGCTGGTAAAGTCGTACAATAGGAGCTGCAGGGACAGCAAAGGAACAGCAATATCGCTCTAAGTCAGAGTGGTCTGTGATTTGGAGGAGAATGTGGGAGATGGTGTTCTCACACATTTCTATAGCCCTTGTCCTTCCCCGGAGTGAAATGAGAGAGTTTGGAAGGGGCTGATGTTCCGTGAAGATAATCTTACCAAACGTTCATTTTGAAATGCTGTTGATTTACCAAGATGCAACTGCCCAATCATTTTGAATAATTAATGCTAAGTAATGTTGGGTTTGTAGCTCATGGAAATAAAATGGTGGCATTGGTAGACAGGTCGAAATAACTTCTGTACAACAGCTATTGCATAGAACAATATCATGTTAGCAATTTTGGGGGCACTGAGTGAGTGGAATCTAAGGGTGACTACAGCACGAGGCCATTCAACCTGTTAAGATGGTACTGGCCCATGCAAGACCAATTTAGCTAGTCCCACTCCCCATAGCCTCAATTTGCTTATTGACTTCAGCTACTGATTAAATTCCATCATGGAAGTTAATACATTAGCTATAATGGTCAATACTGCTTTAACAAAGTAGCTCAGCTGTACTTGAAAAGTTTCTGCTGAGTTGTAAAATTGTGTAGGTCACACCCCTTGACCAGAACATATTATAAAACATACAATAGGAATACAGAAAAATGTGTTGATAAAAACACTTTTCGGCCAGTACTTCACAACTTTTCAACATTGTAAAAAAGTGACTAGGAATTCTGTTTTACTAAACAAATTTAATTGTGGAGGTTGCATCATTCATCAAATTAACATTTTTTTTGCTATAAACAGGTTACAATCTTCATTCAATGGCCAGAATTAAACTGTTGAATATTTATACACAGGTTCACATGATAATATGGAAGTTAATACCATTTTTGTACACAATTCTCTATTATACACATCATTTTATTTAAAGAAAAAGCATGAAAGCAGCTAGTTTCCATTACTGATGTTTCATGTAGATGCAGACACCATCAGAACTGAGAACATCAATTCCTAGCTTTTCATCAAGTGGTTGACAAAAAAAAAATCTTTCAAGCTCAAAGCCCACTGTTAGCAGAAGTGTTTCATAATGAAGGAAGCAGCAAAGTGAAGCAGTGTGCAGTACTGCGACTGTGTACAAACAACTCACACATAACACTGTCACCTGCATTATCCCTGTGGAAGGGTCCTGTGAATTCAGTACAGATTTAATTTTGGCCACGTAGATGGATCAGGTTCAAGGGAAACAGCCCCCACCTGGGGGGTGGATAAGTGAGTTAATAAAAGAAACAATTGGATTAATTAGTGAATGCAGACCAGTTAACCTGTACAGGCAGCATTCCCTCCTGTCCAGCTCTCAGTAAACTGACAGTAAGGAGAAGAGAGAAGCTCAGGGGAAAGCAGCAGGGTGTCTGTGTTTCACACTGTAAAGTAAGAGGCTGATGGGCGTACCAGAGAGAACATAACACTGGATTCCAAGTGTCACCAGCACCACGAAGGGCAGAGACATAGTGAGGGAGCAGAGACTCAGGACAAGACAGGACAGGGTTGAGTGGAAACAGACTGGGGACAGGGGAGAGACCCCAAGGGCAGCTCCAGTCAGCTGGCTACTATGAGACTGAACTGTGAAAGATGGCTTCAGTCATTCAGCATAGTTTCCAGGGATTGATTAGTTTTGGTAAACATGCAGTACAAATCCAGCCTTCGCTCTAATCGCCAACATTGCCAAACTACTGACAGAATAACAGAGGGAGAAAGCAGATGATGAAAAGAGGTGGAAAATTAACAACTGACATCAATACTTCCAAGAAAGCAAACAACCAACTTCCACATAATGAGAGATGAATGGATATTATCAATTAAAGTCTCACTCTTCTTTCTGGGTAGTGAAGCTGGTGGAGATTTCTCAGCATTGCTCAATTTTCAAAGGAATTTGATGGGGGTTCACGGAGCACAGATTCAAAATGCTTCACTTAAGAATTTGCCAGATTGCCCATCTCAGTGAGAGATGGCTGTGTCTCAGATATAAGTCAGTGAATGAAGACTCCCAACACGTTATGGTTAAATCTGGTAGTCTCTTCAGTCCAGTGAATGAAGAGAGAGTTGGATTTGGCAGAAAGGAACTTTTTAACCTTCTGGTGGGGATTGTCAGCCTGATCTCCATTCCCACTGAATTCAGGGTAAAACTAGACAGGATAATTAACTGACAAAAGGATCCTCTCAGACGGCTGTTGCCCAAACCCATCAATTGCAGAAACGTGCCTTTCTCTAGTCTGGGACTGAATTAGGGAGCCCCAGCTGGTGCAAAGATTGGGAATGAGCTGCAGAACACACATCGATAGGCTCTCACTGACAGCAGGGATTACACTTTCAACATTCAGTCTTAGAAAATACAAAATGAGTGCATGAATACAAGAATAGTGATACGTTTCCAGCCCCAGGAAAAGTGCTGGGACAGCTCATCCCTGTAACTCTTCAAAACACGTGTCACAGACTCGCACAGGCTTCTTCGAGGATGGGGTTAAGGCATTCCTCGCAGAACAGTCAGCACAGAAGATATTTCCACAGTTTCTACAGTGATGCTGCAAAGACAACAATTGGAACATTAACTGAACTTGGGAACAAATAACAACTACAGCTTTAGTATTCAGTCTCAGAGGTTTAAATGGGGAAGAAGCCGCTGATATTAGAGGTAAGTTACTGATCTGGAGGGAGAACTGTCAAGCAGGATCTATTTAGAAACTAGGGGACTAACTCTCTTTATGGGTTTTAGTAATGATCTGGCTGTAAGACTTCAGGGAAGGATCTGCAAATGATACGAAGGCTTGTCTGAGTTTGTGACCTACAAACGATGTACTTACACTCAGGAAAATCTTATTGGAAAACAAATAGAGATACCTTTTACAATCACCGGACATCATAACGTGTTTCACAGCCAAAGCAGCACTTTTCTTTAAGTGCTGTCACTGTTGTAATGTCGGAAGTGTGGCAGCCAATAAGCACACAGCAAGCTCCCACACACAGTAATGTGAGAATCAGCTGATAAGCTGCTTGTGAGATGTTGATGGAGGGACAAACATTGATTGGGACACAAGCAGAACTACCCTGCTCATCATCGGTTAGGCCACGTTTGGAATACTGTGCGCAATTCTGGTCTCTCTGCTATACGAAGGATGTGGTAAATTTTGAAAGGATTCAGAAAAGACTTACAAGGACGTTGCCAGGGTTGGAGGGTTTGAGCTATAGGGAGAGGCTGGATAGGCTGGGGCTATTTTTCCTGGAGCGTTAGTGGCTGAGGGGGTGACCTTATAGAGGTTTATTAAATCATGAGGGGTATGGATTGGGTAAACAACCAAGGTGTTTCCCCCAGGGTAGTGGAGTCCAAAACTTAGAGGCCATAGGTTTAAGGTGAGTAGGGAAAGATTTAAATGGGACCTAAGGGGCAACTTTTTCACACAGAGGGTGGTGTGTGTATGGAATAAGCTGCCAGAGGTGGTGGAGGAGGCTGGTACAGTTACAATATTTAAAAGGCATCTGGATGGGTACATGAATAGGAAGGGTTTAGTGGGATATGAGCCAAATGCTGGCAAATGGGACTAGATTTATTTAGGATATCTGGTCAGCATGGACGAGTTGGACTGAAGGATCTGTTTCCATGCTGTACAGCTCTATGACTCTTCAGATTGTGTCAATAGTTGGTCTTTCACATTCATCAAAACAGGCCGAGGCCTTGATTGAATACTTTCTCAAAATAAAACAGCACCTCCGATAGCGCAGCACTGCCTCCGCACTATACTGAAGCATCATGCTGAAGCCCCAAGGTGGGACTTAAACATGGAATCTTGTGTCTCCAAGGCAACGGTGCTACCAATGAGGGGTACGTAATCAGATGTGAGTCAATCGATCATGGGGATGAAGCATTGAAGGGAAAATGATGTTCTGACGCGATATGTGGATATGACTTTGCAGCTAAATAACTTTCACCACGAGACCTGACCAAGGCAAGACCCCATAATCCCTTCCCTCTTCAGAGACACAGTACTTCTCACCATTCTTCATTTGCATTTTGGAACTCATCCATTAACAGGAGGAGCTGTTTTGTCTCGATGTTTTGAGAAGAATTATTACATTGAGGGAGGGATTATCTTACACACACCTTTTAACTTAAAAGGACAATTCTAATCTGCACCTTGCAGGCATTGCCAAAGGAGCAACAGCAACTGCAGCCTTTCCACATCCCAATCTCTGCACAGGATTCAATGGGATTGCAAAAGTCTCCTTGTTCTTTCAGTATTAATGCACATTGGTAGCAAAGAAATGACATCACAGTTGCTCAAACTGAATGCAACAACTACTCAACAAATGAGGCTCTGATGAACAGTCACACATCACCGGACTTAAATCTTCTACAAGGTGGTAAAATATTAATTTTATTACTTTTTTGGGGAGACTTGAGGGAAACTGGTCAACAATTCAGATCAAGTACATTGCCAGACTTGCACGGTCTTTCCAGCATTTGTCGTATTCCTTGCAGATTTTCATCGCCAAAAGCCATTTGGTTTTTGCTTTCATAAAATAAATTCATAAAACAAATTCATTGCTCCCTTTCTACGAAGTCCTATTCCCCCAGAGCCAGTGGGCTTGTGGCTGAAAGGGCTGCAAGGTGTGAAACAGCAGGTACCTACCCTCCGTACAGTGACTGAGAATCCCTTTCCACAGGCCATACAATTCATCACGTCGGTATCTTCAGTCCACTTCCTGTTTAGTGCTTGCGTGTGCTTAATCTGGCAAAGCAAACAGAAAACCATCACTTCCATTTTCTGAATTGGGAAGATATATATGGCATAAAGCTTCTCACACGCCACCAGACAGCAAAACGATAGCCTCTCGGTTAATATTTCCCACAGCAACGTACTGGTTTAAATTAGTTCGGGCTCCAATCTTAGACAGTCGGGAAAGCTTACCTGAAGGTAGTTGCAATGCTGCTGGCAATTGGATGACCAATGAGGGTCACATGCTGCAGATGGCACCTGTAAGCAAGCACCCCCCATCCCCTTCACCCTCATCCAACACCAACCAGCTGGTTCCTGCCACACAAAGCTTACTGGTGCTTGAGTAAATCAATAGCTGGGAGTTTTGATTAAAGTGGCCCGTACAGCACAGTTGATAATACTGTCCTCCTTGAACATTGGAAGGTTGGGATTCCAAGCCCCATTCCGGGAAATCGAGGCTGACGGTCCTGTAGAGTTGCACTTCCTCAGTACTGCATTGGAGCTCTCCATTTGCTGGAGACAGTAAATGAGGCGTCATTTCCCATTCAGGCTTAAGTAAAATATTCCACACCACTACCTGAAGAACTTAATTTCCAACAGACTTGGTCAATATTAATACCTCAACCAAAATCACTGAGATGACATGATAATTTTCTATTCTGTGCGACATTATTGTAGCTCAATACACAGCTGTATTTCCTACATTACAATGGTGACTAGCTTTTAAACCTAGTTAAATGCACTAGTCTAGCACACTGGAATGGGGAAATGATTGATCGCTTTTGGAGTTTTACTTACATACTGTGACTGATGTTGGTCACCTCTGCTGCTTTTACAAGATGGGTTCTTAGAATCTTAGTATCCCTACAGTGTGGAAACAGGCCCTTTGGCCCAACAAGCCCACACCGACCCTCAGAGCAACCCACCCAGACCCATCCCCCTATAACCCACCTAATCTACACATCCCTGAACACAATGGGCAATTTAGCATGGTCAATCCACCTAGCCTGCACATCTTTGGACTGTGGGAGGAAACCGGAGCACCCGGAGGAAACCCACGCAGACACAGCGAGAATGTGCAAACTCCACACAGACAGTCACCCGAGGGTGGAATTGAACCTGGGTCCCTGGTGCTGTGAGCCAGCAGTGCTAACCACTGAGCCACCGTGGTTATCGGAACTGAGTCACAGATTTTAGATTCAAAGGTTAAACCAAAATGCTAGCCACCAGATTATGAAGGCAGCAACATTGAAATAACATTCAGCTCCTTTATTCTCTCTACTAAAGTGCTTAGCCTCACATTATCCCACATTATATTCCATGTGCATTTCTGCCCACTCGCTTAATCTGCCTATATCCCTCTGCACACACTGTCATCCTCATTACTTGCCTTGCCACCTATTTTTGTGCCATCCAGAAACTTGGCTATAATACATTCACTTCCCTCATTTGCGCCATTAACACGTATTGTAAATAATGGTGGCCCCAGCTCTAATCCCTGTGACAATCCACTAGTTACAGGTTGCCATCCTGAAACTGCCCCTTTACTTAATTCTGTCTTTTATCAGTTAGCTAATCCTCTATCCATATTGATATATCTACAACACCAATCTACAACACAATAAGGCTCTTTTCTTACTAAGCAGCATTAAGCATGGTATCTTATCGAAAGCCTTTTGGAAATCCAGATATCTTACAGCTACTTGCTCTCCCTTATCTACCCTGCCCGTGACCCCTTCAAAGAACAGAGATAAATTTGTCAGGCATAATTTCCCCTTCATGAATCCTTGCTGACATTTTTTCATAGAATCCCTACAATGTGGAAACAGGCCCTTCGGCCCAACAAGCCCACACCGACCCTCAGAGCATCCCACCCAGCCCCATCCCCCTATAACCTACTTAATCTACACATCCCTGAACATTATGGACAATTTAGCATGGCCAAACTTGCTTGACTATTCTGCGTTTCTAAATGCCTTGCTATAATATCCTTCATAATAGAATCTAACATTATCCCAATAGTAGTTGTTAAGTTAACAGGCTGATAGTTACTTTTTTACCCCCCTGTCTCCCTCCCTTTTTGAATAGGTGTGTTACTTGTTTTCAATCCTCTGGAACTTGCCTTGAAAATTTGCAACCAGTGCAACCACTACTTTCGTAGCTATTGCCTTCTAAATCCGAGGGTGTAATCCATCAGGTCTTATCAGTCTTTAGCCCCGTTAGTTTCCTTAGTACTTTTCTACCAGTGATAGTGACAGTGTTATTGCGTCCCGCCCCTCTAGCACTTCTAGCTAATATTTTTGGAATGCTTCTTAAGGTCCTCTGACACTTACTGGTTCCCATTATTATTTACCCAGTCTCGTTCTCTAAGGAGATTATGTTCACTTTGGCCTCTCTTTTCCTTCTTAAGAAGCTCTTACTGTCCATTTCTTTATTACTTACTAGTTTGCCCTCAGTTTATTTGCTCCTCCTATTAAATCTTGGTCATCTTTGTTGGCTTTTAAACCCTAGATAACTCTCTGGTTTACCACTAATCTTTGCCACATTATATAGAGATGTACAGCACGGAAACAAACCCTTTGGTCCAACTCATCCATGCCAACCAGATATCCTAAATTAATTTAGTCCCATTTGCCAGCATTTGAACCATATCCCTCTAAACCCTTCCTATTCATGTACGCATCCAGATGCCTTTTAAATGTTATTAATTGTACCAGTCTCCACCACTTCCTCTGGCAACTCATTCCACACATGTACCATTCCTCTGTGTGAAAAAGTTGCCCATTAGGTCCCTTTTAAATCTTTCCCCTCTCTCCTTAAACCTATGACCTCTAGTTTTGGACTCCTCCACTCCAGGGAAAAGATCTTGGCTATTCACCCTATCCATGCCTCTGACGCTCCAGGGAAAATAGCACCAGCTTATTCAGCTTCTCCTTAAAGGTCAAACGCTCCAACCCCAGCAACATCCTTATAAATCTTTTCTGAACCCTTTCTAGTTTCACAACATCCTTTTTATAGCAGGAAGACCAGAATTGCATGCAATATTCCAAAATTGACCAAACCAATGTCCTGTACGGCCGCAATGTGACTTCCCAATTCCTATACTCAATGCACTGACCTATCTTCACTGTCCTATCTACCTGTGACTCCACTTTCAAAGAACTATGAACCTGCACTCCAAGGTCTCTTTGTTCACTAACACTCCCCAGGACCTTTCCATTAAGTGTATAAGATATATCTAAATTAAACTCCATCTGCCACTCCTTGGCCCATCTGATCAAGATCCCATTGTACTCTGAGGTAACTTTCTTCACTGTCCACTACACCTCCAATTTTAGTGTCATCTGTAAACTTACTAACCATGACTCCTATTTTCACATCCAACTCATTTATATAAATGACAAAAAGCAGTGGGCCAAGCCCCGTTCCTTGTGGCACACCGCTGGTCACAGGCTTCCAGCCTGAAAAGCAACCCTCCACCACGACCCTCTGTCTTCTACCTTCGAGCTAGTTCTATATCCAATTGGCTAGTTCTCCCTGTATTCCAGGTGATCTAACCTTGCTAACCAGTTTACCATGAGGAACTTTGTTGAACATCTTACTGAAGTCCAGATAGACAACGTCCACCGCTCTGCCTTCATCAGTCCTCTTTGTCACTTCTTCAAAAAACTCAATCAAGTTAGTGGAACACGATTTCCCAAACACAAAGCCATGGTGATGATCCCTAATCAGTTCTTGCCTTCCCAAATACATGTAAATCCTGTCCGTCAGGATTCCCTCCAACAACCTGTCCACCAATGATGTCAAGCTCACCAGTCTATAGTTCCCTGGCTTTTCCTTACCACCTTTCTTAAATAGTGGCACAAAGTTAGCCAATCTCCAGTCTTTTGGCATCTCACCTGTGGCTATTGAGGATATAAATATCTCAGCAAGGGGCCCAGCAATCATTTCCCTAGCTTGCCATAGAATTCTAGGGTACACCTGATCAGGTCCTGGGGATTTATCCACCTTTATGCATTTTAAGATATCCAGCACCTCATCCCCTGCAAGATGGACATTTTTCAAGATGTTGCTATTTATTTCCCCACTTTCTCTACCTTCCATATCCTTCTCCACAGTAAACACTGATGTAAAATACCTATTTAGTATCTCTCCCATCTCCTGCAGTTCCACACATAGGTGGTCTTGCTGATCTTTAAGGGGCCCTATTCTCTGCCTAGTTACCCTTTTGTCCTTAATGCATTTGTTGAATCCCTTTGGATTCTCCTTAACCCTATTCGTCAAAGCTCTCTCATGTCCCCCTTTTTGCCCTCCTCATTTCCCTCTTAAGTATACTCCTACAGCCTTTATACCTTTATAGGGATTTACTCAATCTCTGCTGCCTATACCTGACATATGCTTTTGCCTTTCTCTTGACCAAAATCCTCAATTTCTCTAGTCATCCAGTATTCCCTTCACCGACCCTTCACTGTAACAGGAATGTATTATCTCTGGACTCCCATTATCTCATTTTTGAAGGCTTCCTATTTTTCAGCAAACAGCCGCTCCCAATCAACTTTTAAACATTCTTGCCCAATATCATCAAAACTGGCCTTTCTCCAATTTAGAACTTTAACTTTCAGATCCAGTCTATCCCTTTCCATCACTATTTTAAAAATAATAGAATTATGGTCACTGGCCCCTAAGTGCTCCCCCACTGAGACCTCAGTCACCTGCCCTGCCTTATTTCCCAAGAGGGTAGGAATAGGAGGATGGAGCAGATGAATACATGGCTGAGGAGATGATGCAGGGGAGAAGGATTCACATTTTTGAATCACTGGAATCTCTTCTGGGATAGACGTGACCTGTATAAGAAGGAAGGATTGCACCTGAATTGCAAGGGGACTAAATATACTGGAGGGGGAGCTTTGCTAGAGCTGCTGGGGAGGATTGAAACCAGTTTGGGGGTTGGGAGGGTGGACACAGGGAGACAGTGAGAAAGGATATCAGTCTGAGACTGGTACAGTTGGGAGAAGGAGCAAGTCAAACAAACAGTCAGGGCAGGCAAGAACAAAGCAGAGAACATGGTAGGGTCACTGGACCCAAAAGGTTAACTCTGATTTCTCTTCACAGATGCTGCCAGACCTGCTGAGTTTCTCCACCAACTTCCATTTTTGTTTCTGATTTACAGAATCCACAGTTCTTTCGGTTTTTATTCGAGAATGAAGTAGGACTGATAAATTAAATTACATTTATTTCAATGCAAGAGGCCTAACTGGTAACGAAAAGGCAGATGAACTCAGGGCATGGTAGGGAACATGGGACTGGGATATCATAGTAATTACAGAAACTGGGATCCATCTGGGATGGACAGGACTGGCAGTTAATGTTCCAGGGTATAGATGTTATAGGAAGGATAGAAAGGAGACAAGAGAAGAGGGGAGTGGTGTTTTTGATTAGGGATAACATTACACAGCTGTACTTAGGGAGGATATTCCTGGCAATACATCCAGGGAAGTTATTTGGGTGGAACTGAGAAATAAGAAAGGGATGATCACCTTAGTGGGATTGTAATACAGATCCCCCCCCAGTAGTCAGCAGGAAATTGAGAAACAGATTTGTAAGGAGATCTCAGTTATTTGTGAGAATAATAGGATGGTTATGATGGGGGATTTTAACTTTTCAAACTATCATAGTGTTAAGGGCTTGGATGGAGAGGAAGTTGTTAAGTGCGTACAAGAAAATTTTCTGATTCAGTACGTGGATGTACCTACTAGAGAAGGTGCAAAACTTCCTTCCTTCAATTTGATAGTGTTTAGTTGGGATTTTTAACATTTCTGAGAAATGTTTGGCACATTTGTGTGCAGCAGGTATTGAAGCCTGAGCTAATTCTGACAAAAAGTGGGGAGTGACTTTATCCATCAGGGAGACTCCTACTGCTATCTGTCTCTCCAGGATCGGCTACAGCGCTAGCCTCAGCTTTTAATTCTGGCTCCAGAATCAACCCAAACTTCATGAACTGCCACACGAGGGGGAAGAGACTGCATGGTGCAAGGTCAGTGCCAGGAGCAAGGGGAGTTAGCTCCAATAGATTCATGTCATTCACTGTGGCTGCTACACTCACTATGTATCTGCTTACCTGCAGAGCTTGGTTCTCTCGTCCCAACTCCTGCATAGCAGCCACTGTATCATCCAGCTTTCGTCTCAGGTCTACCACCTTTGCCTGCAGCTTTTCTGTTTCGCTTTCACTCTTGAGGCACCTAATGGACAAGGACAACAGTTTAAGACAAGTGCACTAGGCTCAGGAACACAATGAGTGAACTAGGGGAGATGAGCTCCAAGGAAGGGGAGACTGGCAAATTACATTCTGTTCCACTGGAGACGATCCAACACAAAGGAACACATTCTTGAATAAAATGAGTTGTCAATATAATTTAACACAAACAAAGACGGTGCGCTACTAAATGCAGAGTTACAGCTTCAGTTTCTCTGTTGTCCCTGCACCTTTAAGAAGCAATGTTCCCACCTACACATTGGCAGAAATGGAGGAAGAAGCCTCCCTCTATACAGCTCAGCTCAGTCAGGCCTAAACATTCCTCCTTCATCCTGTGGGGAACTACCCTGTTTCTACCCTGGTGACAGATCGGAGATTAAGAATTAATCTGTGTGAAAAACCATCTCATGTCACATGCCGTGCTCCAGTGACGAATGGCTGGAGGATCCGGGTTGGATTTCAACAGAAAGGTCTGTTTAAGCTTCAATCTGGGCTGTGTGCTGATAATTTAGACACACAGCCTAGAGAAAGGGAGGCAATGAGTAAGTGAGTGTGACACAGAGTAACAGAAAGAGTGCGCACATCCAAGACCAAGAGAGAGCAACTAAGACCAAGAGAGACAGGGTGAGAATGTGACAGAGGGGGCAGGCAAGTGAAGGAGTGTGTGAAAGAGAGAACACAAGGAGAGACAGATAGAGAGAAAGACAGACAGCACATGAAAGAGAGCGAGAACGAGAGCGAGATCAAAGAAAGGGAGACGGAGGGAGAGTGCAAGAGACAGGGTGATGCCTGGCAGAGGGAGACACTGACAAAGACACCATGATAACCTCCAACAGCCCAGACTCTCTCTAATTGGGCTAATTAGTTTAGCTTTTAACCTCCACCTGCAGTTGAGGCAAACTGGTGAAGAGATGACAACGCTGCAAAGAATGGAAGGGTTGGGCCATCTTCCTAAGATAATTGGGATTGACTGTTTGGGCAAGATTTTCTGCACAGCAACTTTGTGAGCAGTGCAGTTTTCAAAGGAGGGAGATGTCCAATCTGACCAGCTTTGTGTCTTTGAGAAAACGTCGGTAGTGGTGAACAATGCTGTGTATTTAAAAGGTCCACACTAGTGGTTACTAAGGCAGCTGAGAGCTGTCAGAATTCCAGTTGGGAATGTTGGTTGAAGAGTCGAAAACAAAGGAATTGGTTTGAGGAACTCTATCAGAAGGAAGAAGAATGGGATAGCCTATTGCTCAATGTTGGCAGCTCTCCAGTTTCCAGTCTACGTCAACAGCTTTGATTCAGAGTCCACGAGCAAATTGATTAAATCTGCTGGCAAAGCCTGTTGAGAAAGCCAGTGGAATTGCTTTGAAATTTCTGGGATGCCAAACAACATTCTTGCCTGGGGAGGGGTTGGCAAACAATGGCAGCAAGTTAATGCATTTTACTGCACTTCGGTTGTAAAACCAAGGGGGCACATGTAGTCCCTTAACGTGCTGAAGTCAAGAGATGGTTGAACTTTGGGACACTCTGAAGATCATAAGTCTAACCAGAGCACGGCAGCAACTGTTAGTAATCAGTGAACCAAGCCAGTACATCACAAATCTGAGGAATGAGAGATGGCACCCTGTAAGGTACTTTGGTCAGATTGTAGATCAAAGACCATCTCTAGCTCTACTGCAGTTTAACATGTCAGGTGGGCCCTTCAACAGTGCAGGCCTCACTTGGAACTCTGCTGGAGTGTCAGCCTGGATTACGTGATCACGTCTCTGAAATGGATCATGAATCCACAATGCTCTGTCCCAGTCAGATATGGCTGATAGCACATCGCAAACAGGAGCCAAGCTTCCTTTTACCCAGGAGTTCAGGGTCTTACTTCAGGAGACTGGCACTAAGTGGCAAGAGGGTTCAATGTTTCTTCTGTAAATTTCTGAGACAACCAGGTCAACATTCACAGACTGCAAACACCAGGGGAAAACCACAGCTTGCATTCTAGCCGAACGGAAGAGAGGCCACAGTGAGTAACCAGAGACACACCTTTCCAGGAGAGCTCTCCTCTCCTCCTGGTTATGCTGCACAGTGGCTTCTAACACTGCAATCTCTCCGTGGAGGTCATCAGTCTGCTTCTCCAGCTCACTGACCCGCCGCTGACTGCCCTGCCACTCCTTCTTCAGCGTGACCATGTTTTCATTAAGTGCAGTAATCTGCATGTTCAGCTTGATCATAGCCTCTTCATGCTGCTTACTTTGTGCTTCTTTATCCTTCAGTTCACCCTGCTGCATGGAAACCACAGAAACTTTATCACACACAAGATACCAAACCTTACAACATTCAAACCCCTTCCCCTATCAGTTCAGTCAGTGCCACTGATGTAGTCATTGTCCCCAAGTCCAAGATCAGTCTATGAAAAAATTAACCTTTCATGTTGCTTGCATTCCAATGTTAACAGGCCGATTTCAACACGAAGAAAGAAATGCGTTGTATTTATGTTTGCCTTTCACAACATCGGCTCTTTCTGTCGACAGGTCATTGACCTGAAATGTTAACTCTGTTTCCACAGAGGTAGCCTGAGTGTTTCAAACATTTTCTGCAGTAATTGTCAAGAAACCACCTTATATTTTTAATTGGCCTTGGAGCTCTTGTTTTGTTGCCCTTCCTTTACCCCATGGGAATGTATAGAGTCTAGCCTTTGACTATTCCCTCTACAATAGCTTCCCATTACCAATTTGCTGCATTACCTGTTAATCTTTCGCTCCAATCAACCTGGGCCAGACTCACCCTTAACTGAAACCGGTCTTCTGCCAGTTCAGAACCTTAACTCTCGACTGTCCCCTGTCTTTAACTCTCTAAGAATGATCGGTTTCTGAATGCTCCCCCAGTGAAACACACTGTACAGGCTCTCATTCTCCAGGACTAGAGGTGTTTCCAGCCTAACGAGAAAAGAAAGTTTTCAGGTTCTCACTTCAGGGACTCCTTCTGTTCTTTGCCCTTAACACTGTTGCTATCTCAGTATGTATCAAAGTCCTTCACAGTCACAGATCTATTGCTTTTGCACCTCTCCACTACAGGTCTTTCCATTGTATACATGGGGTTCATTAGCTTGGTTGGCTGTGCAGCAAGGAACTGACTCAGAATGATGCAAACAAGGACAGGTTCAAATCCTCTTCCAAATGAGCTGAGATTTGGCACCTGCCTCTCTAAGTGTAGAAGACAGTGGCAAACCACCACTGACAAAAATAGCCTAGGGTTTGGATTAGGGTGAAAAAACAAATGGTGAGCCAAGAACTCACCTCTGGGGAGAACACGAATGAAAGAAATGAACTGTATACACACAGCAATAGAACAGATCCTCTTTTTAATTGCTGTATTTCAACCGTTTGATCAATTCCTGCCACCCTCCTTGCTCCTTCCCATAACATTCCTGACTGCATGATTTCTGAGAATGGCAAAGTTCCCAGTTGCCCCTTTCACTGCCAATATATCATATAATCCCATGCAGCTAGCTGGGCCTGCAGCTCACCAACCATACATACCATGTGTGTGCATACATTCTCTAAATCTGACACTGTTGGTTTCTTGACAGATCCCTCTCATTGCTGAATAACTCCATCCTCTCATACTGCTTGTTTTTCCCAGTCATCTATGTACCTTGCACTGCCTCCCTAATGCCCATCCCGTACCAAACTAGTTTGAACACTTGTGGTTTGGGAAAAGAAAAAGAGCAATCTTGCATCAGTACATGAAAGAACATCTAATAAAGGTTAAGGTGCCAACATTTCAGGGTATAAAGCTACGAACCAGTTTGGCTTCCAACTCGGCGCAGTTTTTCTTCATCTCTGCTTGTGCCTCACTGAGTTTGGTCTTGGTGAGCTGGTGCTCATTCTTCTCCTGTTCAATCTTGGACTTCATGCTTTCCACATTAGCCTGAAGCTGCAGCTTCTGCTGTATCAGCAACTGCTTGGCCTCTTTCAGCCCTGTCAACTCCTGCCGGCCAACAGGAAAATCATCAGTTTTTCCAAGTTAAACCCTTCAGCCTCATTTAACAACTAAAAGTGCTGGAAATCGCAAACAAACACAGAGAATGCTGGAAAACTCCAGCAGGTCTGTCAGCATCTGTGGAGAGAAAGCAGAGTTAATATGGAGTCCAGATCGACTTCTTAACAGTCATATCAGAATGGCAATGTTGACTCTGTTTCTCACTCCATAGATGCTTCCAGACCTGCTGAGGGTCTCCAGCATTCTCTGTTTCATTCAACAACTACCTGCGCTCCATAGAGAAATAAGTGTTCCGAGGTCTAATCAATGAGGCAGGGATGACCAGACATCTGATCAAGGGCTTGGCTTTAAGGATGATCTCAAAGATGCAGAGGAGGGTGACAGAATTAAGGATGGAAGCTCAGGCACCCACTTTGTGAAAAATGGTGAGCTCAGTTAGGTATTTAAAGATAGAACAATTCCTACATGGCCAATATTGAATGCTGCCTCTGAACTTGGGTTTGAAATTGCAGGATCGTCGTATGTGTAAAAGGGATGGGAGAATGGGAGTGGGGGATGTGAAAGACAAAGAGAGGATGGAAGGAACACTTCTGATTGCTGAGACACAGGATTTAGTGCTCGCCAGGAATTTGTTCACCATATCCATTAATGACTTGGGCAGAGAAATAGACAGCCAAATATCCAGGTTTGCTGATGTCACTAACCTAGGGAGCACAGTAAACTATGCAGTTACAGAAATATTGATAGATTATTAGATTTGGCAAAACTGCAGTAAATGGAGTTCAATGAGTCAAATGTAAGGCTGTTTACTTTGGATGCACAGGAGTTAAGTCAAAGTACTTTCTAAATGTTGGAATACCAGGAACTGTAGAAAAGCAAAGATCTGGGAGACCAAATACAAAAACCATTAAAAACCAACTAACAAAAAAAATTGACAAAAAAAAGTTAATCAAAACTGACCTCCATTTACAGCAATCTTGATTAGAAACAGGAATTAAAAACAGACATTATACTCAAGATATCCAGAGTTCGGCAGCAAACTGCAGGAATGATGTATTGGTCTGGGAAATGACACTGCCCAGGTTAGCAGGTTGAGGACCAGTTGCAATTGGCTTGTATTCACACACATACAGAAGCGGGTGTGTGTGCATGCGTGCTGATGGAGATACTTGAAATGTTAGAAAAAAAAACAAGATTGAGAGCGCGCTACAACTTCTCCCAGTGGAGGAAATCTAGGGTTACAATTCATAATATTTCTTGTAAAATATCATCCTACCATTCGAATCTACATCACAAAACAGTCAGGCTAAACATAAATTTTAAACACAGATACAGAACAGAGGAAGCATCAACAGAATAGTGCCCTCATTGTGGATGTTCTGTCTTGTAATCAGGGTCCAAGGCCTTCTAGCAACCCATGGGTTTCAGGAGTCCGCGATATCTGCAGATTGTTTTTAAACGAGCTAAAATTCACTTCTATCACTTTGAAATTGAACCTGACACTAGATGTGAAAAGCAAATTCCTATTTAACACTTAATCTGAAGGTGAACATTTAAATAGTTGTCCAACTGGGAAGAAAGATTTGACAGTCGTGAGGTGTCTAGTGAACATTTTGAACTTGCAGTTTGCTAATAGACACAATGTATCTGATTATAAAATACTAGCGCAGTAAACTTAATAAATCCATTTGCCTTCAGAAAATGCAGCATTTGTTTTCTTGCCTTTTACATAGTGTTTTCCTTTCCAATAAACTAATGCTACACTGAGAAGGTGCAAAACAACTGTCCAACACAGATTTGCAAATAGAGCTTGTGAATTTTAGGAATTTGAAACCAAACATATGATTAAATGACTGCCAAATTTCCCAAATGTCTAGGCTCTGTCCTTAACATGCCAGAATTTATGAAATCTGACATGTTATTTGGAAACACACCAGCTAAAAGTAACATCAATTGTTTAAATTTAATGTTAATGATGATTTTGGTGCCTGATATGGGAATTACCCCAGAACCATTGCCAAATAATACCATGTTTTGAGTCAAACATTTCCTATTTAGTATTTTTTATTCCTTCATGGAATTTGGGTGGCACTGCTGGGCCAGCGTTTATTGCTCTCAAGGTGGTGGGGTGCTGCCTTCTTGAACCACTGCAGTCCATTTGGTATAGGGACACCCACAGTTCCGTTAAGGAGGAAGTTCCAGGATTTTGACTGTGACATTGAAGAAACAGCAATACGTTCCCAAGTCAGAACAGCAAGTGACTGGAGGAACACATGCAGGTGGGTCGCATTTCCATGAATCTGCTGCCCTTATCATTCTAGATGGTATTGGTCGTGGGTTTGGAAGGTGCTGTCTAAGGAGCCATGGTGAGTTTCTGCAGTGCATCTTGTAGATGGTACACATTGCCGCCACTGAGCATCAGTGATGGAGGGAGTGGATGCGGTGCCAATCAAGACGGCTGCTTTGTCCTGGATGGTGTCAAACTTCAAGTGTTGTTGGAGCTGCACCCATCCAAGCAACAGGGGAGAACCTTGAAGATGGTGGACAGGCTTTGGGGATACAGGAGGCAAGTTACTTGCTGCTGAATTTCTAACCTCTGAGCTGGTCTGTAGGGACAGTATTCATATGACTACTCTAGTTCAGTTTCTAGTCAATGGTAACGCCCAAGATGCTGGTAGTAAGGGATCTGGTGATGGTAATGCCATTGAATGTCAAGGGGCAATACTTAGATTCTCTTTTGGAGATGGTCATTGCCTGGCATTTGTATGGTACAAATGTTACCTATCACTTGTGAGCCCAAGTCTGGATATTGTCCGGACCTTGTTGCATTTGAACATGGACTGCTTCAGTATCTGAGGAGTTGTGAATGGTGCTGAACATTGTGCAATATTGAGGGGGAGATGAAGAGGAGGCAATGGCCTAGTGGTATCATCGCTGGACTGTTAATCCAGAGACCCATTCGGTTCCGGGATCCGGGATCCGGGTTTGAATCCCACACAGCAGATGGTGGAATTTGAATTCAATAAAATATCTGGAATTAAGAATCTAATGATGACTATGAATCCATTGTTGATTGTCAGGAAAAAACCCATCTGATTCACTAACGTCCGCAAGGGAAGGAAACTGCCATTCCATCACCCTATAGGTGACTCCAGACCCACAGCAATGTGGTTGATTCTCAACTGCCCTCTGGGCAATTAGGGATGGGCAATAAATACTGCCTGGTCAGTGACGCCCTCATCCCATTAATGAATAAGAAAAAAAACCCATCAGCGAACATCCCCACTTCTGACCTTACAACGGAGGGAAGGTCATTGATGAAGCAGCTGAAGATGGTTGGGCCTGTCCTGGAGCTGGGATGAACAACATCCAACAACCACAACCATCCTCTTATGTGTCAGATATGACTCCGATAATTACAGCATTTTAACCCTGACTCCTGTTGACTCCAGGTTTTCCAGGGTTCCTTGATGCTGAACTCTGTCAAATATGCCCTTTGTGCGACAGGCAGTCACTCTCACCTCACCTCTGGAATTGCTGAAACAAGCCATTTTGTCAAAGCTTTTTGTCTTGCACTTAAGGATGTACAGCACAGAAACAGATCCTTCAGTCCAACTCTCCATACTGAGCAGATATCCTCAATTAATCTAGTCCCATTTGCCATTATTTGGCCCATATTCCTCTAAACCCTTCCTATTCATATACCCGTCTAGGTGCCTTTTAAATGTTGTAATTGTACCAGCCTCCACCACCTTCTCTGGCAGCTCATTCCTTACACGCACTACCCTCTGCGTGAAAATGTTGCCCCTTGGGTTCTTTTTAAACATTTCCCCTCTCACCTTAAACTTATGCCTTCTTGTTTTGGACTCCCCTATCCTGGGAAAAACACCTCGGCTATTCAACCCATCCATACCCCTCATGATTTTATAAACCTCTACAAGGTCACCCCTCAACTTCCGACACTCCAGGAAAAATCGCCCCAGCCTATTCAGCCTCTCCCTATAGCTCATCAGGGCATTTTGCAAGAACACCAATACAAGAAGAAAACCAACATCTACATTGTGTGTTAGGGGAGTGACGATTGGTTGACTGATTGGCACAGGCATTACAATGGGGAATACATCCACTAATGCTGATTGACAATTAGCTGTCAGGCTTTGTTTAAATTTTAAACCAGACAACACGGGCTCTTGTCGTGCACTGGTAATGTCCCTACCTCTGAGCTTGAAGGCTTAGGTTCAAGTATCACCTGGTCCAGAAGTGCATAATAACATCTGAACAGATCGATTAAAACAAATAGCACATCTGTGACATTTCTGTGCGTTGAGATCAAACTCATATCCCTAATCTTCAATACTATTTTACAAATGGATTAATGACGTTGTAGCATGAAACAATGAAGGATTTTTCTTGTAGGTGAACCGTTTGAAGGATAATACAATTTGTATTCAGATGATATGGAAATGATGCATTGCCTGTCATAGAATCAAAGTGTAGAAGTCCCATTATAATCTGCACTGGCTCTTTAAAAGCAGAAATAACTTATATTGCATTAACACTAGAGAAGGGACAGTTTGGTGGAAATATTCCAAAACAAGAGGGGAAGCCTTAAAGGAAAATTTTGGGTGTCTCTTCTCTGTACTCGTTGAGCAATGGGATGTCTAGAGAAATTGCCTGGGCAGACAATTTAGAGATTCCAACATCCACTGGTTTAGTTGGTGAAGTGACCAAATTCAAAACCAGCTCATTTCATGGTTCTCCTCCCGAGTAATCTCAGCCACCACAAGCAGCCTCCAAAATAACTTCAGTGATTTAATGGCTACATTGGAGGGGTTTAAAAGTGCCATTCAGCTATACAAGCAGTGCTCACTTTCTCAACTGACCTGATCATATTTCTGATTGCAGACTCGCGTGTCCTCGGTTAGTTTGCTCAGTTCTTTTTGCAGAGTCGTCTTGGCCCCCTGTAGCTCTTCATTTTTGAGTTTTTCTTTTGCTAATTCCTCTTCTTTCAAAGTCTTTTGTGGGGAGGAAAATAGTATTTTAAAAGAATATTTTGAAGGGGGTTTAAAACAAAAAATCGATACACTTTCCACAATGAACCCCCACAACATGCTGCCCAAGTCCCTCATACTTTACCTCCAACAGCTGTAAAATACTTTACTTGAAAGCGTTGACATTCTCCAGGCAAGTACCAATTAGAAATATAATACACAAATTTGGGAAACATCAAAAATGGCAGAAGTTAATTAGATCAAGTATTAGTGGTATCAATGGACAGTAGCATGGCAACAATCTATGTATAAAACTCCAATCTTAGCCTCAAATTGAGTCACAGAGCTGTAGAGAATGGAAAAATGACCCTCCAGTCCAATTCGTCCATGTCGACCAGATATCCTAAATTAATCTAGTCCTATTTGCCAGCATTTGGCCTATATCCCTCCAAACCCTTCCTATTCATGTACCCATCCAGATGCCTCTTAAATGTTGTCTCCATCTTTTTCACCTCCCATGGGGTATCTGCTTTGTCTCTCTTCCTCCTTTTTTAAAGTGCTGTTATTTTGTTCAATTTTTCCCCAAAGTTCCAAAATAACGCAACTGTTTATAAAACAGTAATTACTGCTTGAAAAATTCAAGGAAATCAGCTCCAACACTGAAAACACCTCAAAAAAAGCAGTTCTTACAACCATAAGTTTTTTCAGTCCACAATCTTGGATTACCGCTCATCCAATTACTTGCGTCCTTCATTTTTAAATTATTTGTGAACACGTTGTGTCGTTCATAGTCCAAAGCATTAGAGGGCAGCAGTGTGGGAGCAGAAACAAAAGCAAGATTTGAGCTGCTACTCTAGTATTGTCGGTTAATGACCTATTCAAGCCAATGGCAACATGCCCCTATGCCTGGGAACACTCATCCCCACTGCTACTTACCTCCTTCCATCCCACAGAGTCTAAATATTATTAAACCAGCCATTGTTCCCAATAGATTTTAGGCCCAAACTGACACTGTAATCACTGGACTGTGGCCTGGGTTGAAATGCTTACAGTATCTTTAAAAGAATGGGTCCTGAAGTGAAATAAGAATGATAAAATAATAAAAAGGGATTTGGTAAAGTGGATACGAAGAAGCTCTCTCTTCACAATGACCTGTGGAAATCTAGAATTGTTTCCCTCAAAGTCTGTGGTGCTGGGTGGTTAATTGGAGTTTACAAGACTGAGAT
>NC_063353.1:4100790-4155506 GCF_021869965.1 Rhincodon typus | reverse complement strand
TGGCCTGCTGTGTTCATCCAGCTCTACACCTTGTCAGACTCAAAGGGCTGAATGGTTTCCTCTTCTTTCCATACACTACCTTTGAGGTATGAAGGGAAATAATATGCAATGCAGTTTACTCTTCAGATAAAACAGAACAATGAACTTCAGGCATTGAGGAATCATCTCCAAGGTAGAACAAGGGATGGGGGTGTCAAGAGGAGAGGCAGCATGATAAAAGAATTCCTTCTACAAACCTTTTCTTTCTCTTGCTGCAGCAGAACTTTCTCCTTGTCTTTTATTATGGTTTCTCTGTTAGCCAGGTCTGCCTCCAGCGAATCTTTGGCCTTTTTCAGTTCTTGGACCATCTGGTAACTGCTGCTTGCTTGATTCCTGCTGGTGACCAGTTCCTCCTCAGCCAGGAACAACTTCTCCTCTTTAGCCTGTAGGTGAATACATGAACCAACATTCCCGTCAACTCTCACAAACCACCCACTGCCACAGGGGCTTTTATCATTCTTTCACAGCACATGGGTGTCGCTGGCAAGACATTTGTTGGCCATCCCTAATCGCCCTGAACCTATTGACTTGTTGAGCCATTTCAGAGGGAGTTAAGAGTCAGGCACATTGCTATGGGTCTGGAGTCACATATGGGGCAGAGCAGGTAAGGACAGCAGATTTCCTACCTTAAAAGACAGTAGTGAGTCAGGTGGGTTTTTACAACAAATCAATGCTGGTTTCATGGTCACCATTGAGACTAACAACATATTCCAGATTTTTATTCACTGAACTTTAAACCCTGCCAGTTCCCAGAGAAGGGGAAGCCAAACCTGCTCATTTCTACCCCAGCGTCAAAAATAACTTCCGTCGAGGGCCTTAAAAGGAACGGGGTCAGCCATGTGGCCCCTCAACATCCTTCTGTGCTGTAAACAGTCTAATAAGCCAACTGTGAGCGTGATAACTCAAAGAATTATACCATTACTCCCACTGTCCTACTCTTTCCCCTTCACCATCAAATATTCCCTTTGCAAAGATTTATCCAGTTCCATTTGGAAAGTTACTACTGAATCTGCTTCCAACAAAATAAATTGAAATAGCTCCTTTAATATAATAAGCCACCCAAAAACGGGAACATTATCAAACAAAATTTGACACAACGCTATTATGAAGGTATTAGGACAGGTGACCAAAAGATTGGTCAAATCTTCTTAAATGAGAAGCAAGGCTTAGGGAGGGATTTCCAGAACTCAGATTCAAGAAGGTGAAAATACAGCCACCAATGGTAAGTGATTAATCTGGGGACGAGCAAGAGGCCAGGATCAGAGGGGTGCAGATATCTCCTGGAGGTCCGAGGCTGAAAGCAGTTACAGCAATACAGAGGGGTTAGGCAGGGGAGGGAATTGGAAACATGGACGTGAATTTTCAAATTCAGATTCTGGTGAACTAAGAACCAATTGAACCAATGTAGGTCAGCGAGCCTGAGGGTGACAGACGATACACTTTTTATTTCTTTCGGTGCTCAGACCTCCGAGCAACTTCCAAAACTGGAAGTTAATGCATCGGCACATTGATCAGTGCGTGTGGAACTTGGGAGTAGCTGCACAACTTAGAGGGAATCTGGTGACAGGGAACAACACTCGGTCTGAGTGAAAACACAAGCAATCAATTTTTATGAATCTAATGCAGAGTGGAAGCTGAGAGGCAGCCCAGGACTGCACTGGAGCAGTCACACCTAGCAGGAACACAAGGCCTGGATGAAGGCTTCTGCAGTAGATTAGCTGAAACAGGGACAGAGTAGGGCGATGTTAGAGACAGAAAGTGACAATTTTAATGATGCTGCAGCTATGCAGTTGCGAGGGTCAAAGCTGACAACGAGATTTCACAGAGTCTGTGTCAGGCTCAGACGGTTACCAGAGAGAGGGATGCAGTCTCTGTCGTTAGAGGACAAAGGCTTCAGTTGTTCCAAACTGGAGGAAATGTTTGCTCCTGGATTTCAGACAAGGGTCTGATAGGAAGTTGTCATGTCTAAACTTTCAATAAAACATCCAGAGAATCCATTCTGCAGAGAAAAATTCTAGCCCCATTTGATGTTAACAAAGGTCTCTGTTTTTCAAACAATACACAAATAGTCTCCTGGCCTTCTGTGTTATAAACAAAGCTCCTCCTACTCTCCATTTTGAACGGGAAACAGATTTTTCCTTCTAACTAGCTCAAATGGACAAATCCCTATTACCAACATTATAAAGGCAGTAACAAGCATTCTGGGTGCTTAAACATGACTTTTACTGCCACATTGGATCATAGGAAACTGGACCAGTCGATCATTCAGTCCACTGTGCCTGTTCTACCATTCAATATGATCACAGTAGATCTTCAACCTCAAACCATTTTTCTGCACTCTCTCCACATCCCCGATACTTTTAGTTGAGAAATCTATTGATTTCCATTTTGAACACACAATGATTGAGCTTTGAAAGCCCCCAGAGTACAGAATTCCAAAGATTCATCATCCTTAATGATGAAATTCCTCCTCACCTCAGTCCTAAAAGGCCGTCCACACTTGTTCAGAGGATCTGGCTCCTGGTTCTAGATCCTCCTGCCCCAGTCAGGGGATCTTCCTTCCCGCATCTAGCCTACAGAGTCCTATAAAATTAATTCCTATGCTTCAATAAGATCACCTCTTAGTCTTCTAAACAGTAAAAATGAATAAATTAATGAATGTGTTAGAGAATCAGATGGGAGGAGGCTATTCAGCCTGTTCCCTGCTCACTGCAGGTTACCCAATACATCTCACTCCCCTGCTCTTCTCTCACAGGCCATTCCTCTTCAAAAATGTGTCCAATATCCTCGAGACTTAGCGCCACTTATCAAAATAGCACATTCCACACTACAACAACTCAGTGTAACAAAACCAAGTTGTTAACATTCCCACCCTATGGTAAGTCATTAAGAAAGTTGCCTGGTCAGTTCAGGACTCAAAGTCAGAAGATGAGTGATTAGATGAGCCTCGAGTGATAAACGAAGGATAACGAAATCCTGCATTGAAGTCTTTTTAAAAAATTTGTTCATGGGATGTGAGTGTCAGTGGCTGGGTCAGCAATTATTGCCCATCACTAATTGCCCAGAGAGTAGTTATGAATCAACCACATTACTGGGGCCTGGCCTGGCCTGGCCTGGCCGGACCAGACCAGGTAAGGATGGCAGATTTCTTTCCCTAAAGATCGAAAGGGAACCAGACGGGGTTTTAACAACAGCAGATACTGCTTACATGGTCATCAACCTAACCCTTTATTCCAGACTTTTACAGAATTCAAATTTCACCATGGTGGGATTCAGTCCTCAGACAGTATACTAATCCATGTTTCTGGATTACCAGTCCATTGCCAATACACCGCTATAGCACCACCTCCTCCTCCAAATCTTGTACTGACTGACCATCTGACAGTCAAGTATCTTCCACTGTGTAATTAATCACGTACCTTAAATACAATATCGAGTACAGCCAAACTTTAACTTGCTTCATTTGCCAGAGAAAAATCAATTTAGCTTTCCTCAAGGTCAGATTTTGTGCATGTATCCCACATAGAATGATGGAGGATACAATTAAAATGCAAATCACTTTCATTACCCGAAAAAATAATTATCAATTTGTATTCTCTCTTTGGCTGTATGCGCTAGACTTCCTGTGTGTGTAGAGTTCCAAGCCTGTTGATTAGCCAATGATTTGCTCTAATCTGTCGATTCTAGTTTCTGGGAGTGATAAACGGAGCTAGTCTGCTATATGCTGCTAGTGATGAATAGTTCAGCAGTTGCTTAAGAACAAAGGCTTCTTGCCCATTCCAGAGACTTAAGCACAGTCTGGGCGAACAGCCCAGCGCAACACCAAAGGTCTGCTGCAGTGCTGGAGATGCTGCCTCTTGGAATGAGATGTTAAACAGGAGCTCCTGTCTGTCCCTCAGCTAGATGTAAATGGTATTATTCAATGAGGAGCGAGGAGTTCTCCAGGTCAGGATAGATCCCCTAGCAAACATCAATGAAACAAATTACCCTGGTCATAATCCCACAACTGCTTGTGAGATCTTGCTTTGTAAAGGTTGCTCACCTAATTTCCTACAATGCAACAGTCATGCCATAAAACGCATTGGAGTCTCAAAGTCCAAGAATGTCATGCACATGCAGGTTAAAATAAAAAAAAAGTTATTTGGGTTAGATTTCCCAAGTGACAGGTGTGCACTAAACAATGCAGCAAGCTGTGAACTGCAAGTAGCAGACTGTTCAGAACTTGAAACAGGTAATTGCTCAGTGAAACTGCTGCATAATCGAGAGTTAGAGGGTTAAGAAGGTAAATGTCCAGACCAGTAGCTACAGCTACATGCCAGTGACTTGGCAAGGAGGATCATGGGTTATGGAACTACTCCCCAACACCCCTCAGACAGGTGCAGTGAGAGCAGAAAGGTTGGCCACAAGAAACACCACAGTCTAAGCTCCAGGACCACCAAAATACCAGCAAATCCCCATTGAAGTCCAGCAGCCCCAACTGGCTGTATATAACTCAACACTGTCACATCAAATATACAGAAACAGGCTTATGGGCCAACTAGTGTTTATAATCTGTATGTGGTTCATCTCACTAACAGCATACCCTTCCATTCCATCCTTGTACTTCTCTAGTTTCCCCTTCAATACAATTCATCTCCTTGCAGTAATGGGTTCCTGAAGCTAACAATTCAAAGAATCATTATGTCCCTCTGACTTCTCTATTGAAGCGGTTACTATTTTATAATTTTGACCCCCTCTTTTAGACACAGTACACCAGTATTAGAAAACATCAAACATACATAGTCATCATTTACACATTCCCAGCTGATTCTGAAATGATTCTCCATTCGGTTTGTGGACCAGGGTTGGGGGGAGCAGCACTGCAGCAGACAGGAATCCTGGACCTCAGAGATGGTGTTCCTCAGCCAGCCTCTTTGGGACAAAAGGAACAGGTTTGGGTCTCAGGAAGTGGGAGACACAGGCCGTGCGAGACTTGAATTAATCTCTCGGTGCTGCAAGTTTTGAAAGGTCCATTTGCACCACCAGCCCTCCTTCTAGTTTGCCACTCAACAGAGGGGTTCCGATTCTGCTCCAACACATTTTGTTCGAACATGCCGCAACGAACACATCATTCTTGATGAACAGTAGCACAGGAAAGTGGCTCAGACTAGCAGCTGCTACAAGTCAGGCATCAGCAGCCGGGAAGAAGAGACAGAGAGAGAAAGATCCACAAACAGGCTCTGATCTTCTAGTGTAAATCCAGAATTGCTGCTTAATGCCATGGGGTCATTCCTACCAATTACTAAAAAGTATTACGTGGAATTAACAATGGAGTAGAAATCCAACACTGATCACTGTAGGTGTTAGGGGCTTTCCACACTTTCAGGTGGCCCTAGCACATGCCTGAAATGAACAGCAGTCTCTGCTCTGGATTGAAAGGTGGGCCTTGTTTCATAAGAAAAATAACTTGTATTTCTCTAATGCCTTGTACTGCCTCAAGATATCCCAAAACACTTTGTGGCCAATGATGTACTCTTTACAGTACCATCACTGTTGTAACACAGGAAATAAAACACAGCAAGCTCCCACGAGCAGCAAAACAATAATGGCCAGATAATCTGTTTCAGAGATATCATGGGAAAAATGGTCATGCTTTCCGTTAAGTAAGAACTCCCTGATAATTTCTACTCGACAAGACAGCAAACAGGACCTTGATTTAATGCCTCAACCAAAAATCAACACCTTGCACACAACAGCGTACTCACAATGCTGCACTGGAGAATTAACCTGGATTACTTGGCTCATTTGTGGATGAGAATGTGAACTGTGACCCAGGCAAAAGTGCTATTCCCCCTCAGCCACACGTGGCTGGAACATACATAGTTGGATCAATATGACTGTAAACTTGCTGGAATTTGTTCTGTGTATCCTTCCTGGTCATTTCTCAGGCCACAATCTGACATGAATATCAGGCAAAGAATCATACAGTATAGAAAATGGGCTGAAGGGCATCGAGTCATTGATGGGGCAGCTGGAGATCACTGAAGGAACAAGCAGACCAAACCGTACCCTTACTAGAACCAAGAGCTGACACATCAATCCCACATCCCTCTCCTGAGAAGCAGGGGGAGATTAATCAGTTCACCTTCAAGTCGTGTCTGGTTGAAGACAGTTCAGACTCTTTCCCGTAAATGTCTGACTGAAGCTTGGCTAAGTTGGTTTGAGAGGCTTCGAAATCCTTCTGCAGCTCAGATAGCTTCCCATCTTTCATTGCCAGCTGCTCACTCTGCACTGCCACCTGCTGCTGCAGCTTTGACAGTGTATCAACCTGAACCAAAAATAGAAAACAGAGGTGGGGGTGAGACAGAAAGACACCAATCTGGGGGAGAGCAAGAGCGAGTGACAGCGCGAGCGATTCAGCACAAGCGAGAGAGAAAGAATGGTGTGGAACGAAAGGAGGGTGAAAACGAGAAAATCGGAAAAACAAGAGAGTGAGCAAGCAGGGGTTGGGGGGGAGAACGAGACAGCAAAGGTGAGGGGAAAATGAGAGAGTGATGGGGGGAACATGTAAGAATTGGGGGAGGAATTGAGAGATTGAGAGGGGGGAAAGAAAAAATAGATTCATTGCTACAAGCTCCTAAAATGACATACCTTTTGAGAAAGTTCCAGTTTTAAGTCATTGAGCTCGGCTTCATATTCCGTCTTTTGCTGCTCCTGATATTGCTGTGATTCTTTCAGTTTTGTCTGGAGTTGCTGCTCACTTTTCTGTTTCTCCTTCAAACCTTCCTGCAGCTTGGTCATTTGGGCTGTTAACCCATCAGCGCTGGCTTTTAGCTGCTTCTCGGCCTGAAACAAAAAGAATCATCACTAAAACTTCAATCACACACATCCAGCACATACTCCATCCCAACAGTTCAATTGATTTGATAGGGAACGTGCATCTTTAACCCCAAGTGTTCAGTTGCCTGTTCTTTACGCTCCTTCTTTGTCCTAATGTCAATTTATGTCTGGTTACACTCCTGTGATAGTGCTTTGGGATTCAGGATTCTTACTACCTCAAAAGCACTATTTAAATGACAACGGGATCCACAAATGTTTCAAAATCATATTAACACCTTGGGTTCAAAAACAACTCATCAAACTTACAAAGTAGGAGACAGGAATCTGATTCTCAGCAGACAGCCCAGAAGCTGCTGAGAGACAGTTGGGACACAGCATCATAATCACCAGAACAACAGAAGCTGAAGAAACACGGACAAGTGGGAATAACTGAATTTAAGCAGGCAGCGTGCAGTGAAATTACGCCCTAAAACAGGGCTGCAAAAATCAAAGGGGGTTCAGGAAATTGAACATTCAGTGGATCAAGCAAATGGAAGAACAACATGAGTCTGTTTAGCCTCTCAAGCCTGTTTTGTCATTCATTCAGTTCATGGCTGACCTGTACCTCAGCTCTATTTAACTGGTCATTACATGATATGTCTGGATACTCTGAGGCCACAAACATCTATGCATCTCAATCTTGCAAGTTTTAATCAACTTCCAGCCTTGACAATCTTTCAGAGGACAAGTGTCCCAGTTTTCCTCGACCAGTTGGATGGACAAGTCCTCCTGATTGGAGTGCAAAACAGTGTGCCTCTGAGTTTATGATCATAGAGACTGATTGTGAACCAGTTTTTCAAGGAGTAGCAACAAATGGAAGAGGTTGAGGAGGGGAATTGGGATATTGTAGCTGAAGGCACTATTAAAGCTGATGATGTGCAAGAGCACAGGGTTGGAGTGTGGATATTTTGGAGGGTTTTTGGAGTTGGACGTGGTTACAGAGATGGAATTCAGAATATTTCCCACTGCAGTCATGCCTACGCAATGCAAAAGCAGCTCAGTTAATCTCAGTGGGGCTGATTCCTCATAGCCCTGCAAATCTCTCACTTCCAATGTTCACACCTCTTTAAACTACATGTTCCTGTTATGTGCATCTGAGATTTTACCACTAATTTGACAGCAGCACCACCAACAGTTCTGTAAAAAGGACTCAAGCCAAAAGTGCGATTTGAAAAAAAAATGAAGAACAGAACGAGCTAAAATTTAGTGAGATCACAACGCAGCATTACAACACACTCAAAGCATTCACAACAAAATTAAAACATCTTTTTAAAAACAGAAACACGAGTTGTTGAAATATCAGAAGTAGCTTTTTCTAGTTCTGACCCAACATATTAAACTTGTTTCTTTAACCTCAGATGCCGCCGAGCCTGCTGAATTTCTTGGCACTTCCAGTTTGTATTTCACACACCCACCGTCTCTGGCATTTCCCTCTACCGTGTAGCCAGAGTGTACAGCAACCCCAGCTGACAGAATCTCTCACGACATACTGTCTACGTTAAAAACTGCTCTAATCGCAGCCTGCTCTCTGGCAATCAAAGTCACTTGTCAATTGGGTGAAGACCTGCAGAGTTAGTTACTGAATTATGAGACCCCTGTTCGCAGGGTGAACAGACAAGAAAATCCTACAGATCGGGCACATTTACGATAAGTACATTCAACATAAGCATAATCCCATCTGGCTCACCTCCTCCTTCCTTTGCACCAAACTCTTCAGCTCATTCACTTCATTGGTTGCACTCTCAAACTTTTTCTGCAACTCCTGTTTGACGTGCTCATACGATTTCTCCTAAACAAATAGGAAATAGGATCAGTTATTTCTAAAAGAATGAAAGCGACACCTCCCCCACCTCCCCAACACAGGTGCGCAAGGCTCTGTCCTCTTGTGAAAACTGTTCATGTTTGCAGATTCAGACTAGTCTACAGCATTCAAACGATTAACAGAGTGGGATGTAAATAAAGTACATGCTGATCTTGCCAGAGATACACACTTCCCAAGAATGATTCTTGTTGAATATCCAAGCTATATACATTTACATAGCAGCTAGCACACACTGACCTTTTCGTCGTGGGTAGCTTTCATCAGATGCCGCTCCTTCTCCAATTCTGCTCGTGTTTCTGCGAGAGCCTTTGAGGCCTGGGCAAGGTCTTGCTTAGTTTGCTTCAGCTCCTTGGATGAAGCCTCCTTCTCCAATCTGAGCCCTGTCAGCTCTCCCTGCAGTCTGCCCTCGCTCTCTGTTTTAGTCTTTACCTCCTCCTTCAGCTTCTCAAGCCCCTGGCCCAGTTCAGCTCGTTCTTTGTCCAACTCCAGCACCTTTTTCTGAGCCTGGTCCAAGGCCTCTGATTTCTCCTGCAGTTCCTGCCTTACACCACACACACTGGAAACAAGGAAACGTTAGTCTCAAACTGGGTTGCTTTTTAACAAATTAATTTCACATCCATTTGCAGGTCAGATTCCATGCATCACCATGGTCAATACACTGAAAATATTCATTTCTTGCTCAATGCGCAAGGCCTCGAGCTGTGATTCTCTCTCTGTTTAGCCTTTGAAGTATTCTGAGATTTGAAACAATTCCACATGATCCAATGAAGTTTAAGGCTGTGGAATTAAAGGGACAGTGAAGGGAAGGTGGATAAAGAATTGGCAGACACATAACAGAATGTGGCTCTGATCAGCTACTTTCAGACTGGAGGGCACTGTTGCTCCTCCAGGCTTTATATGAGGACCCAAACTTAAAAGTGAAAGTCCTCAATAGGTCTGGCAATATCTAGGGACACAGAAATGGACAGAGAAGAGTGTGTCAGTCAGCAATGCTATGGAACTGACTGGGAGGAGCATACAGCAAGTCCGGATCATTTGTGAAGCAGACTGGGAGAATGGACAGACAGGAGAAGGGCAGCAGTGAGAGGAGATAAAAACCAGCAGCAGACAGCCCCTTCTACCTCTTTCTATCTGTCAGAGTCAAACTGTGATGTCACAGGAAACAGGTAGGTGACTAGTGGAGATTTCTTCTCTATCTTTTTCGTTGGCCAACAGTGATTTAAATCAGGAGACATTACTACATTTGAAGAGTACAGTTAGAAAATTCACTTCTAAAATATGTAAAATTTAACTAATTTATTAGAATAGAAATGGTGATGTTTAGCAGCTGTGGTATGAGAGAGCTCATGAACACTTGTGTGATCCACAGTGACCACAGCTTCAGCACATACTGTCGCTCGAGGAACTTTGAGCTGGGAAGCAGGGCTAGCCGATAGGTCTTTGAAAGAATTGGTACAGACAGGAGCTGAATGACCTCTTTCTGTGTATTAAGTTTCTAACCCAGCAACTACAGAAGCAAACAATAATTTCACTCCTTACATTTCTTTATCAGCCTTGAGCTGTTGGTTCAGGTCTTTGATTTGCTTCTCACGAGCAGAGTGCTGTTTCTGGAGCTGGTTTCGGTCATCTCGGGCCTGTTTCTCACTTGTCTCGGCCTTTGTAATGTCCAATTCCAGTTTCTAAAAGAAACAGCCTCATTACTACACAGTCGTGACTGCTTCAGCAGTCTCTATGTATAACCACTCGTCATGCAAACAAAGATGAGATACAGCAAAACTTGGTTTTAATAGGCACTCTCGATAAACTGGCAAAAATTATATACCGCAAAGTTTACTGGATTATCGTAATCTCCACGATCCAGAGTAGTCAGCGAGGGTGTGAACGAGAAGGTTCTCTGCCAGTAAGTTTTAATTAAGGCCAAGTTGTATTATTATTTAAATGATATATGCTGTAAATGAAGTATAACAGTGATGTGCATACCTCCTGCTTAGTGTGTGCTTTTACAATGATTATGCTGTCCCCTTGACCAACCAGAACATTTGATCAACTGGCATATTCCTGACCCCAGACATGCTGATTAATAAAAAGTTTGCTGTACTTCTACTTACAGCACTAACATAGAGCAGTGTGAAATGAAATTTGGTTTAAACTTACAAAAACGGTCAAAACATCTTATTATATATTTTGACTTTTTGTTGCCTTTACTGCAGTCATCTGTTGTAGTATCTTTGTTGGATGAAGTGATTGCAGGTCATTAACCATTTAGGTTTGGGCTGACAAGTGTCAAGTAATAATCATGCCTCACAACTGGTAGGCAACAAACACCTCCAACAAGATCGAATCTAACCACTGCCCCTTTCCATTCCATTACTATTACTGAACTTCCCATTATCAATGTTCTGGAGGTTACCACTGACCAGAAACTGAACTGGGCTATCTACATCATTAGAACAGCTGAGCAGAGGCTAGGATTCCTGCAGCCACCTCCTGACTCCCCAAAACCTGTCCACAACTACAAGGCACAGGTCGGGAGTGTGATAGAATACTCCCCACTTGCTGGATGATGTGTCATAACACTTCTGAACAGGTTCATTTCAGAAAATGGATTCTTATGGTGTAGTGGTAGTGTCCCTACCTCTGGACCAGAAGGCCTAGGTTCAAGTCCCAACTGGTCTATAGGTGTGCCATGACATATCTGAATAGGTTGTTGAAAAATATCTACGCTGAGTGATTAAAACAAAAGTGACACAGATTAATTATACACTGAGAAGCAAAGATTTAATTCTCTTTACATCAGAGAAAACTAAGGGGAAATTTTAACAAATGTTCAATATCAAAAGGTTTAGATAAATAGAGGCTAGCAATCCTTCAGCGATTAACTAACCTTCTGGCAACCCAAAGCCTGTGATGGAATACTCCCCACTTGCGTGAATGAGTGCGGCTTCAACAACACTCAAGAAGCTTGACACCATCTAGGACAAAGCAGCCGCTTGATTGGCCTCACATTCACTAACATTCACTCTCTCCACCACTGATGCTGAGTAGTAGCAGTGTGTACTATCTACTCCTAAGGTTCCTTAGAAGCACCTCCCAAACCCACAACTATTACCACCTAGAAGGGCAGGGGCAGCAAATACACCCTCTGCACCACCCCTTCCCCTCCAAGCCACTCACCATCCTGACTTGGAAATATATTGCCATGCCTTCACTATCACTGGGTCAAAATCCTGGAAATCCCCCCACACTGAGATTGTAGGTCTACCCACAGCACCCAGGTTTGATTCTGCCCTCAGGTGACTGTGAGGAGTTTACACACTTCTCCCCGTGGGTTTGCTTCCACAATCTAAAAGTGTGCAGGTTAAGTGGATAGGCCATGGTAAATTGCTCATAGTGCTCAGGGATGTGCAGGCTGGGTGGATTAGCCATGGGAAATGCAGGGTTACAGGGACGGGGTAGAGGGGTGAATCTGGGTGGGATGCTCTTCAGAGGGTTGGTGTGGACTCAATGGGCCAAATGGACCCCTTCCACATTGTAGGGATTCTAATGAATTTAGGGTGGCATGGTGGCTCAGTGGTTAGCACTGCTGCCTCACAGCAACAGGGAGGTGGGTTCAATTCCAGCCTCGGGTGACTGTCTGCATGGAGTTTGCACATTCTCCCCATGTCTCCGTGGGTTTCTTCCAGGTGCTCCAGTTTCCTCCCACAGTCCAAAGATGTGAAGGTTAGGTGGACTAGCCATGCTAAATTGTCCATAGTGTCTAGGGACGTGCAGGCTAGGTGGGTTAGACATGGAAAATGCAGGGTTACAGGGAAAGGGTAGTGGGGTGCGAGTCTGGGTGGGTTGCTCTTCGGAGTGAGGACATAGACTTGTTGAGCCAAATAGCCTGTTCCCAGACTGTAGGGATTCTATGGATTCTAACTAGGGATGGACAATATAGGGTGGCCCTGCCACTGACACCACTTATCCCATGAATGAATAAAGTAATCGGCTTAAGTGATATGAAACGTTCACATCAATAATAAGTTTCAGAAAATAAAATAGAGCCAATTTCTCAGTTCCCAAGCTTACACAGTATTGACAACTCAACGGAGCACTGACATTAACGCTCCAATTCCTCAGAGTAAATCATTTTTATAAACTTTAGAATGGAGTTTGTTTCTGTATATTTGCTACAGACCTTAATCTGCGTTCCCAGTTGTTCTATTGTGTGTTCGGAGGTTAGTTGCTTCTCCTTGTATTCTTTAAGGCAGCTGTCCAGTTCAGTACAATACTCCGTCTTCTCAGTGAGTTTTGCTGCTGTCTGCTCCAGTTGAGCCTGAGCCTTGACCAACTCCTGGACGAATACAAAATGTTGTTACAGTCACTTTAGAAAAATCAACTTCCATTTCCTCAATTTCTTTCATGACTAACAGAAATAACAGCACATTTTACAGAAAAGAAACAAAAACAGAAGTTGCTGGAAAAGCTCAGCAGGTCCGGCAGTGTCTGTGAAGAGAAAATCAGAGTTAATGTTTCAGGTCCGGTGACCCTACCTCTGAAAAGGAAGTTGTTTTGAAGCGTGGTCACGGCTGAAATGTAGAAAGTATGGCAGCCAATTTTCACACAGCACGCACCCACATACAACAATGTTGAGGGATAAATAGTGGCCAGGGCTTTTGGGATAACTCAGCTGCTCGCCTTCAAAATGGCGCTGAGGGATCTTTTAGATCACCAATGCAAGCATTTGGGCGGACGGTTGAACTTCTCATCCCGAAGTTGGCACCTTTGACAGTGCCGTACTCCCTCTGTATGGCAGTGGTGTGGCAGCCTTGATTGTTGTGCTGAAGGACTGGAGTGGGATCTGAACCTAGAACCACAAGGTTCAGGGAAACACTGTTGCCAACTGGGTCATGACTGCTACAGGACAACAGTAACTTCAATTTATATAGCATCACTGACAAGCTAAAAAATATTTCAGGTGTTTCAAAGGAGCATGAAAAAGCACACAAGGAGATATTAGACCGACTGACCAAAACCTTGATCAGAGTGCGCTTGCAATATAGTGGTAGTGGCTCTACATTTGAGCCAGGAGGACCAAGTTCAAGTCTCACCCACTCCAGAGGGTTCTCACAACATCTCTGAACAGATCGGCTTCTGGGTAGGGAAAGGTAAAATTCCCTAAATTTCGTGTTAAACTAAAGATTTACAATAAAACCCTTCTATACCTCTAAAGTGTTTCGTTACCTAATTCGCCATATGATATTAGGCCGTCAAACAACTTTCACTGACTCAGCCAATGAACCTATCGTACGTGCTGAATTCTAACTTTGAGTTTACAATCCCTTTTGTTCTGAAAGAGAAGTTTCAAAGCAAATGCTACATACATGCAGTAATAACAGATTGATCTTGCTTTCAACTTTAAGCATCTTTTAATGTTTTATCTGAAACTTTAGCTAATAACTATCAGCTTTTTACTGTCTAACATTCAGGAACAATCGTATTTTTTAATATAATTTATTAATTTTGTATAACGTGGGCGTTGCTGGCGGGGCCAGCATTTATTGCCTGTCCCTAGATGCCCTTGAGAAGGTGTATAGTGAGCTGCCTTCTTGAACAGCTGCAGTGTACCTGCTGTGGGTTGACCCACAATGCCATTCAGGAGGGATTTCCAGGATTTTGACCCAGCGACAGTGAAGGAACGTCAATATATTTCCAAGTCAGAATGGTGAGTGGCTTGGAGGGGAACTTGCAGGTAGTGCAAGTTGCTGCCCTTGTCCTTCTAGATGGAAGTGGTCGTGGGTTTGGAAGGTGCTGTCTGAGGATCTTCTGTGAATTCCTGCAGTGTATCTTGTAGATAGTACACACTGCTGCTACTCAGCATCGGTGGTGGAGGGAGTAGATGTTTGTGGATGTGGTGCCAATCAAGCGGCTGCTTTGTCCTGGATGGAGTCAAGCTTCTTAAGCGTTGTTGGGGCTGCTCCCATCCAGGCAAGTGGGGAGCATTCCATCACATTCCTGACTTGTGCCTTGTAGATGATGGACAGGCTGTGGGGAGTCAGGAGGTGAGTTACTCGCTGCAGTATTCCCAGACTCTGGCCTGCTCTTGCAGTCACTGTGTTTATGCGGTGAGTCTAGTTGAGTTTCTGATCAACGATAACTCCCAGGATGTTGCTAGTGGGGGATTCAGCTATGGTAACACCATTGAACGTCAAGGGGCGGCGGTTAGATTGTCTCTTATAGGTGATGGTCATAGCCTGGCATTTGTGTAGCGTGAATGTCATTTGCCACGTGTCAGCCCAAGCCTGGATATTGTCCAGATCTTGTTGCATTTGGACACAGACTGCTTCGGTATCTGTTCAGCACCATTCATGACTCCTCATTGTGCAATCATCAGAGATCATCCCCACTTCTGACCTTATTATGGAGGGAAGGTTATTGATGAAGCAACTGAAGATGGTTGAGCCTAGGACACTACCCTGAGGAATTCCTGCAGAAATGTCCTGGAGCTGAGATGACTGACCTCCAACAACCACAACCATCTTCCTATGTGCGAGGTATGATTCCAACCACTGGAGAGTTTGTCCCCGATACCTAACGATTCCAGTTTTGATTGGACTCCTTGATTCCACACACTGTCAAACGCAGCCTTGATTTCAAGGGCTGTCACTCGCACCTCACCTCTGCAATTCAGTTCTTTTGTCCATGTTGGAACCAAGGCTGTAGTGAGTTCAGGAGCTGAGTGGCCCTGGCGGAACCCAAACTGGGCATCACTGAGCAGGTTATTGCTGAGCAGGTGCTGCTTGATAGCACTGTTGATGACCCCTTCCATCACTTTACTGCTGATCGAGAGGAGGCCGATAGGGTGGTAATTGGCCGGGTTGGATTTGTCCTGCTTTTTATGTACAGGACATGCTTGGGCAATTTTACACATTGTCGGGTAGATACCACTGTTGTAGCTGTACTGGAACAGCTTGGCTAGGGGAGCAGCAAGTTCTGGAGCACAAGTCTTCAGTACTATTGCCGGAATGTTGTCAGGGCCCATAGCATTTGCAGTATCCAGAGTCTCCAGCTGTTTCTTGATATCACGTGGAGTGTTACCAAATTGGCTGAAGACTGGTAACTGTAATGCTGGGGACCACTGGAGGAGGCCGAAATGGATCATCCACTCAGCACTTCTGGCTGAAGATTGCTGCGAATGTTTCAGCCTTGTCTTTTGCACTGATGTGCTGGGCTCTTCCATCATTGAGGGTGGGGATATTTATGGAGCCTCCTCCTCCAGTGAGCTGTTTAATCATCCACCACCATTCATGACTGGATGTGGCAAGACTGCAGAGCTTAGATCTGATCAGTTGGTTGTGGGATCACTTAGCTCTGTCTATCACTTGTTGCTTTCGCTGTTTGGCGTGCAAGTCCTGTTTGGTGGCTTCACCAGGTTGACACCTCATCTTCTGGTATGCCTGGTGCTGCTCCTGGCATGCCGTCCTGCACTCTCCACTGAACCAGGGTTGATCCCCCTCGGCCCAAAACGTCAGCCTTTCTGCTCCTAGGCCTGCTGTGTTCATCCAGCTCTGCACCTTGTTGTCTCAGATTCTCCAGCATCTGCAGTTCCTACTACCTCTGTAAAAATTCCCAGTTCACAGGCCACTGTGTGGGCATGCCTGGCGTAGTTGGGACATACGACTTTCCCGAACTTTACACAGCATGCTGTAAATTAAAGTCAGCCACGCTTAGGTTGCTTTTATTTTGCATAACCCAAATAGCCGCTGTAGCTTTGGAATCACACATATCTGTGTTAGTACTGATATTATTTAACATGTACTTCTGAAGAAAGAATGCAAGTTAGTTATTCATAAACGATGTATTCATTTTAAATCCACACGAGCCTCTTGCAAAATGTGTTTCTGTTATAAACTTGGGCATATCAATTTCAGACACAAATTAAATTGTTAATTTATCACAAGGTAACTAAACATCCTTGCTGTTTATGCTATGGCACCACAACTGGCAGGAGTGTGTAATTCTAATTGTGACATGTTTACATATGCAGTTTCCATTGTATTGCAGACTTAGGAATTTAGCATGGAGAGATAAAAGAAAGAATGCATCCAAATCCAGTACCTGTTCTTTATCCTGAAGGGCATGCTTGGCAGTTTCTAAATGGTTTTCCAGGTCAGCTCTTTGTGCGGTTTTGGATGCTTCTGCAGACAGCAGCAGCTCAGTTTTTCCCTTGACCTGGAAAATTTAAGAAAACATGAATTACCAAGACAGCTAGCCCCACCCCCAGGGATCAGAATGGCTCATTTAATTCTGGGGCTGGTACATAGGAGCAGGAGGCAGGCAGTCAGCACCTCAAGCCTGCTCTGCAACCAAATTAGATCAAGTTCGATCTGCACCTCAATTCCATGTAGCTGTTTTTGTTCCACAGCTCCTTATAAAACATGCTCTGCAAAAATCTACTCATTTCACGCTTTAGCATTTCAGCAGCCACAGCCTTTTGGAGGAGAGATCTAGACTTCCACTGCCCTTTCTGCGATAAAAGTGCTTCCAGATTTCATTATAAACTAGTCTAAATTGAATAAGAATGAAACATTTTGTTTATTTCTACCATACGAAATTAAGAAGATATCCAGTTCAGAACAGGAGGAAACCTCAAGTCAGAGTAGTTGAGTGCATTGCCCTACTCAGTTGTGAACCGTTTTGCAAACAGGTTGAATTTGTGGAAATATCTTCTAAAGCAAATTGAAACCAAAAAAAGCAAATGAAAAAGGTGCAACTGGAATTTCTAAATTTTTCTTTTTTTATTCATGGGACATGACCTTTACTGGCGAGACCATTTTTTTGTTGATTGACATCAGCTGTTGAGAAGCTGGTGCTAAGCTGCAGTCTAGCTGCTGTAGGGACATTCCTCAATGCTGTTAAGGGAGGGAATTCCAGGATTCTGACCCAGTGACACTGAAGTAACAGTGCTGTGTTTCCAAGTCAGTGAGACCATTTTTTGACACCTATGACCTGAAAATTAGGGAACAAATAAAAAAAAGACTTAGAGGCTAACTGAGAGGACAGAATTTCAGTATGTGGTGAAGAACCAACACAGAACACCTGGTGTTCAGAATTGGAATTCTCTAATAAAAAGGTTAACAGGTTGTAGGGCAGGGGCTCTTGGTGAAGCAATGTGAGAGTTATTGCAAAGAATCTATAATGGAAATCTACAAATAAGAGGAGAATATGTAACTTGAAAATTAAATCAGAATTTTCTTTGGAGACCCTAGTCCAATTAATCTCAGTCTCCAAGTCCGCTTCATGTGATTGCTACATTTAGTCTGAATGTCCCTTGTCCAACATCATGACTGAGCATTCATCACATTAAAAAAACTGTGGATAGTATCTAAGCAGGCAAATGGAGCAGAGGTACAGATCAGTCTCAATCTAACTGAATGTTAGAAAAAGGCCTGAAGGGTTGACCAACCTCTTCCTGTTCCTTGATCTGCATTGTAAAGTTGTTTCAGCTGCATTAACTCCAGTTCAATTTAGCAAAATGCCTCTGCTGGATGTGAATTCAAACCAAGAGATCAAGCACCTTTTCTAAGCAATTCCACATTCAGGGCAAGGGCTGAATCCATCTTTGAAAGCTCAAAGTGCAGCGATGAGATGGACAAGTGGAGATTACAGTTAATTTCTATATCTCACATTCTGATGTTCATGTGACACACACTGAAAACTGAACTTCATTTCATGACAACAATGGGCAACACAATATAATTGCACTTGTGGTTCAAGTCTGTCCATTTCCACAAGATGAAATAGACTTCAGTACTTCAAGGACCCGGTTAAGTGCAGGAGCAATGCTCAAGATCCATTGATCACGGTTGCATATTGAGCTTACAAAGGTGGTAGAGTTGGTTAATAAACATCTCAGGTTTCCACCTCACAAGATCATCTCAACACTAAGTGGGATTCTATTTCCCAATCAATATTAAAGTCTTAAGTATCGGTCTCTTCATTCCTATTCAATAACACTTCTTTTAGCAAGCTACAAGAGTCATGTCCATAAATGTCCTAGCAACCAACAAATGTGGTTGTTTGGCACACAGTACCACTATAAAAGAGCTATTCAATTATTTCCACCCTCCTGCTTGTTCCTCAGATCCCTGTAAATAAAATTTCCTTTTCAAGCATTTATCCAATTCCCTTTTCCAAGTTACCAGTGAATCTGTACACTACTCTCTCAGGCAATGCTTTCTCCAGCACAACTTGCTGTTGCTCAAGTCATCTTAGGACAGAGAACAGAGGAGAAGTACAGCACAGGAACAGGCCCTCCGGCCCTCCAAACTTGTGCCGATCATCATGCCCTAACTAACCTAAAAAGCAAACCTTCAGCTCTTATTTGGTCTATATTCCTCTATTTTCTCCCTATTCATGTAACCATGCAGGTACCTCTTACATGTCGCCAATGTGCCTGCTTCCACCACCTCCTCTGGCAGTGCACTCCAGGTTCCTACCACACTGTGTGAAAAACTTCCCTTGCACATCTCCCTTAAATATTCCCCCTATCACCTTGAACCTGTGCCCCTTGTAATTGAAACTTCAACCCTGGGAAAAAGCCTCTGATTATCCACCTTATCTATGCCTCTCAATTCTGTAGACCTCTATCAGGTCTCCTCTCAGCCACTGTCTTTCCAGTGAAAACAGTCCTAGTCTTTTTAACCTTTCCTCATAGACAATGCCCTCGAGACTGGGCAACATCCTGGTGAACACTCTCTGCACTCTCTCCAAAGCTTCTATATCCGTCTGGTAATGTGGCAACCAAAATTGCACAAAATACTCCAAATGTGGCCTAACAAGGGTTTTATATAGCTCCAACATGGTTTGCCAATTCTTGTACTCCATGTCCCAGCCGATGAAGACAAGCATGCCATATGCCTTAATTATCTTGGCCACCAGTGTTGCCACTTTTAGGGATCTGTGAACCTGCACGCCCAGATCTGTCTGAATGTTAATTTTCCTAAGGGTTCTGCCATTTACAGTATAATTCACACCTAAATTTGATCCTTCAAAATGCATCACCTCGCATTTGATGGATTAAACTCCATCTGCCATTTCCGTGCCCAAGTTGCCAATCTATCTATATCCTTCCTTCTGAATCATTTGCTACAGATCTTAAATCTACGTCCACGATGTACCAACTGACCTATCAATGGAAACAGCTCTTTCCTACTGTTTTTATACACTCAGGATATGTGGGCGTCACTGGCTGGATCAGCATTTATTGCCCACCATTAGTTGCCCTTGAGAAGGTGGTGATGAGCTGCATTTTTGAACCACTACAGTCCATGTGTTGTAGGTAGAGACACAATGCCATTAGGGAGGGAGATCCCAGATTTTTACCCAGTGACACTGAAGGAACAGCAATATATTTCTAAGCGAGGATACAGAGTGGTTCGAGGGGAACTTGCACATGGTGCGTTCCCATGTATCTGATACCCTCATCTTTTTAGACGGTAATATTTGTGAGCTCGGAAGGTGCTGTCTAAGCAGTTGTAAGAGTAGACACTGCTGTTATTGGGCATCAATGATAGAGGGGGTGGATGTTTGTGGATATAGTGCCAATCAAGCAAGCTTTGTCCTGGATGATGTCAAGCTTCTTGAGTGTTGTTGGAGCTGCACTCATCCAGGCAAGTGGGGAGTATTCCATCACACTCCTGACTTGTGCCTTGTAGATGGCAGTAAGGCTTTGGGGAGTTAGAAGTTTGGTTACTCTTTGCAGGATCCCTAGCCTCTAGTTAATGCATCTAGACCTTTTATGACAAAAAAAACAGAAGAACTGCAGATGCTGGAAATCTGAAACAAAAACAGAAATTGCTGGAAAAGTTCAGCAGGTCTAGGAGCATCTACAGAGAGAAATCAGAGTGAACATTTTGGGTCAAGTGACCCTTCCTCAGAACTGATGGTAGCTAGGAAAATGTTGGTATTCATGCAGAAAATGGGGGCTAGGAGTTTAAGGAGTAAACGATTGGTAGGGATGCAGCCCAAAGAGAGAGCAGGGCAGTTGGGCAGACAAAGGAGTGGATAATGATCAGCCTGGGTGAATGAAAAACTGCTAATGGGGACTATAAGTGGTTAACAATGGGGTGCGTGTAATAGCAGACCATGTGATAACAAGGCCTGGTGTGTGGAGGCTGGGGTAAAGGACATGGGACGTGGTGTCTCAAGCCCTAAAATTGTTGAACTTGATATTGAGTCCAGAAGCCTGTAGAGTTTCCAAGTGGAAAATGAGGTGCTGTTTTTCCAGCTTGTGCTGAGCTTCGCTGGAGCACTGCAGCAAGCCTCAGACAGAGATGTTGGCCAGAGAACAAGGTGGTGTGGAGGAGGGTCAGGCAACTGGAAGCTCAGGGCCTTTTTTGTGTACCACTTCTCCTTCACTGCGGACACACCTCTAACATAGGCCCACGGCACCTTCCCCTGTAGCCGCAGAAGGTGTAACACCTGTCCAACTACTTCAGTGTCCAAGGGCCCAAACACAGCTTGAAGGTGAAGCAGCACTTGACCTGCATTTCCCACAATCTACTCTACTGCATTTGCTGCTCACAATGAGGGCTTTTCTACACTGGGGAACTGAAGCATAGACTAGGTGACTGCTTTGCAGAACGCCTATATACTGTTTGCAAAAAAAAAATCCTCATTTTCCACATGGGAACCCTCCAGCCTTCTGAACTCAACATCGAGTTAATCAATCAATATTGAGGTACATTCTCCCATGTCCTTCCCCCAACCCCTATACACCAGGCTTGTTATCACATGTCTGCTATTACACACACTCCACTGTCAGTCACTAATAGTCCCCATTAGCAGTTACTCATTCTCCTAGACAGTTATCCACTCCTTTGTCTGTTCAACTGTCTTCGTCTCTTTTGGGCTCTATCCCCACCTATCATTTACTCCTTACCCCCTCCACCCACCCTATCTTCTGCATGAAAAAACAACATTTTCCTAGCCACCAGTTCTGAAGAAGGGTCATCGTACCCAAATGGTTAGCTCCGATTACTCTCCACAGATGCTGGCAGACCTTTCGTGATTTTGAACATCTGTTAAAATATCCACTTAGTTCTCCTTACAGAAAAGAAAGCTAACTCTTAGCTTCTCAGTAAATAATTAATCTGAGTCATTTTTTTTTAATCAGTCCAGGCGTAAATATTCTTAATCAACCCATTCAGATATATTATTACAAGCTCTGGGCCAGGTGGGATTTAAACCCAGGCCTTTTGGCCCAGAGGTATGGACACTGCCACTGCACCACAAGATCTCGTCTTTTTTTTTTATAAAATCAACCTATTCTGAAGTGTTACAACACATCTCTGGAGCAGGTGGGACTTGAACTCAGGTCTTCCAAAACAGTATTGCTGTGTCACGAGAGCCCTCCATTCATCCCATGGTATGCTAAGTGATTGCCCTTTAAAACAAAGGGCATCTATTTTACTGCAGCAATGTAAAGGACAAATCCAAAGTTATATCATTCTCAAATCATATTTTACAAAGTAATGGATAAAACATTAAGGGCAGGATTTGGCTGACTGTCAATAAATGAATGCATGAATCAATTCCAAAATGCACCTGTAAGTCAAGTTGGGTCATCTTCTCCTTGGTTTCACTAAGCTGATTGGTGAGTTCACTAATGGTAGTTTCGAGGGATTGAGCTCGGTCTTCAGCAGCATGCAGCTGGGATTTCTGCTCCTGCATTTGCTTGTGCAGATTCTCTTGCGCTTGAGTGTGACTCTCCATTTGGTTTTTCAGCTTCTCTGTTAACTGAGCAACCTAATGTTTCGATACAGAGAATGATCAGCACTGGACATTCACAGAGTTACAACCACACGCACCACCTGGCTTTACGTTATGTGAGGATATTCTATTTACCTCAGCTAAGGAAACATTAATCAGTCTGACCTGAAGATGACAAACGTTATGGTGCTATTAATCTCCTTTACTTGGTAGCTATTACATCATTTAAACAGAGAAAACTAAGTCAATGCAAAGTACTGGACTGGTAGATCAGGGCTATCCCTTTAGCAGTAGTCATTAGAGATTTAAGACTTTGTAAACCATTAACAATGTAGGAAAGTAGTTAGTTCAGCTTAAGAAAACATTTGGGCATGCACCTTTTGACTAGTACTAGAGCAAAGACACACATAATTGAAGGCCTCATCAAGACAACCGCAATTCTGTAAAGCAAGAGTTAAATTACTGATAAGATAAAGTGATGAGCTATATTTATTAGCACAGTGAAAAACAAGACTAAGTTTGGAAAACTGAAGTTATTAAAGAAGGAATAGTCAATTAAATTATTTAGACGGCGCTAAGGGAGTAGGCCTTTCAAAACTGTGGATCATCCCGTTGAGAGAGATTTGTAATGTTTTGCTGTTCTTGTAAGGGTTAAAAACACAGAGCTCAGAAATAGAACACATTTCAGTCCCAAACCAATAATAAATGTGTGGTTTAAAAATAAACTCTGTCATTCTTAAAAAAGATATTTCATTCAAATTTTTCATCTCATCAGGACACTTCACAAGAATATCAATCCAAGGAAAAACTAATATTTATATTACATGAAAGCAAAGTGCTGATTGGTTGACAAGTTGACTCTGGCTAAGGCATTGCAAGAGGAATACAACTATCAATGTTACTGACAGTTTAGTGCCAGGCTGTGTTTAAACTTTAAAGTTAGCAGTTTGACACTGATTGGTCAAGGCATTGCTCGAAAAATGAACCAGCTAATGATTGTCACCTACTTTGCTGAGTTGAAACAGACAGTGCATGCACACATTATTTCCATCTGTAAAGAACAGGGCCCCATGTATTAACATACATGTAATTTACAATACACGCAGGTTCACCACACTATAATCCCAACAGACAATCTAGATCAGTCATCAAGGTAATGCATCGTACATTCAGGATTATCCAGCAAATGGACTTGTCCAATTGCAGAATCACATGTAATGATTCTGTAATGCAAACAGTAGCTTGCTTGTTGTGAAAAGTCAAAAGGGGCATGCTGTTTAATATGATCCTCTCTGGGTATACAACCTACATACTTGGCATCACACCAACACTAAAATTCATATACCACAGCATTCATTTACATAACAGGTAATCCTTTTGGACTGATAGCAGCATTGTTACTGGCAAACAGCATTTGTGTTTCAACTGGATTGTAGCAGCATGAAATACCTAGCTTCATCTGTGGCTCAAACCTTTGAGATACCGGACACTTCCAGGTTAAATGAGGTAGACTGGGTACTTTTCAGAAACAACAATGCATTAGAGTCTTTCATAAGTTGGCATGCTATACCAAGAGGAATGATTTGATCAGGCTAGCCATTTTCCCACAGGATGGCTTTCATACACCACTAGCGGGATGATGTCAACAAACCAAAACAACAGTCTTCCTACCACAGAAACAAATAACACAGTATCTGAATTTCAGTGCCAGCACGAATGCCAGGTATGTAGACCCCACATCCCAAAGACTGAGGTACTGTATCACACGTCATGCTCATAAAGCTATTTACAACAAGGTACTGATCATATGCAACATGCCCATGCTTGCAAATCTCAAGAGTGTCTAACATCACACATGAACCCACAGTTAGACAACATTTGCTGGATAATCCTGAATGTGAGAGGAATTGTGCTGACACCCAATTCAGGATTGCCAGTTGAGCTCTCAGTGCAACATACTATGCTTACTTGAAGCTACATACGTCAATATACAGGGCCCTATTCTTTGCAGACAGAAAGGCCATGACCACACTGGTCCTGCTTCAGCTTAACGGTCATTGCCATTTGCTGGTTCATTTCTCAGGGCAATTAGAATCAAACTGCCTGGCTTAAGAATTAAACACTGCCTGGCTGTTAACTGTCAATCAGCATTAACAGGTGCATTCGCCATGGCAATTCTTTTGCTTTTAAGAATCCATTTGCCAAACAATCAGCATCTTGCTTTCATGAAGTATATGTGTTGGCTTTCCCCTTGGGTTAGTATCCTTGTGAAATGTCCTGATGAGTGCAAAACAAAAAAATGTGACTATTGTCAGCAATCTTCAAATTCTGACTGTCAAGTGACCATGTATAGACCATAAATAGGCATGACACATTTTAAAGCGTATTAAAGTTTAATTAATTTCACAAACACAACATGCTTAAATCACTTGATTTCAACATTTAAGAAACTTAATGCTATGAGGAGTGAATTATGATTACGGCTCCTTTAACCTCTTCTATTCTTATTTTAACTGTATTAAGCTCCTAAATGGCCCCATTTGGTCAGCATACTGGCCATTGAGTGAATGGGACACGCAGACCAGGAATTCACCAGACAACCTCCCTACTCTGTGCTGAATTGTTAGATTTCAGCTGAAACAATATTAGAAAAAACTGAAAGTGGCCCCCGCTGGGAAAGAGATGGACAAACCATGCTATACACAATCTAGTGATTGCTGTCATTAAGAACACAAATCATGAGCAAAACTGGGATTTGTAATATCACCCTCAATCTTCTTTGATTGACAGAAACTGAAGAATCAGCATTTTCAATTATTGAAAAGTACGCACACAATATTTTATGGACAGGATATTTCATGATCCATTGCTGTCTGTGATTTTGAAAATGTGAGCAGGAAGTGAAAACAATTGACAGATGCTTAAATTGACCAGGGGACACGCTACATGTTTTAATTTATGATGTGGAGGTGTGAGTGTTGGACTGGGATGGACAAGGTCAGAAATCGCACAACATCAGGTTATAGTCAAACAGGTTTATTTGAAAACACAGCTTTCGGAGCGTAGCCCCTTGCTCAGATGAAGTGAGAAAGAAGCACACAGAATTACAAGTAAAGAATCCAAGGGTCACACCACTGGTGAAGATGTATTAAACAAACCTAAGATGCTGTTAAATCTTTAATCGGTTAGAAGGTTTTAATTGATTACTATGTATATGTAAAGGCCCGAATTTCTTTGAAGTCATTGTCCTGAGAGAACTAAAGGTTTTGTCAGTGTAAAGAAGAGGTGACATTTTAGGTCAGACAATGCACTTTAGGTGTGAGGCCTTGTTTAGAATCTGTGTGTGTTTTGGCTTGGAGTCAAACTAGTTTTATTTCCAAAGTATCTCTAAAGTAATTCCTATTTTAGAATATTGTAAATATCCCATCTATGGGATTTTGAAAGGCTTTTGATAAGACAGGCTGATAATAAATGTGGTGTGGGAATACATAACTGGGTGGTAAACTGGCCAAAAACATAGACAGCAAAAAGGAAGGGTAAATGTCACTGTCTCTTTGTGGAGGCAGGACAAAGGCACTGGGCTGAATGGCTTCCAATTTCCTATAATAATTGAGATTCTCACAGATGGCACACTCAGCCTAGATCCACGTGTGAAGAACAGCCACTTGAAGAGAGTGACATCTTCAAAATATACTTCAGTGACAATCAAAGGGGTGAATGTGGAGGACCACCAATTGTGGAGCTTCAACCAAACTAGGCTGGGCTAAGCAGGTAGTGCACGTCTGATGTGATTACCTGTTGTGTGTCCCTGCCCACGTCTAGTTACACTCACCGGTGCCTTCAAGGAAGAAAGGAAAAGGAATTATAACTTTTAATGCAAGTGGCAAACAATTATTCCTTTGATGACCACCTCTGGAGATAGTTAAACATGAGTAGCATTTACTGCATAATTATAAAATTATTGTTTGTTTGCCTATAATAACCCTGCTTTTGAATCCACAAAACATTGATGGGTTTACTTAGCACTGAAGCGAGGTAGATGTACATCTAAATTCTTAGTGTACCTGGTCTTGCAGGGCATGGTTCTTTTCCTGCAGCTGATTCAAAATGACCACCTCGCCCTTGCCATCTTGGATTTTAGCAACAAGCTCCTGCCGCTCTGTTTCGAGCTGCACCATGCTGTCTTTGCTCTTCTGCAGCAGAGCCTCCAGGTTCTGAATCTTCTGGTCTTTATCCCCGATCTGACGCAGTACTTGTTCCAAATCATTCTAAAGCAAAAAGTGGCAGACATGACTGGTACTACTAACCTTCAGTGGAGTTTAAAGCAAAAAAAAAGCACAAGACACCACACATTATCGCTTCTTTATCTACTAATTCTGACTCAGTTCACTGCGTACCCCATACAAATGCAAAGCTCGTCTTCAATATTCTTTAATACTCCTCATGTTTTGTGGTTCTCCTAAATAGACGGTGTACACCTAATTCAGTTTCTTCAATCACCAGGCACAGCAGGAACATGCAAACCTGGTGCAGGAGTAGAAGATAAGGTGAACAACAAAGGTCTTTTCCCCAAGGTGTGGGGAGTCCAAAACGAAGGGGCATATTTTAAATCTTTCTTCTCTCGCCTTAAAACAGAACACAAGGAGCAACTTTTTTATGCAGAGAGTGGTTGGTGTGTGGAATGAAGAACCTGAGGAAGTGGTAGATACAGTTATAACATTTAAAAGTCATTTGGATAAGTTAATGAATAGAAAAGGTTTGGAGGGATACGGGCCGAGCGCAGGCAGGTGGGACTAGTTTAGTTTGGGAACATGGTCAGCATAGGCTGGTTGGACCAAAGGGTCTGCGTCTGCGCTGCATGGCTCTATATGGCCATTCTCCACCATTAAATCATGGTTGCTATATTTGTTTTTGCTCCTGATACCACATACCCATTTTCCCCCGATAATCATCTTTTCCCTTGCTGACCAAGACTTTGCTAGCCAAATTTGAGGTTTAAGATTAAAATCGTACTACATAACTTAGTATTTTGCCCATGTTAACTAACGCAAGCCAAATGCCAAGTACAATACCTGTGTTTCCCTTAGCTGGGATGTAGTGTTCTGCTGACCAGTCTGTAAATCCTGGTGCTGCTGTCTTAGTTTGTCCAGCTGATGCTGTACTTCAGTCGTAGCCGCTGCACTTCCCTTCACCTGAAGCAAATACAAAAATCATTCAGGGCAGCAGTCCTCAAAACCAGTGAGAAGGGGTGAGGAATGGGGTGTGCAGAGAAGGGGGAAGAGGAGAGGGATTGGGGGTTGGAACAGGAGAGGGATGGGGTGAGGTGGGGGGGCGGAGGCGGCAGTGGGAGGAGGAGAGGGGGCTCTTGTGAGTGTCCAGGGTTGGGGAATCACACACATCACGTACTGAACAGTGGGATAAAGACTTGCGAGATGGTTATTTTTATCTCCCTTAAGCATGCAAATATTTTGTTAATCAGGATATTGACTTAAAAATAAAATCACCACTTCATTTGGTTTTGGTGACATTAAGTGAAAAATATTGATCTGACACTATAGTAAATACTCTTGTTCTTCATTTAGAGCCAAGAGACATTTTGCGTTCAGCCAAGGGGCAAACAGGCCTTCGGTTTAATATTTCATCTGATAAATGACACCCAAGAAGACAGCATTCTCCTGGGACTGTAGCTGAGAACAAGCTTACAATGTGCACTTGAGCCTTTTGTCTGCACGTTGAAGTCTTGATCTTTTGACTTTGCAGTGAATGGTTGGACTGGACCTTACAAAGAAAGGGAGGGTCAAGGTCTGGATAGGTTAAAAGAATAAAAATATTAAACTTGGCATATTTTTGGTCCCTGATCTAATGTAAAAAGAGGTGGATGTAGGTGCCATCTATGTAGATGATGTAGGTGCCATTTATGTAGATGATGTAGAGATTGTAGATTAAACTTTAGACATTACAATTTATTCTCAGCAGAAGCTCTCTACCCTTGCTAAAAACTTCATTCCCTTTCTGCTGGTAATTTCAGGATATTAATAAATTGAATGTTATAAAACGCTCATTACCAAACACTGAGCTATAGTGCACTTAGTTCAGATGAGTAAGATAGATTGCAGTACCTGTGCATGGTCGAGGAGAACAGGAGGCAACTGCAGTACACAATTTACGCATACTCCTTACCTGTTCCTCGGCACGGGAAAGTTTGAGTTGCAGGTCAGCCACTTGCTGCTCCTTGTCTTTCAGCTTCTCACCAGACAGCTGCCTCTGCTCCTTTAGCCGGCCCTGTACCTCACCAAGCTGCCTCTCAGTCTCCAGAAGCTTCGCGTGGAGCTATCAACAAGACAAGTTCAATGAACATCTCAAAACACTGAAGGGACTTGCAGCCATCCAGCCACATTGAGGTCTGCACTCTTTACAGGACTAAATATTCAGCATAAACCTTTTACAAGGCAGACTCAAGTTTTCACTTTGTGAAGCGGTTAAGAAAAGGCATGACTGTGTAAAGTCATTTGCATATCACCAAATGCAAAACCTTCCACGTACCCAGTGCAATTGAACACAGCTATCAAATATAATTTTAAGAATATTCTTCAATATATTCAAGAGCATCAACTTGGAGCTAAATCTTAAAACTAGCACTGAGCCAAAGAAAGTGACAAGTTGCTCAGAGACTCACGCTCCACGAGGCCCAGCATGTTCTCACATACTCTTGCCCCAAACTCACCTCATTAACTAAGGATCCCACCATAAGGCACCCGTCTAGTCTGATTCAACCAACTGGTGTATCCAGAAGAACTCGCCGCTGCAGGGATATCCCAGGGTCGACCAGAATCACTGGTACCAGAGCCATCTTTAAACATCCACCGTGCACCCAGACAAGCACTCAGTCCAGTGTCGCCCTGCATGCTTCATTTGCCCCAGATGTCGCAGATAAGGAGAAATTGGAGCCCCACTTTGTAAACAGGCACTTGGAGGGCCTAATGGACAAGGTGGGCAATAGTGGGACATCCTCCTTCCCCAGAGCAGGCCATCAGACCGTACTAGCTTGGCCCTACACTACTTCCCAGGTCATTGCAGTCAGAAGGAATGCACAGCAACAAACGAAGAAGGTCATCACCTTCTTTGATCAGTGAGGATAAGTGCCAAATGCCTCTTTCTGTGCAATATATGATGATGTGGAACCACAATACATTAAAAACCCAAAGTTAAGAAACCCAACACAATGCTGCTCACCTAAACAACTACTCTGGATTGAAAGGATCCTTCAATGATGGATTTAACACTGATGGATTGAAGAGCGCAGTGGAAACCTGGCAGGATCTTAAATTCACTGCTTCCAACTGCATCATTTCTGTCCTTTACTAATAACAATATTGGGTGACTCTGCCTTTCCAACATTTGGGAATTTCTGGGATGATATTTAAAGCACAGGCACTCCTCCACCTAACAGAAAAGCTTCAGAATCAATCAAGTGAAACATTTTCCACAAATTTTGTTTTGTCTGGTGTGGAATCAACCAAAAGGGGACAACAGTTTAAAATTAGAGGTAGCCCACTCAAGTGGAATCAGGAGGACTTTTTACAGGATGTTAATTACTATGCACTGCAGCAAACCACCAAGGCTCCTTCAATATGACCTCCAAAACACATTACTCTAACATCCAGAAGGATAAGGGCAGCAGATATACCACCAGCTGCAAGCTCTCCTCCCAGCCACTCAGCATCCTAACTTGGAACTACATTACCGTTCCTTTGGTGTCACTGGGGGGGGGAAATCGTGGCACTTCCTCCAAAGCAGCAGTATGTTCTCCAACACTGCACAGATTGTAATGGTTCAAGGCTGCAGATTACCCACCACCCTCTCAAGGCTAGTTACAGATGGTGAATAAATGCAGAACTTGTTAGTGATGTCCACATCCTGTAAAGTATTGACAGCACAAAACAGGCCACCTGGCCCAACAGGTCAACGCTTTTTCACATAAAACCTGGAACAATGCTCTCAAACAGACTGTGGTTGCTGGGGGACAATTGGAGTATTCAGCAATGAGAAATCGATATGTTATTAGGTAGGTGTATCAAAAGATATGAAGAAAAGGTATAGGTTAGCCACGAGTTAACTGAATGGTGTAGAATGTTTGAGGGCTGAATGATGAACTATTGTTCCTAAACGTCCTTATTGTGAAAGAACCATTCCACCTCTGTCTAACATCAAAGTATACCAATGCAGCACTGGAAACCTCACAACTCCTTGCCTTTGGACAGTATGGCCTCACCTGATTCAGCTCATTCTGCAGCTGGATCTTTTGCTGTTCCTTCTCTTCCCTTTGCTGCTGTGTCTGCTTGAACTCCGCCCGAAGCTGGTGGTACTTGGCCTCCACGTCCGACAGCTCTTCCCTCAGTTTCTGGCTAGTTTCCCCACTCTGACCCAACTCACTGTGCGCTCTTTGCATCAGTGTCTCAGCAGCAGACAGTTTCGCCTGGAGCTGCTTGTAATCGAGCTCCCTCTCCTGTAGGCTGGTCTCCAAACTCTTCTTATTTAAAGATGCCTCATTCAGACGATCGTGCAGTTGTTGAAACTCAACTTCTTTCTTGGATAGATCTTCCAACAGTTTCTGAAATAATGTGGTTATAAATTTTCATTTTATCACAATTACTGATTACCATAGTCCGTACAACATTATTTCTGCTCCTATGATGCTGCTTGGCCTGCTGTGTTCATCCAGCCCTGCACCTTGTTGTCTCGGATTCTCCAGCATCTGCAGTTCCTACTATCTCTGATTCAATTATTAGAATGATACTGCTATGACTGTACTACTTGAGTAGTAATCTAAAGAGCAGGTTTAAATCCTGCCTTTAAACAGGCTATCATAACAGCAATTCTGTGACTGGACCTGCAACCCGAGTTCAGAACTAGGGAGTCATGGGTACAAATCCAACCATAGCAGGGAGAAATTTAAATTTGATTCAGTAAATCTTCTATGAGGATGTACCTGCAAGATTGAACATTAAACTATGGATTGTCATAAAACCCTAGCCTTCAGGAAAGCAGGTCCGATCATCTGCACATGATTAGGTTGCTATGTGAATGACTCTTAATGGAAGTCTCCCAGCAAACCATGTAGGTATAACAAGGAAGATGATCTTATATAATAAATGCCACCGTGACATTTATGGCACATTCTTGAACGAAGTGAAGAGCAGTTTAAGAATTTGAATGCCATTTACATTAGTTTAGAAATGAAAGGTTGCTGTGAGTAGAAGAGACAACATAGCTGCTAGACCAAAGCAAAAAACAATAGGTTCGTGAATGCCCTTCAGGCAAGAAATTCGGCCACCCTTACTGAATCTACATGATTGTATTCCAACTCTAAAGTGGCCTCTCCATTTCATCAAACCACTAGCGTTCACAACGGCTCACCACAACCTTCTCAAAGGGAAAGGGCAACAATTGCAAAGCCCCCAGAAAATGGATAGAAAGCAAATTTATGCTGAACACAAACTGAAATTTTAAAAAATAATAAATCTTGGTCAAATATATCACTTGAATTTTTAAAAAAATAACTCTATCATGCTCCTTGATGTCACATAATTTCTGAACTATCACAGACTTCTTAAGATCCAAGAAAAAAGATGTTAAATTTGAACCAAATAACAGTGAAGTCAAAATTACAATCTTACACAGCAAGAAGGCCATTCAACCCATCATCTGTGCCAGTTCTCTGCAAGTCTATCCAACTAGCCCCAACTTGCCGGCTGTTTCCCGATAGCCCTGCAAATTCTTCTTTTCACATATGCAACAAAATCCCTTTTCAGGGTCATTATTGGATCCGTTTCCAATTTCCTTTCAAATAGCATACTCCAACAAGTTCATCTCACCAACCCCCAAAATTCCACCTCCATTTTACTTTGGCAATTATCTTAAACCTATAACTTGTTATGACTCTCTAACCATTGCAAACAATTTCTCCCTAATTAGTCTATCAAAACAATTCATAATTTTGAACTTATTAACATTGGCATTTCTAATTTCCCCTCCAGCAAAGAAAACAATTGCAGCTTCTCCAGTCTCTCCAAATAACTCAAGTCCCTCCCTCATCCTTGATACTATTTTGGTAAATCTCCTTAATATCCTCTCCAACTTTAACGCTGTAAAACATGATGCTGAACAATGATGGATAGAACTGGAGCCAATCTTTGCACATTTTCCACAAGTCTTTATTTACAAAGACACGTTACAAACAGCACCTCCTAACTTGACCAGCAATGTTTATCTTTTCCACCCTATACTGTTTTCTCAATTCTTTCCTACTTTTGGGAATACATTGCATTTCCAATAAATGTCCACTACCTACGTACAATTAATATTCCCATTCTTTATGGTGTGGCACACAGATTTGAACAGATTTAAATCTAACCTTATCCTTTATCTGTCACTGATGCCTTATTTGGAGATTGAAACAGCATCTCTACCCTTTCTCAAAAACAAGGATTTGATGAATAAGAGATAGTAGGAACTGCAGATGCTGGAGAATCCGAGACAACAAGGTGCAGGGCTGGATGAACACAGCAGGCCAAGCAGCATCATAGGAGCAGAGAGGCTGACGTTTCGGGCCTAGACCCTTCATCAGAAAAGGGGGAGGGGAAGGGGGTTTTGAAATAAATAGGGAGAGAGTGGGAGGCGGATAGAAGAGGGATAGAGGAGAGGATAGGTGGAGAGGAAACAAACAGGTCGAAGAGGCGGGGATGGAGCCAGGAAAGGTGAGTGTAGGTAGGGAGTTAGGAAGGGGATAGGTCAGTCCAGGGAGGACGGACAGGTCAAGGGGGCGGGATGAGGTTGGTCGGTAGGAGATGGAGGTGCGGCTTGAGGTGGGAGGAGGGGATAGGTGGGAGGAAGAACAGGTTAGGGAGGCAGGGACGAGTTGGACTGGTTTTGGGATGCGGTGGGGGGAGGGGAGATTTTGAAACTTGTGAAATCCACATTGATACCATTGGGCTGCAGGGTTCCCAAGCGGAATATGAGTTGCTGTTCCTGCAACCTTCGGGTGGCATCGTTGTGGCACTGCAGGAGGCCCAGGATGGACATGTCGTCTGAGGAATGGGAGGGGGAGTTGAAATGGTTCGCGACTGGGAGGTGCAGTTGTTTGTTGCGAACCGAGCGTAAGTGTTCTGCAAAGCGGTCCCCGAGTCTCCGCTTGGTTTCCCCGATGTAGAGGAAGCCACACCGGGTACAGCGGATGCAGTATACCACATTGGCAGATGTGCAGGTGAACATCTGCTTGATGTGGAAAGTCTTCTTGGGGCCTGGGATGGGGGTGAGGGAGGAGGTATGGGGGCAGGTGTAGCACTTCCTGCGGTTGCAGGGAAAAGTGACGGGTGTGGTGGAGCTGGAGGGGAGTGTGGAGCGGACAAGGGAGTCACGGAGAGAGTTGTCCCTCCGGAAAGCAGATAAAGGTGGGGAGGGAAAGATGTCTTTGGTGGTGGGGTCGGATTGCAGATGGCGGAAGTGTCGGAGGATGATGCGTTGGATCCGGAGGTTGATGGGGTGGTACGTGAGGACGAGGGGGATTCTTTTTTGGTTTTTATTGCGTGGACGGGGTGTGAGGGATGAGGTGCGGGAGATGTGGGAGACACGGTTGAGGGCGTTCTCGACCACCGAGGAGGGGAAGTTACGGTCCTTGAAAAACGAGGACAACTGAGATGTACGGGAGTGGAATGCCTCATCCTGGGAGCAGATGCGGCGGAGGCGAAGGAATTGGGAATAGGGGATAGCATTTTTGCAGGAAGGTGGGTGGGAGGAGGAGTATTCTAGGTAGCTGTGGGAGTCGGTGGGCTTGAAATGAATATCGGTTTCGAGGTGGTTGCCCGATATGGAGACAGAGAGGTCCAGGAAGGGGAGAGAGGTGTTAGAGATGGTCCAGGTAAATTTAAGGTTGGGGTGGAAGGTGTTAGTGAAGTGTATGAACTGTTCGAGCTCCTCGTGGGAGCACGAGGCGGCACCGATACAGTCATCAATGTAACGGAGGAAGAGGTGGGGTTTAGGGCCGGTGTAGGTACGGAAGAGGGATTGTTCCACGTAACCTACAAAGAGGCAGGCATAGCTTGGGCCCATGCGGGTACCCATGGCTACCCCCTTTGTCTGTAGGAAGTGGGAGGAATTGAAAGAGAAGTTGTTGAGTGTGAGGACGAGTTCGGCTAAGCGGATGAGGGTGTCAGTGGAGGGGGACTGGTCGGGCCTGCGGGACAGGAAGAAGCGGAGGGCCTTAAGGCCATCTGCATGGGGAATTGCCTGCGGGACAGGAAGAAGCGGAGGGCCTTAAGGCCATCTGCATGGGGAATTTGCCTGCGGGACAGGAAGTTTTTTTTACAGGGGAGAGCGCGAACGCAGTCCCCCACTACCACAAATTTTGCAGTCGAGTATCCCGCATTTGGGGACATCGCAGGCGTCAGCACACCCGAAGTGCAATGGGATAGCCTCATCCTGGGAGAACCACCTTGTTGATCATAGTATCTCCCCTGCAAAATTTGATGAATAATATGTTTTTAATACGGTGATAACAAAATCTAAAGCTAGCGTCTTTGCACAACAACATGGCATCATAATTTACTCAGCGAGGACCCTTGGCTTCCAAGACAAGGTGCTTCACTCACCTGGTTTTTCTTTTTCATTTCCTCACACTCTTGCTGGATCTTCCGCACCTCCTCACATCTTGTTGTGTTTTCCTGCTGCACTCTAGCCAGCTCTGCCTTCAGCTCGGTTACAGATGCCTTGAAGCATTAAAAAAAAACAAGCAAGACTGACAACTCAAAGATCTCAAAGTTACTTTGTAGTATACACAGGGAACAAAAATAAACAAATGCAGTGCTGTGCGAAAAATTGGAATGTGAACAGAACCCAGGCGCCTGCCTTCCCCCTTTAAAACTCAATTGTTCAGCTGACACGGTAGAGTATTTTCACAGACAAGAGGTGCATGTAGGAACAGGAGGAGTCCATTCAGCACCTTGTCTCTGTTGAGCCATTCACCTGGATCACGGTTGACCTGTACCTCAACTCCATGCTTCCATAAGACATACCCAACTAACTCTTCAATTTCAGGATGTGACATTTCTAATTTTCACACAGCTTCAAGAGCTATGTTGGAGGAAGAAGTTCCAGATTTCCACTGCTCTGTTTCCACTTCATGTCATCACAACCAAATTGTCTGGCTCTCATTTTAAGGTTATGCTCCCTTGTAATTTTCCTATAAATCAGACATTCATGAGATATGGGTGTCAGTGGCCAGACCAGCTCTGTAACCGATCTTCAGATAACGGGCAGCTTTCTTCAGCTGCTGCAGTTCAGGTACATCTGCTGTCAGGGGAGGTGTGCCAGGATTTTAACCCAGTGACACCGAACGATAAAATTAGTTATGATATAGAATATAGTTCCAAGTCAGAATGGCGTGTGATTTGGAGAAGAATGTGCAGGGCTTGAATGGGCCAATCTTGATCCTATGTGATTTTGCTAAGAACAGCAATGAAAACAAAGGCTTAATTGAAAAGTCACAATGCTTTGCAAAATGTCCAAAATTCATTTTTAAATGACCTGTACCAACAACTGATGGTGTCCACAAATTAAACACAATCACATATTCTAAATATTATTTTAAAAATAGGATTTCCTGTGGCATGTTTTCAAATACATTGATCAATTAAGATTGCTCTTGATGTCTAACTCTGGTGAGAAGGGAAGCCTGTTGAATGCAGGATACAGTCACCACACTATGATATAAAGATATCAGTGGACCTTGCTGTTACAGAATGCATAAAGCTCACTTAACTTCAGTGAGCTAAACCAATTTAAACTGAAGGTTATGTGATACCAATTCTAACAAGAACAAGCGTTGGCTTTAGACCAGGGTGCCTTGCTGAGTGTGATTGTAGTCTTTTATTAGAGCATCCTTGTATGTCCCAAACAATTTTCACATCTGTGACTCATTGCTATGACATGGGATAGGTAAAGAGACACCCAAAATCTGAAGTGTGAAACAGATTAATATCAGCATCTTGTGAGAAGATCTCAGCACTGCGTCTCATGGTTATTTTAAAGTCAGCACAGACTTAACAACGATCGTTCCACCCACAACATAATAAGAGATATTGGGTTTTGAAATCAAGTGATGGAAATCGTAAAACAAAATTGCATCAAATAAATCCACCGTGAACCAGGAAGGAAGTTTGAGAAATTAACAAGGCACACACTTCAAACCGATTCGCTGCATTAGATGTGTTAGCTGGGAAGAAGGTTGTGCTCGAACAGGAGAGTGTGAAGATTTACCTCAAGTTTAAGTTTCTCCATGGGGATGCAATCAGAAGAGAAGCAGAAAATGAAGAATGACAGCATGGAAGGCACAAACAACAAAATTACACAGTGAAAGCATCAACACTTGATTCCAATATTTAAACAATTCAAACAATGATAATGTGAAGCAAGTAAACACATCAGATAGGAGGATGATGGATGGCAAAGTTTCACACTGACAATGATTCAACAAATTCACTTGACATATGTGGTTCAATTATAGCCCAACCCAGCCAACCAGAAACCGGTGTGAATGACCGCAATATTGGCTTACTATCACATTGAAGTCAACAGCATTCCATCCTATCACATGGATATCACACACAAAGCTCAGTTTAAATTGCCCACACACACACACACACACACACAAACACACACACACAATGACTGAATGTCTAAATGGAGATGACAAAAATATGCTCATGTCAGATTCTGAGGCAAAATCAATCATTCAATTGCACAGCCATTTATGAAGACCTGGAACACAGATAAAAGGTTGCACACACTTTCAATGGTGCCCTTCAAATGAATATAAATGCAAAAAGGAAAAAAAAAAGCAGGACTATAGAAAAGCAGGGGTGTCAAACAAATTGCATAGCTCCTTCAAAGAGCTAATACAGACTTGATAGGCCACTGGCATCATCCTATGCTGTAAGATTCTATAAGACTGTTCAGACACCAATGTTTTCATGGACAATTAACCAATTGTATCACTCATTGTTTTTCCCTGCCGCTAGCCCAAGATATACCAATTGCTGAGTGTAAAAGGGACAGCTTTAACTAAAACTGATCTGGTCTTTATCCCCATCAGTTGGGTCAGGGAATGCTGTCAGACAGGTATAGACATAATCTTACCTCTGCTGTGTTACGCTGCACCTTTAGCTGTTCATTTTCATCTGTCAGTTTATCTGATCGCCTCTCCTGCTCAAGACTCATCTGATCCATCAGGGTCTGAACCTGTACCAATTCCTTCTTCAGAACTGCCACGTCCTCCAGTCCAGGCCGCTGAAGCTAAGATGCAAGCACAATCTCAGACAGAACTCCAGCCAAACTTGGGCAGAAGGTTCAAGTAGTTTCTATTTTATCTCCAGTCAAAAACAGAACAACTAAACAGAGGTTCGCATTTAGTAATGAGACATTAAAGATTTGGGCATTAAGCTGAATAAGTTACAAGCTATGAAGAATTAACACTTGCAGAAAAGAAGGGGCTTTGTTAATGGAGGAGAGAGGAGATAAGGAGACTGAGTTCATTTACAGATGAAAGAAGAGTAAGTGTTTTAAAAGTCAAGAGTGAAGTGCAGTTGACTTGTTTTGAAAAGCAACAACCAACCGCCTTAGACCTTATACCGCAAGGAAAGATAAATCTTCAAGGCTTTTGTCGCTTGTCATAGAGTTGTACCGCACAGAAATAGAGCCTTCAGTCCAATTCGAGTGAATAATTGAGCTGATTTCTGACGTGAAGCTACATATCAAAACAAGTTAAAATTCACATACCAGTTCGCTTTGCAGTTCTTCAGTCTTGGTCTGTTCTTTTTCCAGCTCTTCCATCAAGGCTTTCCGTCTCATTTCTGCAAGGTTCCGGTGGCTTTTCTCATCATCAAATTTTGCCTTAACATCTATCAAGGAACGAAGAACATGAACGTATGGAGAAAGTTTACTTATTTTCATAAGGATGGGGGCGGGGGCATAGGGGGTGGAAGAGGAGGGAGAGAGACAAAGAAACAGTCCAGGGGTACTCAGGCCTACAATTGATGCCAGAACCAGAGTAATGTAGTTGATTCTTCATTGCGTTCTGAAGTGGCCTAGCAAGCCATTTATTTCATGAGCAGTTAATGCAGGCCTTAGACGAAAGCAGTGGTTCTGGTTAACAGTGCACCCTTAGAGTTTGAGGTTGTGGTGAAATCCCATCCCAGAGACCGGAACATATGAAGGTGGCTGACACGCCCACTGCAGTCCCATGGGAATGCTGTACAATCAGAGATGCCAATCTCTGTTGGGGATGTTAAGCTGAGGCCCCATCTGCTCTCTCGGGTGGACATACAAGATTCCGCAGTGATGTCTCACTCAACAGCAAGGGATTTCTTCCTGTGCTCCAGGCCAATATTTATTTTATAACCAACAACCCAATAACAGACATTAACACCTCACTGTGTGTGGGAGCTTGCTGGGCATAAATTGGCTGCAGTGATTCCTGCATTACAGCGGAGACCATATTTCAAAAGAACTTAATTGGATGTACAGCACAATGGAATGCTGAATGGGCAGAGGCCAGGAGACTGATACAAAAAGGATACAAATGCAAAGATGGAACTCAATGCAAAGAAACATGAAGAGATTAATTTTGATAGGAGGAATTGGGAGCGGCAATATAAATCAAGTCTACAATTCTAAATAGGGTGCAAGAAGGCTCTTGTGCAAAAAGTATTAGTGTTTATGCAATGAGTTGAGAAATTGGATAATAAAGCTTATGGGATGCTGTATTTTAAAAACAGTAGAACGAAATACAAAAGCAAGGAAGCTATAAAGGCCATGTATAAAACATTGGAGTGGCTTCCACTAGAGTAGTGTGTCCAGTTTTAGATGCCATACTTTAGGAACATTGTGAAGGCATTCAATAAGGTGCAGAAAAGGCTCACGAGAATGATTCCACATTTGAGAGACTTCAGTCACGTGGACTTTAGAAACTTCTGGAATACTGTGTTCATTTCTGGTCTCCTTGCTATAGGAAAGATGTTAAACTTGAAAGGGTTCAGAAAAGATTTAGAAGGATGTTGCCAGGGTTGGGGGGGTTTGAGCTATAGGGAGAAGCTGAATAAGCTAGGGCTATTTTACTTGGAATGTCAGAGGCTGAGGGGGGACATTATAGAAGTTTATAAAGTCAGGAGGGGGCACAGATAGGGCGAACAGCGAAGGTGTTTTACCCTAGAGTATGGGAGTCCAAAACTAGAGGGCATAGGTTTAAGTGAGGGGGAAAGATTTAAAAGGGATCTAAGGGGCAACTTTTTTATGCAGAGGTGGGACATGTATGGAATGAACTGCCAGAGGAAGTGGTGGAGGCTCGTACAATATAGCATTTAAAAGGCGTCTGGATGGGTATATAAATACGAAGGGTTTAGAGGGATAGGGGCCAAATGCTGGCAAATGGGACTAGATTAATGTAGGATATCAGGTCACCATGGACAAGTTGGACCAAAGGATCTGTTTCCAAGCTGTACAATTCTATGACTCTCAGACTCTATAACTGGGACCATTCTCTTTAGGTATATGTCTGAGGGGAGATTTGATAGAGGTGTGCAAAACAAAGAAGAGTTTAGATACAGCCAACAGATGGAACTAAATCCAGACTGGAACTCGACAGCACAGATTTAAAGTTCTGAGCTAAAGAAGCAAATAGTGAGACAGTTTTTTAACGCTGTGAGTGGTTACCATCTGAACATGGAGCTTAAGTGTGTGGTGGATGCAGGTTCACTTAAGGCAGAGTGGTACTGTGTGAGTTCGCCTTGCACAAAGACAGCACTGACATGACAGAACAAGTCGCCCCCCTCTGCATTGTTACCAAATCTATGAATTTCAAGAATTCTGTTCACATGGTCCTTTAGCAGGGGAACCCACACTTACCTACTAATTCAGTTGCCAATGTGGCAGCTTTTTGTTCCAACAACTCATTCATCTGCTTGATTTTCATATTCTCGATCTGGGCTTCCTCTAATCGGTTCTGAAGACCAGTTTGCTCTATAGAAAGAACAAACAACGGCATTCTTTAAGTTACCTCAGAGCCACTGCTTGACAAAACTGCAAGCGATATGATGGAGATAACAGGTATGCAGTATAGCAGGTACACATTCTGCATGATGTGTTTTGGCAAAGGGGATCGGGTGGGCCAGAAAAAACTTTGTGGCACAGTAACAAAGAACATGCAGGAACAGGGGGAACTATGGATGTATTTGCATAGATTTGCAAAGCACGTGAGTTCCAGTGCTTTATAAATAGAGGCTTATAGTGTAGTAGCATGAAGTTTATGCTGAACCTACAAAAAACTCTGTTTAAGTCCCAACTACAGTACTGCGTCCAGTTCTGATCACATTTTAGGAAGGATGCGAGGGTCCTTGACAGGGTGCAGAGCAAAGCTGCCAAAATGCTTCCAGGAATGGGAGATTTTAGTTACAGAATTAGAATGCTCCCTGGAGGGCCAAAAGTAGGTTGAGGGCATGTTTGAAAAGAACAATATAAATGTGTGACAGGTTTGGATAACATAGACGAAGAAAACCTCTTCCAATTAGCTGGAGGTCCTAGGTTTAGGGCAAGGGATGCTGGGGGAATGTTGGCAACAACTCTGTATGCAGCAAGTGGATGAACACCTAAGATGGTGGAAGTAAAAACAATAAAAGGATTTAAAAAAGCAATTTGATAGTCAAAGGAAATAAACTTGTAACAATGGGGAATAGAACGGACTGGATTACTGTGGAGAGTCTGCAGAAACTCAATGGATCAATCAGCCTCCCTCTGTGCCACACATGTCACAAAGGCACTACAGTATTTTTTTTAAATGTCTGACAGTTTTTGTGTGTTGCAAAATGATGTAGACACCTTAAACTGAACTCAATTTACCTGAGGGGCCAGGGGACATCAATCCACTGGACAGAGATGCCTGGAAAGAAAGGCAGAATGCATTTACAACATCATGTTAAACACCTTACAATGTCAATTAAATCAGAGTATTGTGGGCAAGGTCTTCAAATAAAAGAGTGTAGTAATATCGCTGGAAGCCAACTCAGTGCTGTGCAATATCAATCTGATCTGCCCCGTGATAAAACTAGTGACACTGTTGTAGAACGACCTGTAGAAAACCTCTCTCACACCTCAGGCAATACAGGGTAAGCGTGCTTCAGATGCATATTTACTGCACAAACATCACCCAGCAATCAATATCCAACATCATAAAGCACTAACGTTGAGCAAACACCCGCGCACCCAGTTTTCCATCTTATACATTTACAAGCAAATGCACAAAAAGGTTAAAGTTCACATGACTTTATGACTAAGATCAAAGGCACAAGTTGAAGGGCCTATTATACATACTCATCAGAAATACAAATATCCACATCTGGATACAGGCTAATACTAGGGCTATGATGGCACAGTGGTCATGTTCCTACCTCTGAGCTAGAAGGCTCAGGTTCAAGTCCCATCTGTTCCAAAGAAATGTCATAACACTTCTGAACAGGTGGATTAATTACATCTACATGATTCACTAATGTTGGAGAGATACCTACAAAGAAGATATCAGTCAATTTCAGGACTGCAATGCATAGGCCCTTTTTGAGGCTCTTGTGGCACAGTGGTAGTATCCCTACATCTTGACCAGAAGGTCAGGTTCAAGTCCCACCTACTCCAGTGGCACATAACAACATCACTGAACAGGACGAATAGGAAAATATCTAGAGGTTAATTAACTTGACAATATTCCATTAAAGAGCTGAATAATTTTAAGTACTGCGAATCTGAAACGATTCTTCTCCAAAGACAAATCAAATCAACTAAAATATATCTGAAAAACACTTTGGCTAGCATCAATCAGGGCTACCTCGCCACATTTCCCCTTCATTTTCCTTACCCTCCAAAAATGATCCCCCAGTCACTCCTTTGACCTTGTCACACATAACAGACTCTGGCTGGAAGATTATTCCCAACTGATCCTTTGTCTCTCCTTGTTACAGGTGGCGCATTTCCCACCCTGACTTTCTTGAACCTTTAGACCATAAGATGTAGGAGCAGAAATAGACCATTCAGCCCATCAAGTCTGTTCCATCATTCAATGAGATCATGGCTGATCTGATCATCCTCAGCCCCACTTTCCGGACTTTTCCCTGTATCCCTTGATTCCTTTACTGATTAGAAATCTCTCAGCCTTGAATACACTTAATGGCCCAGCCTCTGCAGCCCTCTTTGGTAAAGAATTCCACAGATTCAGCACCGTCTGAGGGGAAAAAAAAGGTCTTAAATAGGTGACCCCTTGCTATACATTTATGCCCTCTGGTCCTGGATTCTCCCACAGAGGGTAACACCCTCTCCACATCTAACTTGTCAAGCCCCTTAAGAGCCTTCCATGTTTCAGCAAGATCCCCTCTCCTACTTCTAAACTCAACGGAGTACAGACCCAAACTACTCAACTTCTCCTCATAAGATAGTCTCTCCATAACCAGGATCAACCAAGTGAACCTTCTCTGGACTGCTTCCAATGTTGGTCTATCTTTCCTTAGATGAGGGAACCAAAACTGCTCAGGATTCCAGGTGCGATCTGACTTAGTGCCTTGTGTAGTTTTAGCAATGCCTCCATATTTAGGAATGTGAGAAGTCATGTGATTGAAGTGTATAAGATCCTGAACAGTTTTGACAAGGTGCACATGGAAAAGATGTTCCCTGTTGTGGGCAAGTTAACTTAGGGGCCACTGTTTAAAAATTAGGGCGGCGCTTTTAAGACGATGATGAGGCTTACTGAAGTTTAGGAATAACCTCCTCCTTTTATTATCTATTCTTATTGATAAAGCTAAGGATTCCATGTGATCTCCAAAAGAGAACTGCTTTCTCAACTTGCCCTCTCACTTTTAAAAGGTTTGTGAATGTATACTCCTGACGTCTGTGTTTTTACACCCTAACTTAAGCATCATAACCACAGTCAAGCTGCTATTGCATGAAAAAGGTTTACACAGATCAGGTGGTGACCCTGGTACCAACCCAGCTGGTTAGTTATCTCGATGCTTTAAATAAGCAAAAGGAATTACTTCCTTCAGCTGCCCTTGCACTTTATCCAGTTCCTTCTTCAACTCCTGCGAGAACCAACGCTCTTCCTGTGGAGAGAATGGACCAGTGATTGAGAACAGAAACCCCAGTGGCTGCATGCAACTATAGGTGGGGCTGCAGAAATCTGAACGTGCACATTCCAACCTTTAAGGAGGCCTGCAGATCTTGCACCTCTTGTTGATGGAGGGAGAGGTCATCTCTGCAAGTGGAAAGGAAACAAAATAATGAGTCAGAAGGCAGACCTTTCACATTTCAGTTCACACGATAATGGGAATCAATTCCTGTCCTCTCCTCAAATTAAATTACCATTGGCTGTAAATCACAACAGGTACTAGTGATAATAAGGGAACACCAGGGGTGTTCAAATCACCCCTCAAATATAGGACTCCTTCATTCAAAAGAACAATATCTCTGGAGAAAACACCATAAATTGTGGGTAAAAATGATGCGTAAGGATAAAGGGAAGCAGGAGATTAGCACCAGGTAATGATGCCCTTTTGGACAAGCCAGTGCAGGCACAATGGGCCAAATGGCCTCTTTCTGCACTGTAACAATAAAACACAGGATGTTCTTCCCAAGTTGACCAGTACAACTCAACCAGTCAAAACTGATCAGTTGGGCTGATGCTTCAGGATACCACAGGGAAAACAATGGGAGTTTTTGATTGAACAGCAACACACAACAGATACTTGGACGTAAAGCTTCAGTGTTTTTAATCCAAACAAAACGGTTGCACTGCCACACGCCCCTCACCCAACATTTGTTTAATTTGAAGAGGTTAAAGAAGAGTGAATTAAACGGTTCCATTTGAACATGAACAGTCAAAAAACTAAAACTGAATGGAGGCTGTGCTGGGCCTTTGCAAAACAATGATTCATCATCAGACTGGAGTACTGTGGGCCACCACACTGAAGGAATAATGTGACAGCATGAGGGAGGGTGCAGAAAAGTAACTAAGAATGGTTTATGCTGGAGAAACTGGGGCTGTTCTCCCAGGAGAAGACTGAGCAAAGTCTGAACTGTTCAAAATCAGCAGCAGTCTAGACAGATAAACTTTTCTCATTGGTAGGAAGGTTGGGAACTACAGGGCACAGATTTAGAGTGAATGGCAAAAGAACTAAAGGCAATAGCTGACTTTGTTTTTAACATAGTGAGTGGTTAGGATCTGGATTGTGCTGCTTCAATGTGGTAGAGGCAGATTCAGTTGTGGCTTTCAAATCAGAACAGTAAAATTACACAGGGAGAGGCAGGGGAGTGGGACAAGTTGAACTGCTCTTGCAGTGAGCCAGTAGTCATGATGGGTTAAACAGCCTCCTTCTGTGTTGTAACCAATCTAGGATTCTTAGTTGAAACGTGAGCCATTTGAAGCTTGGATCAAAATAATTTACTGTTCCCCCCCAACCCATCTTTGCATGAAAATTATATCTAACTAATGTTCAAATCCACATTGATTTTTCATTAATTCATTCTCCATATTGCAACATCTACGCGACTCATTAGCATAAACTTCAGAATACTATTTTCCATAAGACACTGCAAGTTAGTAAGAATATGCTTAAGGGAAATAAGAGGCAGTAAAAAGTCTCCTTTATTAAAGGTCAACATGATCCACTCAACTTTTTCATGGAGACACTGTTTAAATAATTCAATTAGAGAAACATGCTGGCGAGGAGGAATTTGCTGCAGTGCCGAGCCAGCAAATAAACACACATTCTCCCTTTCAGCCCTTGTGATATTATAAACTGCTGTCTGTTTGAAAATGAAGGGTTGTTTGCCCAGGATGGTCATCCGATCACAATTTTGGTGGAGCTCCTATCTGAGTTGAATCCAATTTAATTCTCAAGGTGCTAAAGAGCCAACTGTCCTGTAGGAAATATTCCAGCCAATTTTCACAAAGCAAGATCCCAGAAACAGTGCCGAGATAAATGACCAGGTCTCTTATCTTTAAATAGGTTAAATAAGTGGGCAAAAATTAACACGGGAAAAATGTGAAGTTGTCTGCTTGGGCATGAAGAATAGAGAAGCAGCACACTATATTTAAATATAGAGAGGGGTGGCAGGGGCAAGACAAAGAGAGTGAGTGTGTGTGTGAGCGAGTGAGAGACTCTATAAGTCTGTAGTACAGAGGGATCAGGACGTACGTGAATCACAACCTCTAGCATGAATTATTAGATATCTAGAGTTTACCACGTTTCATCAACGACACCATCAACTAGGCTGCAGGATAAACCCCAGGTGCATGTTAACCTAAACCCGGGGAGGGGGGAGAAAAAAGCAGAAAGCAATTTCCAAAAATTTTTCTCAAAGCAAACAAACCTTCGCGAAGCTGGACCTTCCCTGGGACCAGAATCATTTCCAGGTTCATGAAATGCTTCATAGTGTTTGAAGAGATCTTCTGCTGAAGCATGAGACTTCATACACAGTGGGCAAATAAAACCCTGTCAAAGGAGAGCAGTCACAGGGATAAAGAGGCTCACTTGTGCGCGCGCGCACACACACACCCACTTCAATGTTCGTACTTGAAAGAGGTTCATTGCTGCAAATGGGAAGCAAAGAAATGTAACATCTCAAAGCAGAAGCTCACAGCAATGCCAAATAGATCATGCCAAGCTAACAAAGTCACTGGGGAAATGAGACAAAAAATATGATTCCACTACAGTACTAACTGGCACAGAAGCTGATTATCAATATTGCAAGTATCTGTTCATAAATAATCAAGTGTGATTCTGGTCAATAGCGTATTACAATCAGCTCCTTAATCAAACTTGCTCAGAACAAATCCTCCATGCTCAATAAACGCCAATGCCCTCCACTCAAATTCCCCAACTAACCCTCCAAAGCTTTGGCTCTATGTTGGGGGTTTACTTTACATCTGCAGACCAGACCCTGAGACTATTTTAACCTATAGTCTAGACAGAAGGACCGATGGGCAACTATCCCCATGCCAACCCTACCAAGCCAGATTGAGGGCCGGAGGAGAACCCAGTAAGGCCAGTCAAAGCCCACTAACACAAGTCTTTACTTTTTAAAGTTTTGTGGTTTGCCAGGGGAGGGCAGCAGTAGGCCCCACATGGAAACCACAAACCTTTCCTTGGTGAATGCCCTCCCTCCTTTACCGGAGTGCCAGCAATCATTCCCACTCGGTCCCTGGCTGCAGGCCCAAGTTGACTGGACTCTTGCTCCCACTTGCCAACCAGGGTGTAACACTTCCTGCCAACTAACAGCTGACTGTAGGAAGGAGGCCTGAAACTTATAATGGAGGCAGCTTGCCTACCACCAAGGGGAACTGAGTAGAAACAGGAGGGTTACAGACGGGCGATGACTCTAGGTGGAGTGGAGGGACAAATGCTGAATATTCAAAGTAGATCCCCTCAACCGTGGAAGGTTTTGGGAGGGGGACTGGAGAGGGAAGATCTTCCTTTTCAGAATGCGTAGTGGACCTCTGAGTTCTACAATCAGCTACTTTTCCATTAAGACTGTTTTAGTTGGCACTTCTCTCACACTTGTTCAAATACATAGCTTGCATTTATAATAGTGCTGTTAACAAATCAATACATCTGAAGGGGAATTATCAAATAAATAAAAACTCTGCTTTACATGGAACTAATTGGTTTCAGTCCCTTGTAACTCTCAAAAGTCCTCGTGAGCTGCTTAATCCTTCCGCTGAACTTCAGTATAAAAACAGAGACATTTGAATGAATGACACAGCAGTGCAGAAATATGGAACAATGTACAGGAATCATCTTAACTGCAAAATCTCAGCCAGCTCATACAGTATTTCAACTCAAAGACTTCTGTTTCTCCATTAACGTGGTAAACAAGGTGCTTCACAGGAGCATTATCCAACACAACATCAGGGCGCAGAGAGGTGATCAAAAGAAGAAGTGTCTTAAAAGGGGCAAAAAACAGGCAAAGCAGCAGAGGAGTGTAGGGAGGGTGTCTTGGTAGAGAGGCACAGCCATCAACAAAAACCGAGAATATGCGAGGCCAGAGTGAGACGAGTGATTCGAACACAAGGATGAGAGTTGAAAAAAAAATTCAGGCTCTGCTGATAGGATGCCAATGACTTAAAAAAAGACACTGTCACCTATATATAGCTGAACCGCTTTGCAATAAGCATCATCCGTACCCACCATCAGAAACTATTCTGGAAGCCGAAACCTGAACAGTCAGTCTTCACAACAGGCTTGTTCTCTAAAGGCTGGTCAAAACCACAATCACAGCTTTAAGCACATGTCCTGATGACTCCAGAGGACCCAGGTACAGTTGATTAACACTTGACCAGTTCATACAAGGATTCCAGAAGGAATAACGGAGTAAAACTAGCTTTGGGAGCACACCAACCTGTCAGGTTTTCAGTCGGAAATCCCCACTTCAGACTCTCATGCTGAATGCTGTCATGCCCATCCTGCCTGTTTCACTGAGCGAGCCTTTCTTGCCACCAGCTGGCAGCTCTCGCTTTTTTTTTGGACAAACATTCCTCTTCAATCCCAACCTTGATTGCGGTAAAGATACCTCTCCACTGGCACATGGAGTTCTCTCGGAGCTAAGGAATGCTGCTTGCTTCACTCTGCCCTCTGACAACAATCATTAAAACCCAAACAAACAATAAAACCCATCCATTGATCAGAGACTGCCATTTGCCCTTTAAGGTGGACACAAAATAATGCCATGGCTCTACTTCAAAAGAGAACCAGGCCAACATATGCCCTCCACCAATACCATTAAATCTTATCATGCAAGTGTTGACCGCTGTCTTTCCTACTCCACGATAATGTAATAAAGTGCTTCAGGAAGAACTGAAAGGCATATTAATGCCAGCATATCTTTCTGACAAATGGCAAAATATCCCAAGGCTTTCACAGACGCATCAAACAAAATTTGACACCAAGTCACAATGACTTTTTTTTAATAAATTCATTCACAGGATGAAGGCATCGCCGGCTAGGCCAGCACTTATTGCCCATCCCTAATTGCCCAGAGTGCAGTTAGGAGTCAACCACATTGCTGTGGGTCTGGAGTCACATGTAGGTCAGACCAGGTAAGTTTCCTTCCCTAAAGGACATCAGTGAACCAGATGGGTTTTTCCAACAATCGACAATGGATTCGTGGTCACGATTAGAGTCTTAATTCCAGATATTTATTAAATTCAAATTTCAATATCTACCATGGCAGAATTCAAACCCGGGTCCCCAGAACATTACCTGGGTCTCTGGGTTAACAGTCCAGCGATATTACAGCTAGGCCATTGCCTCCCGTAAAAGGAGTGGTGACCCAAAGCTTGGACAAAAAGATAGGTTTGAAGGAGCACTTTAAAAAAGGGGGAAGAGGTGGAACATTTAGGGAGGGAATTCCAGAGCTTGGGGCCTCAACAGTCAGGACACATAATAAAACAAAGCTATGCTTTGGAGATGTGGAAAAAGCTACTGTTGAAAGAATGCACAGTCATAGGAAATTCCAGCTTGGGATTCCATTGAGATCTTCAATCTCAATGGCATCTCTGCCTTCAAGATATCTGTTGAATTTACCCCTTTCTGGTGAAATTTCTTCTCTTCCCTGGCTAACTGACCATGTCTTAGGAAATTTCCTTACATCAACCTACCCTGGACAGTTCTGTGCCTTTCAGGTTAATAAATGCCCCTTCTACTACATCTTTCTGAAACAAGACTGATGTCTAACATGGGCCAGGTGGCCTGCTTCCACACTGCAGGGATTCTCTGATGCTATTTAAATTCTGCTGTAAGGCACAATGACCTGTGTAGGTTCCTGCTCACTTAGTCTGCTGGAGACTGTCACCTGCATTAAACATTTACAGTTCTCTGCTCCTGAAAGCACAACGTGAGTTGAACCTTATTTTCTAATACATCCAGAATGCCCGTGTCCATGACCACAGATGGACACACTACAAAAACATCTTCCCATCAAATGGCTTCTCACCAACACTGTCCGCAGGTCTCTGGGTCCCTAGCAAATCACTCCAATGGATGATTATCCCGGTTAACATGGACCCTTCCCAAGGCCTTTGTTTGCTCTGCCATTACATAACCTGACCGAGGTTCAGTCATTAAAAATCTTCACCACTCTACGATATTGGTCTCCTTATTCAAAAGGCAGACTTGCATTAGAAGCACTGCTATGAAGGGCCACTCAATTGCACTCTGGGATGACAGGGCTACGTAAGGAGGTAAGATTGAACAGGTTGAGCCTGTTATCCATTGTAGTTTAGAAGAGTAAAGGGTGATCTTATTGAAACATAAAAGATTCAAAGGAGCCTGACACAACGGGTGCTGAAAAGAGGTTTCCCTTATGGAAATAGGGGGCACAGTTGAAAAATAAGTAGACTAATTCAGGTGGACAGAAGAACATTCCTTCTCTCCAACGGTTGTGATTGTGCAGTGGAGGCATGGTCATTAAATATGTTAAAGGCAGAGTAAGATAGATTCTTGATTAATAATGAACTCAAAGCCTATGGGGGAAAAGCAGGAAAGTGGAATTGAGACCATAAGCAGACCAGCTGTGATCTTATCAAATGCTGAGGCAGGCTCAGAGGACTGCTCCTAATTTTTAGGTTTGGCAGTAGATCGGCTCTGGTCTTAACATTAATAGTGCCCACTGCCCACAAGTCTTTCATTATGCAACGGCAGAATCACAGCCTGATAATCTCTTCAAGCCTCTCAAAACAACAATAGAAATGAAAGAAACAATTTATACAAGCTGCAGGTAAACCTCCACAGTTGCTGCCAATAAATTCAGACTTGCATCTTTCTACCTATATCAAGATTCTTAGACCAATTACTTTCTGACCTCAGAATTCCTGCATATCCTTCACTGTTCATGTCTATGTTAAATTCTTTCTTACATCATAATATTGTGTCTCCCCTTAACGATTCAATTGTGTATGAAGTCCAACTTTGGACGAGGCAGGAATACTCGAGAAACTCATTCAACACTAGCCTTCCAGTTCTCGATGTTCAACCAGAAATAGGAGCAATTCCTCTGCTATCACTATACTTTCTCTTACTCAGATAAGTGATTCTCTGTCACAACCATCTTCACTGCTCTTCGGAACTTCTCTCTCAAATTCAGACTATGCCACCTCTTCTTTCCTCTTTAGTGAAGACTCATGGTACAGAATGCAACAAGGCCATTGGGATTACAAACAGAATTCACCAATAACTGACTTCCCGTGCATTCCCTCCATTGTGACAGAACAGACTGCTACATGTTCAGTGACGAAATGAAATTACACAAGATGTTGAATGTCACATTGAAGGGGATACCAAGGTACAATGATTCAGACAATGAACTGTGCAAGGACATTGACACAACACTTCAAAAGGATACTAACATTGCCTTCCCTGAAAATAGATTCAGCCACTCTGCTCTCCTCGGCAGAGTTTGGTTGTGATTTGATTCCATTTGTTTTCAGGAATTCCTATAAACTGGATCTTAGAGGAAAGCATCTGCAGTTTCTTATCACTACAGTCTAGCTATTGGGTGGGGGTGGGCGTGGGCGTGGTAATGCTCAAGAATATTACTGTCAAACATTAAAAGCACATGATTATTGTAGAAAGCAGTCAGCACTGCAATCAACAGGTCAAGTTTTACAACCTCAGAGTTGTTGTCTTAGTGAGTGAACAATGTCACATCTAAGAGTCACGTTAGAGAAATCCTTAAATGTGCTACGGTAGGCCCATCCAGAAGATTAAGATGCACGGGATCCAGTGACCTGGCCACGTGGATTCAGAATTGGTTTGCCCATAGAAGACAGAGGGTAGTGGTGGAAGGGTGTTTTTCAGGCTGGAGGTCAGTGACTAGTGGCGTTCCACAGGGATCCGTACTGGGACCTCTGCCGTTTGTGATATATATAAATGACTTGGATGAAAATGTAGATAGGTGGGTTAGAAAGTTTGCAGATGATACAAAGGTCAATGGAATGTGGATAGTGTAGAAAGTTGTCAAAGGATACAGCGGGATATAGCTCAGTTGCAGATATGGGCGGAGAAATGGCAGATGGCGTTTAATCTGGGTAAGTGTGAGGTGCTGCACTTTGGGAGACCAAATGTCAAGGAAAAGTATACAGTTAATGGTAGGACTCTGAACAGCATTGATGTACAAAATGATCTTGGGATTCAAGTCCATAGCTCCCTGAAAGTGGCCACACAAGTAGATACGGTGATAAAGAAGGCATATGGCATGCTTGCCTTTATTGATCGGGAAACTGAGTACAAGAGTCAGGAAGTCATGGTGGTTAGGCCACACTTAGAGTACTGCGTTCAATTCTGGTCACCACATTACAAGAAGGATGTGGAGGTTTTGGAGAGGATGCAGAAGAGGCTTACCAGGATGCTGCCTGGATTAAAGGGTATGAGCTATAAGGAAACGTTAGAAAATCTCAGGTTGCTTCTTCAAGTGGTAGAGGCTGAGCAGAGACTTGATACAAGTTTATTAAACTTATAAAATTATGAGATGCAAAGATAGGGCTGACAGTCAGAATCTTTTTCCCAGAGTTGAAAAGTCCAATATTAGGGGGCATGTATTTAAAGTAAGAGGGGGAAAGTTCAAAGGAGACGTGAGGGGCAATTTTTTTACATAGAGTGATGGGAATCTGGAATGCACCGCCAGGAGTGGTGGTAGAAGCAGATACAATAGGGGTGTTTAAGGGACTTTTAGATAAGCACATGAATAAGCAAGGAATGGAGGGATTTGTTTCATTTGGCATCATGTTCAGCGCAACATCATGGTCCAAAGGGCCTGTTCCTGTGTTGCACTGTTCTATGTTCTAAGACTGTCCAGTTTTTAATCACAGAACAACTTTCTACCGGCAAGTGCACAGTCGATAGATGAGTGATGGCTTTGTTCAAAGACAGAAGTCAGACACCAGGTTATAGTCCAACAGGTTTTCAGATCTTTGTTCAAAAAGGATGACTAAATTAGGGGCTGTTGAAGGAAACGGGCCTTATTAATTGGTAAGCTTTAAAAAGACATTAGCGATGGTTTCTGTTATGACCAGATTGCAGAATTAATCATCCAAGAGTTCACATCTCAAATAAACGGGGTTACTTTACTTAATTCACCTAACATGGAAAAGCCCTGTATCACCTTCACATGCCACCAACCCAACCAGCTTCAATACATTGAAGTAAGCAGTCTATACAACATGGCAGTCAAGGTGGATGTTAGAGGCAGTGAATTTTTACCTGGTCAAATTTTAATCGAAGAAACATGACTTTACTTCAGATAATTGGTTGACTCTCAACTGTTCTGTGAGATGGTGCAACACATCAGTTCTATATAAAAGCTACTCTGTTAATTCAAGAGACCAGCCCACTATCACAATCCATCCAACAATAACGCATGAGTAACAAATGCAAGCCTCGCTAATGACGCCTACCCTGAGTCGGGGAGAAAATAAGCTCGCTGTTACCAGCATCAATTGAAGTTAATTACTTCCAGGTGGATGGCATTCAACTAAATGGCTACTTGGACACAAAGAAGTGGCTCAAATGGTCTTTTGGTTCAGTGCTAGTGTCCCTACCTCTGGGACAGCAGGTCCAAGCTGCGGTCCCAACTGCCCCAGAGGTGTGTCATGGTGTGACCAAACAGAGTGACTAAAAAAGTGCTGGAATCCTCTTATGTAGAGTGAGCTGGATGGATTTTAAATAAGCAGCTTAATCATGAACTGGAGACCACCAAAGGCTGAAAGTGCTCTGTCCACATGATCAGGTGGTAAATATAAATATTAGACTGAGGGCAACAGACCAGCATTAAAGGAAATGTACATTACCTATGAGACACACGCACTGTAACAACGAAGCAGAGAAAAAGAACAATAGATGTTTCACTAAGATGTGGCATGTGCTATTCTCCTGGTAGGTGGTGAAAAAAGCAGCCAGAAGCACGCCTTACATGGAATACATCAATTCAGCGTGAAATGTTAGCATTGGAAATAGAGCAGGAAGTAGGCCATTTGGCCCATCAAGCCTGTGCCATTCAATATGATTATTTTAATCCTCTGCTTCAACGTTATAGTCCTGTCCTCTCCCCAGACCCTTTAGACCAGCCAACATCTCTGAATACAGGCAGGACGAGGACAGGTCTCCTTTCCCTTTCTTGGCTTCGAAACACGGGATGGGTTGGCAACTGGTCACAGATACAATAGTAGGAGGAAGGCTTTTCAATTTCTTTGAAATTCTTGCTGTGCGGCTCAAACTAATTAGTCTGCCACCAGGCAATTTACATTGATATGACCTGCCGAATCTGCACGACAAGCTAGAGGGGCTGAATGGCCCACATCTGTTCTATGACTGACTCGTGCTTCCACTTCCGCCTCACTCAGCATAACAGGCAGTAAAAACAGAATTTGATAGAAAAATCTAAGCAGCTCATCAGTGAGGTGATGAAAGCCACAACTTAAGGGTGCTCCTGAGGTAAGGCTTTTAAGATGTCAGAATATAGCTGACCTATTTAGGTTAAGTGCACACATTCCCTAGTAACTGCTTACATTGCTGTTTCTAGTTCATTGCAAACAGTCATCAACACATGCAGCGGCTGCATTCAATGGCAAACGGACAGTAATATTACCAGCCGTCAAAATATCTACCCTAATGTCGCTGACAAAATTCAAACCCCAAAACCAGCTTCTAAAAGCTTAATTAGCGATCTCTGGAGATGTTAATGCACATCATGTAGTTCTCTTCCCTACTGATTGCAAGAGTTGGAAAATACACCAACTCATTGAAATCTTTGGCATCTGACTTAGGGTTTATCCTGTTCTATTAAAACTGTTCTGCTCACTGCACGACTCACACGCTCACTGACCCCATTAAAAATAAAGTGGTCACCCACTTAAGACAAAGATGAGGAAACATGTTTCTCTTCAGAGGGTTGAGAATCTCTGGAATTCCCCTCCTCAAAAGGCAGTGGATGCAGAATATTTTTGAGGCAGGGGAGATAGATTCTTGGTGACCAAGGGGATGAAAGATTATTGAGGATATACAGGAACGCAGAGTTAAGGTTAAAATCAGATCAGCCATGATCTTATTGAATGGCGGAACAGGCTGAAAGGGCCAAATGGTCTACTCTTGATCCTCAATTCAGTAGCAGG
>NC_063353.1:4088600-4100690 GCF_021869965.1 Rhincodon typus | reverse complement strand
GGGTTTGGAATGGGGCAACAATTTGATTTACTCCATTCCCTAATTCTTAGATCACGTAAATTTCTGCTGCCCCCAATGAGATTTAGTAGTACAGCTTGTGTATTCAGGTTACTAACCTCCATCTGACAAAGATTAACACTGGTACTTAGCATTCTGTTGGGTGCCAGAAGGAAATAGGAAGTGAGAGTAATACTGCCCTGTTGCACACTCATGGTGGGGAGGGGTCAACAAAACACCCATGAACTGCCCATCACCCTCCCACCTGACACTCTGGCATCCTGGCACAAAATGGTCCTGCTAAGTGGAAGCAACATTTGTTTAAGTCGGGAACAATCAGCAATTACTCAAGACATAGCAACGCAGAAACAGACCATTCTGACTAAATGGTCTCTGCTTATACTCCACACAAGTTTTCTTCCATCCCACATCTCATCCTATCAGCGCATCTTTTTTATTCCTTCATCCCTCATGCATCTATCTGATTTCCATTCTCTGGTAAAGGAATTTCTCCTGAAGTCCATTTTGAGTTTCTTAATCACCCCGTTACGATTTTTCTTAAATTTGGACTCCCCACTAATTGAAACTTTCCGTGCATTTGAAGATCTTTGATAGGAAATAATTTTGACCAGCCACTTAAATTCACCTCGTAGTCTTCTCTCTTCTCTCCACAACCCCCACCCCCACCCCCAGGGAGAACAGCCTCAAGTTTTTCCTGACTGTTGTTCCTGCTCAGTTCTCCACGCCATCCTTGTAAATCTTCTTTGCACCTTCTCCAGTGCCTCTGTCAGCAATAATACAGCATTGCTAACAGTACTACACAAACCCCTAGAAGTCCCAATTGCATTCAACCACTTCTTGATTAAATATTTCATAAACATGACAACTACAACCATCTATTTAACCTGCTTTCATTTGAAGTAAACAGTAAACAACCAAATGTCACTGGTACAGATAGAGCATGTTAACATTTTAAATCGATGCACACGTTTGACAAGAGGGATTCCAAGTTTCTCTGCTCACAACAGCAGCACTTTCCACCAAAGTGACAAAAGGCCATACAATGAAAGAATTTAAGCATTTCCTAAAAACATACTCCTCAAATCCCCTCTCTAAACCTTCTAATTCTTATAGTCAGACCAGTAAAATAGACAGACATTAGACCATTCATGCCGATGCTAGCTCCCCCAAGGAACAATTCAACTACTGCCACCACCCCATTCTCTCCCCACACCTCATCTCCTGGGGTTATAGACTGTCCCCAAACAAGCAGAATAAGCCTTTCTATCCACTCTACCTATCAGAGAATCCATACAGTGTGGAAATAGGCCATTCCGCCCATTGAGTCCACACCGACCTTCTAGGTCTAGAGAACAAGCCTAAGCTTTTCAGTCTCTCCTCCAGTGACCCTTCCCTGTATCTTTATATAATTCTATGGGCGCAATCTGACCGTATACAATGTTCCAGCAGATGCCTAACCAGTGGTTTACAATTACTGTCTTATTTCCCTACTTCTGTTTCTAAACCCAAATTACCCAGATGCTTTTTAAACATCAACCACCTGCCCTGCCATTTTGAAGGACGTGCACGTATGGGCAACAAGGTCCCTCTGCTCACTGACACTTTTCACAAACATGCCAATTATAACGTCCTGCCTCTGTATACCTGTACTCAAAGCGTGACATTTCAGAGTTCTCCACTTTGAATTCGCCATCTGCCATGCTCCTCCCAGTTCACCATTCTGAAGCCTACAAGCACCCTCATCACTCATTACCGTGTAGCACAGTAGAAGGTAGACTAGAGGGACCAATTCTTTCAGCTTCCATTTAGCATCCCTCCAACTGGCTGGTAACACTGGTATCTATGGGCATGGAAACACTGCACAGTCGGACTTATCATTTGGATGAAGAATTCCAGCATTCTTCCCTTACATCATCAAGTTTTGAGCCAATCATGGTCTCATACAGAACTGAAGGGGAGAAATTGAGACAAATGCAATAGAACCACCATGCTGGCAAGAAGCGTGCTCTACTAGGCAGGAATAAAAGCCAGCTCCCTAATGCTGCAGAAGAAACAAATACAGAAAAAGCAGGACGGCTTTCGGGTCAGAAAGAAAACCCGCCACCACTTCACATACCGTCACCCACCCAGAGAGAATTCAAACAAAAAGCAACCCACACTAACGGCTGTGTCTGGGTTTAGCTGCTCCTGTATCGCCCTGTCTGTCTCAGTGTGTTCGTTCTGGTCATGCTCAAACAGTTCAGTTGATGTTAGAAACGTTTGCATACAGACTGGACAGATGAAGCCCTGGAAAAGGTGTTAATCGCAACTATAATTCGGAAGGTTAACAGTGAGATCAAGCACAACAAATTCTAATGCCATCTCGACTCTGGAGGCGACACAGGCACACACTCGGATTTTAAAAAATTGAGACAGAATTTCGACCGCATTAGGTAAATGGGTAAAACTCAAGTTCACAGGCATGATTTAAATAAAGCTTATAACATGACTAATATCCCTTCTGGTTGACTTATGAACAAGCAACATATACAAACACAGTCACACGTGCTAAGCTATTTAGAAATGAAATCTGGGAGCATTTTTACACACAAAGGGTAACTCAGATCTGGAAACCTCTCCTCCAATGGGGGAACAACTGAAAATTCTAAGTCTAGGATCGACAGACATTTTGGCAAGGATGACTTTTGAGGAATTTGGAGCAAAGTTGGGTAAATGGAAAGGAAAATACAGGTCAGCCATGTTCTAACAATGGTGGAAGATGCACAAGGAGTGGAATAGTCTCCTCCTTTTGCTACATCGATCAAGTTAGGGCTGTCAATCTGAGCCATGCTTAGCCAAAGTCACATCCTTAAGAGAGAAGGTAAGATGACAAGTCGCCTCAGTCAATTCTTACACATCAACAGACAGGCATCTGCACAAGAGTCTTCACATCCAGTTTCTTCGACTCTAATTCTTCCTGTCCATTTCCTTTAGCTACTGTCGTTTTAGAGTTGGAATGTTTGACAACAAAGACCTCCACAATTTCACAAAAGTCAATGCACTCAGCAGCTGTCGTCACCACATTAGTACCTTTGCCGCATTCTTCAGGTTTGGTCAGGGGACTGTTCAAACACTGGTGTCCTTCTGGAAGCCAACTCCACAAACATTGAAACAAAAACTTCTGCAGTCTACTTCAATGGACTGGAGACTGTTAGGATGGCCAAAAAGCATCTCCTGTGCCAAGTCTTATTTTCTCAACTCTCAATTGTTCAAGGTTCCAAGGGATGAAGAAGAAAACCTTCCAAAGCCGCTCAGGCTCTCCTTGAAATGCAACAGCACTGAAATTAAGCACTGGCAGGTGCTTGCTAGCTATTGTTCAACATGGTGACACTCATCCACGAAGCTGCATCACAATTTGAATCTCAGTCAATTCTGACGGGACAGAGCAGTTGCAGTGCAGCAAAGAGAAGGAAGTACATCCTGCACAGTGGATCCCAATACTTCACATGACAACCTGAGCCCCACACCCAAAGACGTGTGGGTTGAGAATCCGCCTCTTCAGTCTTCGCAGAAGCTCACAACTAAGTAAAAATCATCCCCGAACTTAGGGACAGCTGCTGACAACCTGCTACTGTCTGAGCTTTTCCTTCTTCTTGATCTCCATCCCAAGTACAGAATTCCTTGTATCAACTCACATGAAGACCTCAGGTGCTTTACCATTTCCTGTTTTGTTTCCTTCAAGCACGTTTCTAATCACTTCAGAGTTCATTCTTGTTCCCCAAACTTCTTGCTTTTTATTCTGATACTTGTTCTTCACTTTCAAATGCCTGATCCCTACCCAGGTGCAGACTGGCATTTCCAACTTCAGATTTCACAATCAGATTGATTGTGGATGCAGTATTTCTTTTATGTTTACATCTCTCAGTGCTCGTTCGTCAAGCTGAGAAACCTTCATTCTCAAAAAGGTACTGATGAATATCAACTAGTCAGCGTCAAGGTTGGTTCCAAAAGCAGAAGGAAAAGCATTTACAATGAGTTACATTATACAGTGAGCAGACTGAAAATGCCCTAATTTTCATGGATCAGCAATAATGACGCTAAGTATTTTGCTCAAAGAAATAAAGAACGTTTGTAGGTTATAGAGCCCATTGAGCCTGTTTCACCATTCAATTAAATCATGGCTGACCTCTATGTGTTCCACCTAGCCACTTTAGTTCCATTTCTCCACAGGACAAACAAAAATGCAACAATCCAGATTTGAATTTTTCATCAAGTCCAGTCTTTTTCTAGGGGCACAGATTCAAGATTATTTTTTACTGGATCAAAGCCACTGCAGAAAAATCCAATTAAAATAAAACTGGAAGGGGTTGTCGTGGCACAATGGTAGTGTCCCTACCTCTGAACCAGGAGGCTTGGGATCAAGTCCCAACTGCTCCAGACATGTGTAACAGCATCTCCTAATAGGATGATTAGAAATTCTCTAAAATAAGACTGGTGGGGCCACTGCCTGGCATTGACCGTGATTAACTACCTTCAGGGATAATTAGAAATGGACAGTGAATGTTGGTTGTGCCAGCAACACACACACATCCTACGAGAGAAAGCAATTAAACTGTACTTCCTGCTGTTCCCTGTAAATGGACTCACTATTGAGGCTTACGTCCCTTTGTTCAGGATTCTCATACCAGAGGAAATAGTTTCCGTCCCTCTGCTCTACAAAATCTTTTAATCGCTTCTGAAACACCTTGGTTAGGTTTTCTCCTATTGCTGCACTCGACAGAATTCAAGGTTAGTCTACACAAGGTGTCCTCAATTTTAACAACATCTATTCAGATCCTTTCTCCCTCTGCTGTACCAGCTGACTTTGGAAGAATGAAGTGCATATATTGTTTCATTTACTAACCTCAGAACCACCTTCATCATTGACTTCCACAGCTGGCGCAGTTGTTACTGAGGTGTCCGGGTCAGAACCCCCAGAGCCAAGAGGTGTCTGCGAGAGAAAGAAAACAACATCAGGTCAAAACAGGATGAACATTATCCAGTAAAGTAAAGTGCTTCACACTGAGCTAACCCAGCAGAGAATTGCAAGAGCCCAACACTATCCCCCTCTCCATTTCCAAACGCTCCATCTCTTGTAGGCTTCCTGATTCAAGGACAGTCAGGGACAAAAGCTGTGCCTCAGGTTCAACCAATCTTGACGTCTGTACGGCAACTCACCTCAGATACTAAACCACATGTTCCAGGGCTAGGCACACCTCCCCTCCACAAGTATGACTACAATCCAAAGCCCAGGCTGAAGTAGCTCAATTAGAATTCTGAAGCAGAATTCCAGCTGCAGCACCATCACCATCAACTCCCATGGGAATCCACAATGCCCAACTCAACTGCTCTTGAATGACTTACAAAACAAAAACTCCCATTTCTAGTGTCTTTATGACCCCAGAAGCCCCAAACTGCATTAGAATAACTGAAGTAGTTTTTGAATTAATTTGCAGAGAAGATCCCACAGCAGCACTGTGATAAAACCCAATAACCATTTGTAGTGATGTTAGGCAGGACACAAGGGAAAACTGGTCTGCTCTTATCTGAAACAGTGTTACATGATCTTTCACATCCTTCTCAAGGGTAGGATGGGGGCCTCCATTTAACATGTCATCTGACAGAAGACACTTTTGACATTGCTGAACTCCCGTACCACTGCACTGGAGTGTCAGCATGGATTTTCATAGAATCCCTACAATGTGGAAGCAGGCTATTCAGCCCATCGGGTCCACACCGACCCTCTGAAGAGCATCCAGACCCAGCATCCCTCTTCCCGCTACCCCCCGCACCCCCCACCTCCATCCCCCCAACCTTATCCTTGTAACCCTGCATTTCCCATGGCTAACCCACTTAGTGTCCAAGGATGTGCAGGCTACAGGCAATTTAACATGACCAATCCACCTAACCTGCACATCTTTGGACTGTGGGAGGAGACCCACGGGGAGAATGTGTAAACTCCACACAAACCAATCGCTCAAGGGTGGAAATGAACCCGGGTTCCTGGCGCCGTGAGGCAGCACTGCTAACCACTGTGCTGTACCGCCCCAAACTTTTCTCTTTGAGGAATCTGAGTGCACTTAAATCAAGCAGAAAAGAGGCTAGTGAGTTAAGGTTGGGACCTCACCAGCAGTATGTGCTTCCTTTTAGCAGAAGGATTTTGGTAAGCATTGTTAATTCCATTGCTCCAGAAATCATTGTACAAAATGTTTGTAAATCTCACTGCCTAATACAGTTAGTTTTGACAAACAAGGGCAACCTTAGACTCTACTTAGACGAACACAATTACCGAACACGTAAGTCAAGAGATTAAAATTACAACTATAATTTTGTAAATGTTTCTTCAGTCATTTTCCCACCAAAACAAAAGGCAAAACTTAAACATTAATAATCTGTCTGCTAAAGGACAGTGTTAGTACTTCCTTCATGATAACATTCTAAGGAGTGTTAAGAAATATTTAACTGAACTCTTAAAGAACTGACCTGTTAATTTTAACAAGTGAACCTTCTGCAGCCAATTTCAAACATGATAATACTGAGAGTCAGGTGGAATAAGTAATTGGTCAGGCTTTAAAGTCACACTGGTATGGGGAATTCAGTGCTTCTTATCCCCCTCCAACTCCATTCTGATTTTGCCCCTTCCACTCTCCCTCGCTCCCCCTCACTTTTGGTGTGCACTTCCCTGTAATGGGCTTTGCGTGTAAATTTCTAATTGGCCAGCTCGGTGATTTACTGGTAGTGGTTAACGGTTAACAAAAACATTAGTGATTTGTTGGCAGGAGAGCTGCTCAGTTGTGTGTTATAACACTTCCAGATATAAATGGGAAAAAGTCACATTGTGGCACAATGGTAGGGTCCCTGTCTTACAGCCAGGTGGACCAGGTTCAAGTCCCACCTGCTCCTGAGGGATGTAATAACATCTCTGAAATGGGTGATCAGAAAATATCTAAATTTCCATTGGGGCTCTTGGTGTACAGTGTAGCATCTTTACCATGGACCAAGAGGCCCGAGTTCAAGTCCTATCTATTCCAGAGCTGTGTTATAACGTCTCTCTAAGAAGGTTGAATATAAAAAAAAGTGAAGAAAAGAAAGAAATGGAGAAGAGAGATAGAGCCTCCGCAAAACAATCTCTTTGACACTGTAGCACTCCCTCGGTACCACACTGGACTGTCATCCTGGAATACGAGTGGAAGTCTCTGATTCGGTTCATGAATCAAGAACCTCCTGACTCAGAGGTGACAGAGAACATACTACCGCACTGAGTGATAACTCACACTAAGAAAGTGTGGAACAGCAAATGGCCATTTTGTTAATGAATTGCCACACTTAGTCACTGCAAAAGAAGCAAAGTGATCGAAAGAGTATGTAATTCAGAGATTATCGATAAGCTCTTTCCAAAATGGTTCGGGTAACAGAATCAAATGATACAGAGCAAAGATGGCGAAAAGACATGGGAGGTACAGATCAATTGTCAGAAGGGGCAGAAGGAGGTACATGGCCTTCTGTAGTTTCAAAGTTGGTCACAAAACAATGGGTATCATGGGTGTGACATCAGTGCCAGTCTAAAGAAGCAAAGCTGCAGGCAGAACAAAGCAAATCAAAGATAAGATTGTCTGAAACTCCTCAATACATTGTCTGGCGGCCTGCCAATAACGGGAGAGATCTCAAAGAACTGCAGCTGGGCTAGATGCTTGTGGTAGAGTGGCATCAGAAACCACTGACCCAAATACAACAATCCCAGTCAACAAACAATCATTTTAAACTACACCCTTAAGAGCCTCACCAGAAGTGTATGACAGTCCTCCAACATCCAATAGGATTTGCACCATGACAATGGAGGTAGCCTGAGTAACAGTAATCCACAAGAAAAATAAATCCTGTGTTTGCTTCCCGGTGTCCAGTCTCACTTAGAACTGGCCTCTGCTTGCAGAGGTGAGGGATGAGGAGGAAAGAACAGACAACAGATACCTTTCCCTGCATTCCAGCCAGTGACACATACTGGAAAGTGGGCAGGTATTGGATAAGGACAGAGTTTGGTTACACCCAACATGGTGAACAATGATTGCTGAGGTAGTCACTTTGAGCCTCACAGAGCAGACCCGTACACGAGTGAACGCTTCAGCAAGGACAGGATGGTGAGAGAAAGGAAAGACCGTCACCCCTGGAATTAAACAAACAGTGCTGCAACCAAGTTTAAATATTCCTTCACTCCTTCCAACTGAACGGAGAGGCAATGGAGGAGGTGCAAACAAGATGAGCGGGGTTGAACAGAACCCAATAAGATATTAACAGGATAGATGGAAGAAGCTGAGACTCTTTCGCCCAAGAATGTACAAGGGGAAGCATGATAACAATTAATGAGTTTGATAAAAACAATATGAACGTTCCATTTGTGCATTGCTGCAAAAGACATTTTGTCAAAACCTTTCGAGCACTTATCAGGACATCTGTAAGAGTACCAATGTTAAGTATGACAATAGTATCAAAATAAATGCTAACTCGTTGTCAAGTGGGCTCAAACGGGTCAGATGTGTTGCCATGGAGATTGCATCAGTTAGATCATGACTGACAGTTAACTGCCAAGCTATGTTTAAATTTAAATCAGGAAGGTTGACTCTGAATAGTCAGGGCATGGTGCCCAAGAAACAAACTTGATATTGGCTGTTGCCATTTTGTTAAGTTGAAACAGATGTGTGTACATGTTATCCGCAAATAGGGCCTTGTGCCATTTTATATGTAGTCCTTGCAAGTGAGCCACACTGCAAACTGAGCTGACAATCTTAAATTGGTTGTCAGCATACTTATTAGCATGCTCAGGATTATTCAGCAAATGTTTTAACAAAGAGTCAATCTGATAGGATGTACAAGAGAAACCTTTTTACTCAGAGTGGTGGGAATGTCAAAGTTGTTACCACATGAGGCAAACAACAAAGGCATTTAAGGAGAAGCTGGATAAACATCAGGGAGTAAAAAATAAAGAGTAGAAAGATATGCTGATAGGGTAAATGAAGTAGGCTGGCTGGAGCATAAACATTGACATAGGTCCATGGACTGAATGGCCCGTTTGTGTTGCACAACTGACGGGCTTATCAACAGATTCCAAAGAACCACATTCAGCCCAGTACCTGTTAGGATGAGTTCAATTGAGAAATGCATTACTTCTGTCCTCAGTTGATCCACCTATAACTGCTCGTTTAAATCTCAGGTCCCACATCACAGTTCTGCAAACCCACTGCTTTCAAGATTGTTAACTTCTGTCACATCAGTGCACAGGCTTGTTTCAATCATTCCATAAACACCATTTTCTGAAATATGAAAGTACACACACAGGACAGTAATGAGAAAATTGACAGCTCAGCCACAGGAGCCGTACAGTGAATGATTTTTCCATCACAACACAGCAACAATTCTGGCTAACGGCTTCACATACGCCCTCCCACTTGTTCAACCTCAAAGTCAAACACCTCTCATTCCTGACAGTGCCAACTGGCTGGAATGCAAAGCATAGCATCGAATGCGTCAGCAACGATGGACTAGAACAAGATCATAACGTGTAAACTCACGTTAGACTGAGGCAAACTCGCAGAGTGGAAAACATGGGGGCCCCTCATCAGAGGAAGTTAATGGATTCGTGGGGAGCAACATTCAGAAACAGAAACATATCAAAAAAAATCAAGCATTATCATGACTGAGCCTCAACTGCATGTCATCTGACTACATGTAAAATCCAAGCGTGAATCCTCATGAACCAAGTTATATCACATGACTTTGACCCAGAATGTGCACTATCTCCTGTTACACCTCAAATATCCCACCTTTACCCACTTTCCAATCAGCATCATTCAAATGCAATCCCAGAAAAGAAGTAACTCACCACCTCTCTGAGCATCAACCCATTGCAACGTACACAATAAACACATCTAAATTGGTAATTAAAAACCAAAAGAACTGTGGATGCTGTCACTCAGGAACAAAAACAGAAGTTGCTGGAAAAGCTCAGCAGGTCTGGCAGCATCTGTGAAGAAAAATTCAGTTAATGTTTCGGGTCTGGTAACCCTTCCTCAGAACTAATCTAACTTAGTACCTTCTCAGTGCCTAAGGTTGCAGGCTAGCAGGTGAAGGAGCCCCAACAAGTACAATGCTACCACTGGACAGAGGAGTGCCTTTAAAGTGGGTGAAGTACAGTCAGTGTGCAATTTGTTTCTGACTGTTGCTGTGCTTCCTGTGTGTTGTTGGAACTGCTCCTGTCCAAGCAAGTGGACAAAGTGTTTTTGGTCAGAAGAATATTCAAAGATTTGGTCAGAAGAACGTTCATAAACAGTAAAAAAAAAGGATACAATCCCCAAAGGGTGGATAAGCAAAGGGACCCAGATATATGTATCCACAGATCAATGAAAGTGGCAGGCCATTTGGAGATTGCAGTTAATAAAGCACAGCAGTCAGCTATATTAATAGGGGCACACAGTACAAGAACAGGGAGGTAATGTTGAAATTGCACAAGACACATAATAGACCTCAACTGCAATACTGTGTACAGTTGTAGGCACATTACAAGAAAGATGTGAATGCACTGCAGATAGTACAGAGATGATTTATAGGCATGGATCCAGGGATGAGAAACTTCAGTTATGAGGATAGATTGAAGAAGTTGGGACTGGTCTCCTTTGAGAGAAGGCAGCAAAGAGGATATCTGATGGAGGTTCTCAAAACCATGAAAGGGCTGGACAGAGTAGACCAGGAGAAGCTATTCCTGCTCAAAAGAAAAAATTGCGAGGAAATAGATATAAAAGGATGCACAAACGAAGCAAGGGCGATGTGACAAAACTTTTTGGGGGCAAGTAGTTAGAGTATGGAATGCATTACCAGGAAATGTGATGGAGGCAGGTTCAATAGAGGCATTCTAAAGGCCATTAGATGATTACTGAGACGGGGAAGAGTCAGGAGATTGGCAATAGGTAACAAAACCAGGGCAGGCACAATAGGCTAAATAGGCTCCTTCTGTGCTGTAACTATTTTTGTGATACTGTGGAAATGCTTTATCCTGGATGGTGTAAAACTTCTTGAGTGTTGTTGGAGCTGCAATCATCCAGGCAAGTGGGGAGTATTCCATCACACTCCTGACTTGTGCCTTGTACCTGGTGGCCAGGCTTTGGGGATTCAGGAGGTGACTTACTTATTGCAGTATTCCCAGCCTCTGACTTGTTCTTGTAGCCACTGTATTCATATGGCAAGTCCAGTTGCGTTTCCGATCAATCGTAACTCCCAGGATGTTAATAGTGGATGATTCAGTGATGGTAACACCATTGAATGTCAAGGGAGAGTGGGTGGATTGTCTCTTATTGGTAATGGTCATTGCCCGACATTTGCATGGTATGAAAGTTACTTGCCAACTTTTTGTTTTGCCCAAGGCTGGATATTGTCCAGATCTTGTTGAACATAGATTGCTTCAGTATCTGAGGAGTCGCAAATGATGCTGATCAGTGTGCACTTATCAGCAAACATCCCCACTTCTAATGTTATGATGGAGGGAAGGTCATTGAGGAAGCAGCTGAAGATGGTTGGGCCAAACAGGGCAGAGTATCAGCACGATAACTCCCCCCAGGGTAGTGCCCTGCAACACCCCCAACACTGACACAAAAAGCCAGAGCAAAACCACCCCCCAAATCTCCACCCCTCAGTTGTGACCCTCTGCCAAGACACGTCTAATCCCAGTAATGCACTGGTAGCCAAATTTCTTTACCTGAGCTTTAGTATTGGGTCTATAGCATGACTCAGAATCAAGATATTTACCACTCACCTACATCACACACAAGGTAAAAAGACCGGTGGGGGTGGGGGTGGGGGGGGGGCGGTGTCATTGTGGGGGGGGGGGGGGGGGGGTGTGTGTGGGTGGGGGGGGGTGTCGGTGTGTGTGTGTGGCGGGGTGTCGGTGTGTGTGTGTGTGTGTGTCTGTGGCGGGGTGTCGGTGTGTGTGTATGTCTGTGGCAGGGTGTCGGTGTGAGTGTGTGTCTGTGGTGGGGTGTCGGTGTGTGTGTGTGTGTGTGGGGGGGGGGG
>NC_063353.1:4068023-4068600 GCF_021869965.1 Rhincodon typus | reverse complement strand
GGAGGGACCACTCTCTCTGTGACTCTCTTGTCCGCTCCACACTCCCCTCCAGCCCCACCACACCCAGCACTTTTCCCTGCAACTGCAGGAAGTGCTACACCTGCCCCCATACATCCTCCCTCACCCCCATCCCAGGCCCCAAGAAGACTTTCCACATCAAGCAGATGTTCACCTGCACATCTGCCAATGTGGTATACTGCATCCGCTGTACCCATTGTGGCCTCCTCTACATCGGGGAAACCAAGTGGAGGCTCGGGGACTGCTTTGCAGAACACCTACGCTCGGTTCACAATAAACAACTGCACCTCCCAGTCGCGAACCATTTCAACTCCCCCTCCCATTCCTCAGACGACATGTCCACCCTGGGCCTCCTGCAGTGTCACAACGATGCCACCCGAAGGTTGCAGGAACAGCAACTCATATTCCGCTTGGGAACCCTGCAGTCCAATGGTATCAATGTGGATTTCACAAGCTTCAAAATCTCCCCTCCCCCTACCGCATCCCAAAACCAGCCCAGCTCGTCCCCGCCTCCCTAACCTGTTCTTCCTCCCACCTATCCCCTCCTCCCACCTCAAGC
>NC_063353.1:4058592-4067923 GCF_021869965.1 Rhincodon typus | reverse complement strand
CGCACCCCCATCTCCTACCTACTAACCTCATTCCGCCCCCTTGACCAGTCCGTCCTCCCTCGACTGACCTAATCCCTCCCTACCTCCCCACCTCCACTCACCTTCACTGGCTCCATCCCCGCCTCTTCGACCTGTTTGTTTCCTCTCCACCTATCCTCTCCTCTATCCATCTTCTATCCGCCTCCCACTCTCTCCCTATTTATTTCAGAACCCCCTTCCCCTACCCCTTTTCTGAAGAAGGGTCTAGGCCCGAAACATCAGCTTTCCTGCTCCTCTGATGCTGCTTGGCCTGCTGTGTTCATCCAGCTCTGCACCTTGTTGTCTCGGATTCTCCAGCATCTGCAGTTCCTACTATCTCTTAGGTCCTTTCTCAGTTGGCTCCCTGTTCACCAGAACTCTGTATGGAACAATTCTACTCTTCAAGAAGCACCAGGGGATCTTTCACACAAACCTGACAAATAGAATGGATTTGATTAAATATATCATCAAAAGAGTGATATCTCCAGTAGAGGAATTCCCCAGCATTGCGCTACAATGGGACTCGAACCGACAGCCTTCTGCTTCAGAAGCATGGATCCTACCAATCTGGAGAGCCAGGTTCTATAACATTGACAGTCAGGGCTCTCCACTTGTCATTGTCCTTTGTACCTTATACCCACTGGAGTGCAGGAGAATGAGATGTGATCTTATTCTGAAGGACCTTGACAGGATAAATGCTGAGAGGGTGCGCCCTCTTGTGAGAGACTACAGGGTGCAGTTTCAAACTAACAGCGTCCCACTTAAAGTAGAGATGGAGAAATGTCGGGAGTGGGGGGGGAGGTGGGCTTCAATCTTTGGAATTCCCTTCCCCAGAGAACAGGGGAAGCAGCATCATTGAATATATTTAAGACTGTGTTAGAGAGATTATTGATTAACAAAGGAAAATAAGGGTTTTGTTAGGCAGATAAGAAAGTGGAGATAAGGCAACAACAGATAAGTGGTGGAATAACTATGAAGGGTTCAGTGTCTGATTTGTGCTCCAGTTTCTTTCGATCTTATGAACATCTTGGTGTTGCTGTCAAATCATGTAGCTGTTCTGTTTCTTAAATTGTCAGGGTATTTCCCCTTTATTTCCTCTTTTTCCTTTATTTCCCCTTTACTTCCTCTTTTTCTGCTGCCCTCCATCTTACACGTTAGCACCAGGTGTTTTGGTTTCTGTCTCTTGAGTGTATGACCAAAGCATTATAGTTGTTTTATGGTGACCATCTGCAGATGTTTTCTTGTATGTCTGCTTTGTTCAAAAGTCCCATGACTAAATCCAACTAATGCTATTTATAACAAATACCTTTTCTATGATACCATTTTCTAACATCAAAACTAAATACCGGTAATACTGTTTCTCATCAAAATGTTAAATATATTATAATGTTCTTCACTCTACCAAGTGATCCTTCCTAGGTTGTTTTCTTTTTCGCTGAAATAAATCACACAGAATTACAGAAAAAGCCATTCAGTCCATTGTGTTTATTTCAGCTCTCTTAATGAGCGTCATGATCTAGTACCATTCTCCTGACCTTTCCCCTGTAACCCCACATATTGATGATTATGTAAATAGAAACAATATCTGAAGAAGGGTCTAGGCCCGAAACGTCAGCCTTTCTGCTCCTACGATGCTGCTTGGCCTGCTGTGTTCATCCAGCCCTGCACCTTGTTATCTCAATATCTCCATTGAACCTGCCTCCATCACATTTCCAGGAGGTACATTCCCAACCCTAATTGCTCACTGGGCGAAAACTATCACATCATACTTACCCCTTTTGCAAGTTGCTTTAAAACTGTGCCCTCTCATTCTTCATCCTTTTGCAAGCAGGAATAGATTTGCTCTCTGTGCTATCCAGACCTCTTACGATTTTGAAAATTTCAATCAATTCTCCTCTTGAAGGAAGACAGTCCCAACTTCATAGCATCGTAGAATCCCAACAAGTCCACACCACCCCTCAGAACATCCCACTCAGATCCATCCCTCATAACCCACCTAATCTACACATCCCTGAACACCATGGGCAATTTAGCATGGCCAATCCACCTAACCTGCACATCTTTGTACTGTGGGAGGAAACCAGAGCACCCAGAGGAAACCCACGCAGACACGGGGAGACTTTGCAAACTTCACACAGACAGTCACCCGAGAGTGGAATCAAACCCAGGTCCCCGGCACTGTGAGACAGCAGTGCTAACCATTGAGGGTAGTTACATTGGTGCAGGCTCGATGGACCGAAGGGCCTTTTCTGTGCTCGATGAATCTATGAATTTCTCCAATCTATCCTCACAGCTGAAATGTCTCATCCCTGGAACTATTCTTGTAAACCTCTCTGTACTCTCTCAAAAAATTCCTGAAGTGTAGCACTTTTATTCCAACTGAAATCTAACTCGTGTCTGACACAGGTTCAACATTACCACCCTGCTCTTGTACTCTGTCCTCTTATTAATGCAGGCTAGAGTTCTCCACCAGTCCTGCCACCTTTAATGACTAATGCACTCGGGTCTCTCTATTACATTAGAATAGTGCCCTTTATTTTGTATTGTCTCTACATATTGTTTCTCCCAAAATGTATCACCACATATTTCTCTTCATTAAACTTCATCTGCTACCTATCTGACCACTCCATCTACTTGTGAATATCCTTTCGAAGGTCTCCGCTGTCCTTCCTACATTTAGAATGCTTCCAAGTTTCCCTGCCCCAATGTTTAGATCATTAACATAAATCAGGAAGAGCAAGCAACCTTGCTTGGGAATTCCATTCCTCCAGCCTGAAAAATATCCATTGACCATTGCTCACTGTTTCCTATTGTTCAGCTAAGTTTGCATCCACATTGCCACTGTCCCTTTTATTCCATGAGTTAAATTTTATCACAAGTTTGTTGTGTGCCACTGTATCATATGTCTTTTGGAAATGTGCACCACATCAACAGCCTCATCAAGCCTCTCTGTTCCTGGTACAAAGAAGTATGTAAAGTTAGTTAACCACGATTTTGCATTAAGAAATCGATGCTGGCTCTCCCAAGTTAACACACATTTGTCCACGTGACTATTAATTCTATCTTGAATTATTGTTTCTCAAAGTTAAACTGCCTGGTCTGTAATTATTGGTTTTATCCTTACAGGCTTTTTAAAGCAAGGGCGTTGTGTTTGCAAATCTCCAGTCATCTGGCGCCACCCCAAGGCAGACAATAGGTTACTGATAACATGCCCCTTGTAAGCACTAAATTGTTTTAAGAAAAAGCAGGAATTTCTTTCTTTATAAAGGTTTACAGCACAGAAAACGGCTGTTCGGCCCATCATATCCACACCGGTCATAAACAACTATCTAACTAGTCTAACATTTTCCAGCATTTGGCCCATAGCCTTCTATGTTTTGGCATCGTAAGTGCAATCTAAATATTTCTTCAATGTTGAGGGTCTCTGCCTCTACCCCCCTTATAGGCAGTGAGTTCTGGGTTACCACCAGCCTCTGGGTGAAAAATGTTTCCTCACATCTCCTCTAAACCTCTGGCCCTTTCCTTAAATCTATGTCCCCTGGTCATTGATCCCTCCATCAAGGGGAAAGGTCTCTTACTGTCCACTCTACTTATGCCCCTCATAAATTTATACCTCTCAATCATGTTCCCCTTTCAATCCCCTCTGCTCTAAGGAAAAACAACCCAAGTCTGTCAAATCTCTCTTCATAACTGAAACTCTTCAGCCCAGACAACATCCTGGTAAATCCCCTCTGCACCCTCTCCAGTGCTATCACATCCGTCCTAGAATGTGGATTCCAGAACTGCACACAATACTCTAGCTGTGGCCTAACCAATGTTTTATGCAATTCCAGTATGACCTCCCTGCTCTTAACCTTTCTGCCTGGTTAATAAAGGCAAGTATACCATATAATCCTTAACCACTTTATCCGCTTGTCCTGATACCTTAAGGGGCCAGAATACATGAACACTAAGGTCCCTCTGAACATTGGTGCTTCCCAGGTTCCTACTGTTCATCATGTATTCCCTTGCCTTGTTTGTTGTGCCCAAGTACATCACTTCACATTTATCACATCTATTGAAAGCATCACTGAAGTTCAAGTCAACAATGTCAAAAGCATTGCCCTCATCCACACCTAAAAATTCAGTTAAATTGGTCAGAGTTGACCTCCCCTTAACAAAACTATGCTGATTATTCTTGAATAATCCTTGCCTCTGCTAATGCAGGTTAATTCTGTCCCTCAGAATAGCTTCCGACAGTTTATCCATTACTGTGCCTGCAGTTTCCTGCTTTATCCCTTGCTCCCTTCTTGAATAATTACATTGGTTATCCTCCAATCGCCCTGCATCTCTCTTACGGCAGGCGAGGAATTGAACATTTTTGCAAGGAAGTGGCCGTCCTATTATTTCTGCCCTCGCTTCATTCAACAATCTGGGATACATTTCATCCCATCCCGGAGATTTATCTACTTTTAAGTCTGCCAGACCACTGCAAACCTGCTCTCTGTCGGTGCTAATTTCTTTCATTGTAATTATATTTTCATTCATTGGCGGTCCCTCACAGATGAGAACGGCTCCGTCCCAATCTCAGGTTGAGTCCGTAGGTGGTTGTACAGGCCGATGGGGCTACCGCAGGCTCTGTTACACTGGGGGCGGAAGGTGGTCATGGGAAGGAGTGGGTGGAGCGTTGATGTGGCAGTACGGTCCTTTCACTGTTTTTGCCTGGCTTCCGCTTTATCCTGATTCCAAGTCTCGAGGAGCTCGACACCTTCCCGGATGCTTCTCCTCCACTTTGAATGGTCTTGGGCCAGTGATTCCCAGTGTCTGTGGGAATGTCGCACCTCACCAGTGAGGCCTTGAGGGTATCATTGAAGTGCTTCCTCTGACCACCTAGGGCTCGCCTGCCATTTTGAAGCTGGGAGTGGAGCACCTGCCTGGGGAGTCTCGTGTCAGTCACACAGATGACATGCCCAGTCTATTGTAGCCAATCAGGGGTGGTCAGTGCTGCCATGCTGAGGATGTTGGCCTGGTCCAGGACGCTGGTGTTGGTACGTCTTTCTTCCCAATAGATTTGCAGGATCTTGCGCGGGCAGCGTTGGTGGTACTGCTGCAGGGCCTTGAGGTGTCTGCTATAGACAGTCCACATCTCAGAACCATATAGCAGGAATTATAATTATATATAGCACATTTCACAAACAAGGTCACCCAAAATGCTTTTTATTTCTTTACGTACAAGTGTTATCATACGCAACTGAGCAAACTTCCAACCACCAAAATCACCGTGACTTTTTTATTTGTTTATTTTCTTTTAAACTGCTAACCACTACCAGTAAAACATCCATGTAGCCAATCAAATAACTATAAACAAAGCTCCCCAAAATGCTTTAGAGCCAATGAACAAGCATTGAAGATACTGTTGTAATTTTGGTAACATGGCTTCCAATTTGACCAAAGCAAGCTCCACAAACAATGCGGTGAAGACCAGAACATCAGCTTCTCACTGTAAATCAGGGAGAAGAATGAGTATTGGTCAGAATACTGACATTCTCCAGTTCTTCTCCAACTAGAGCCAGTTAATTGTACAAATTAAGTATATGGAGGTGCAGGGCATCAAGTGAATGATTTCTTGAGCATGTGTAATTGATACGGATAGAAGGAGCTGAGCAGAGTTATACACTTATTATATTTCATTCTGAAAATAAATCCAAAACTCAGTCAAAATTGGCTCCTGGTCTCCAACTTCACCAACTGCCGGTTAGGAGTTTAACAATGCCATAAGACCTTCATATTTCCACAGGTTTCGCATCTCAGCCAAATACTGGCACCACCAACAGTGCAGCATTCTCTCAACACCGCTTTGGAAGATCAGCCTGGATTCTCTGAGGGCCCAATGCAGGGTCCTGCTCACAATTGAGTGTTGCAGACTGGCACGTTCCAGTTCAGGGCAGTGGTGGCAAAATGGTAATGGCACTGGACGAGCAATCCACCAATTCAGGGTAATGTTCTGGGGATATGTAGAAGGAGATCTGCCACCCTTACCTGACCTGGCCTGTAGGTGACTCCAGACCCACTGCACTGTGGTTGACTCTTAACTGGAGAGGCAATAGGTGCTATCCTAGCCAGCGATGCCCACACCCCATGAATCGATGCATAATAAAAATGTTTTCTGATGAAGGGTCTAGGCCCGAAACGTCAGCCTCTCTGCTCCTATGATGCTGCTTGGCCTGCTGTGTTCATCCAGCCCTGCACCTTGTTGTCAGGGATGACTGAAGGTTGCTTTGAAGCATGGCAGGGCCTTCAATGGGAAATGTCGATGGGAAAGGCAAGTGCTCAGAGCTCCCCTGCAGTTGCACACTGAGGGGCTGGGATGTATGTATCATTGCACTGTTTGCATCAGAAAATGTTTAAAGACAGCATAAATGTAGCTGTAACCTGCATTTTAATTGCCTTGGACATCCCAGAGTACTGCATACTGCATTTAGTTAACTGATCTATAATGTGCTTTACATACTGTCACAGCTGAATCGTATTGTTATGAACCTTCACAAATTTCAGGAATGTGCCTTTACCTCAGGACCAGGAGGCCCAGGTTCAAGCCATACCTGGTCCAGAGGTGTGTCACAGCATCCCTGAGTAGGTTGATTAGAAAATATCTACACAGTTTAGGAATGAGGCTCTTGTGGTGCAATGGTAGTGTCCCTAACTCTGAGCCAGGAGGCCTGGGTTCAGTTCCAACTGCTCCAGAGGTGTGTAATAACATCTCTGAACAGGTTACTTCAGAAAGTATCTACACAGTTCAGGATTTAAGTATATTTGATTGAGGGGAAGGAAGCACTAAATGCCAGAAGGATAAGAACAATATTCTTTAGTTAGGACTAAATAAAAACCGAAAGAACTGCGGACGTTGTAAATCAGAAACAAAGGCAGAAATTGTTGGAAAGCTCAGCACGTCTGGCAGCATCTGTCGAGAGAAATAAGAGTTGTCGTTTCATATTGACTTCTGAGGAAGGTTCACTGGACCTGAAACATTAACTCTGATTTCTCTCCACTGATGCTGCCAGACCTGCTGAGCTTTTTCAGGAATTTCTGTCTTTGTTTCAGTAGTTAAGAGTGTTGTCCTACACAGACGAACACAAATATACCCAATAACGATGATTCTTAACAATTCTTTTTAAAAATGGGATGTGGGTGTTGCTGTATCCGACCCTAATTGCCCAGAGGGCAGTTAAAAGTCAACCACATTGCTGTGAGTCTGTTTTATTCTATTCATTTGTGTGATGTGAGCATCGCTGTCTGAGCCAGCCTTTATTGTGAATCCCTAGTTGCCCTTGAGAAGGTGGTGGTGAGCTGCCTTCTTGAAACGCTGCAGACCACCTGCTGTGGGTTGACCCACAATGCCATTAGGGAGGGATTTCCAGGATTTTGACTCAGCGACAGTGAAGGAACGGAGATATATTTCCAAGTCAGGATGGTGAGTGGCCTGGAGGGGAATTTGGAGGTGATGGTGTTCCCATGTATCTGCTGCCCTTGTCCTTCTAGATGGAAGTGGTCGTGGGTTTGGAAGGTGCTGTCTGATGATCTTTGGTGAATTTCTGCAGTGTATCTTGTAGATGGTACACACTGCTGCTACTGAGCATTGGTGGTGGAGGGAGTGGATACTTGTGGATGTGGTGCCAATCAAGCAGCTGCTTTGTCCTGGATGGTGTCAAGCTTCTTGAGTGTTGTTGGGGCGGCACTCATCCAGGCAAGTGGGAAGTATTCCCACAATCCTGACTTGTGCCTTGTAGATGATGGACAGGCTTTGAAGAGTCAGGAGGTGAGTTACTCGCCACAGTATTCCTAGCTTCTGACCTGCTCTAGGAGCCACTCTGTTTATGTGGCAAGTTCAGTTGAGTTTCAGGTCAACGATAACTCCCAGATGTTGATAGTGGGGGATTCAGTGATGGTAACACCATTGGATGTCAAGGGATGGGGCTTAGATTGTCTCTTATTGGTGATAGGGTCTGGATTAACATGTAGGCCAGACCAGGTAAGGATGGCAGATTTCCTTCCCTAAAGGACATTAGTGAACCAGATGGGTTTTTACAATAATTGACAGTGGTTACATGGTTACCATGCAGTTTTTTTTAAAAATTCAATTCAAATTTCACCCTTTGCCACAATGGGATTCAAAGCCATACCTTCAGATCCACTGTTTCTCTGGAATATTTAAATTCAGTAATACTACTGTTCAAGATTGAAGAGTAGAAGATTTTAATTAACTTAACTTTCCTAGTATAACAAACGCCAACTGCGAAACTTTCACTGTCATTTACAATACCCTGCAGTATGATATTACTGAAAACAAATGTATTGGTTCCTTTATTGAAAAATCCAGTGATATGAAAAGCAGAACTGTTTCAGATTCAGGCCTTTCAAAAAGTATTAATGAGAAAAGATTCATACATTTTAGAGTTCATAGTGTGGAAGCTGGCCATTCAGCCCATCAAGGCTGCACCAGCCCTCCAAACAGCATCCCACCCAGGTTCTCCCCATCCCTGTAACCCCACATTTCACATGGCTAACCCACCTAAACTACATATCCCTGTACTCTAGGGGCAATTTATCATGGCCAATCCACCCAACCTAACTTTGTTGGACAATGGAGGAAACACACACAGACACAGGCAGAATGTGCAAACACAACAAACAGGCGGTTGCCGGAGGGGGGAATTGAACCCAGGTCTGTGATGCTGTGAGGCAGCAGTGCTAACAACTGTGCACTGTTCTGGGGTGGTGTTTTTGCCATTGCTTATTCCAATCAATGTCGCTATATAGAAGGTTACTTGGGAGAAGTGAAAAATGCAGGGATTTATTAGACAAGGGTCAAAGTTCTTGACTCAGTGCTGAAGCAGTGGGACTGAAGCATAGGAGCTTTGTGCTGCTTAGAATTATGCAGGACTGATGCCATTAGATTTTTCAGGGTCAGCCTATTGAGTCATCCTCAGGCAGCACTGTCCAACATGTTTGCCACAACGTGGATATTTGCAAATCCAGATGTGGTGAATTGCTTTTGTGATTCTAAGAGTAAAATGAGATTCAGACAGTATGTGATCATCCATGTGATCTCAAAATGCATAATCGTACATATAAACATGTGAACTCAAGCCTTTTTGTGCAATCGGTGCTTAGAGGATTTCAATTTGTCGATCGCCAAGTAATTTAGTTGCTTGGTTCCCGAATGGTGAAGTATGTTTGCTCAGTAAATAGACATGAGAAATACATTTATCTTTGTTTTATGCATGTGCGTGTATCTGTGTTTTATGAATGTGTGTGTACCTGTGTTTTAGGAATG
>NC_063353.1:4053519-4058582 GCF_021869965.1 Rhincodon typus | reverse complement strand
CTGTGTTTTATGAATGTGTGTGTATCTGTGTTTTATGAACGTGTGTGAGGTGTTTTATGAATGTGTGTGTATCTGTTTTATGAATGTGTGTTTGAGGTGCTTTGAGCAACAATCGACCACATGTATAGCTACCCTGTGATTTCTATAGATTAACAAGTCTATCAGCGTCAAATTCATAGTCTAAATTGGACCTAGGGCAGGGAACGAATGCAGAATCTCAAAGTTTATTGTCTTTGCCCTTCGCTGCCACAAGTAACAGGACAGTTTCAGCCTTTTCAAACATTTTCTCTGCAGCGATTCTCCAGGTGTGGCATTGAAAAAGAAGTAACTGATAAAAGTAAATACAAATATAGAGGCTATTAAAACAACCTCAGAGCAAACAATGAATGGAAAAAGCAAGATACTGCTATAGCGTGAAATGAGGACCAGGCTGCTGGGAGTCATTGTCTTCCCAGAAAACAGTATTTTGCAGGAGATGGCAACCTGTACCAGCTCTGTCTTCGTCATAGGAATCGATCTGGGATCAGATGGAATATCTTATGGAAACTGTCAAGATAAAACTATCCAAAGATATCATTTAGCAAATACATTTCCCAAGAGACAGTGAGGTGCAGTTTCATATTTCTTTGAGGGTGGAGTCGCAGGTAGACAGGATAGTGAAGAAGGTGTTTGGTACGCTTGTTCATTGGTCTGTGCATTGAGTATAGCAGTTGGGAGGTCATGTTGCGGCTGTACAGGACATTGGTTAGGCCATTTTTGGAATACTGTGTTCAGTCTGGTCTCCATGCTATAGGAAGGATATTGTTAAACTTGAAAGGGTTTGAAAAGATTTACAAGGATGTTGCCAGGGTTGGAGAGTTTGTGCTGCAGGAAGAGGCTGAATAGGCTGGGGTTATTTTCCCTGGAGCACCGGAGGCTGAGGGGTGACCTTATAGAGGATTATAAAATCATGAGGGGTATAGACAAAGTGAATAGCCAAGGTCTTTTCCCCAGGATAGGGGAGTCCAAAATTAGAGAGCATAGATTTAAGGTGAGAGGGGAAAGATTTAAACGGGACTTAAGAGACAACTTTTTTACACAGAGGGTGTTGCGTGTATGGAATGAGCTGCCAGAGGAAGTGGTGGAGGCTGGTACAATTACAACATTTAAAAGGCATCCAGAGGAGTTTAGTGGGATATGGGCCAAATGCTGGCAAATGGGACTAGATTAATTTAGGATATCTGGTCAGCATGGACGAGTTGGATGAAAAGGTCTGTGTCCATGCAGTAGGACTCTACAACTCTATGACTCTAAGTCTGCTTTTTGCTAAGCATTGCCTGTCAGTGTGTTGCACATTGACAGCTGGCCGTTGTCAAGCATTGCCATATCTTTATCAGCTCTTTCATTGTTTATTACAGTCCATTAGGACAGGTAGTTAAGCTGCAACTTACGACGGTAAACATAAGAGAAAAAAAAGGTAAACATTGACACATTCCCAGTTTCAAAACGATTTATAAAAGACACCTTTCCCACTTGAAGCATGTAGGAGTACTACTTGGGACCCAATAATTTTTCCCGCTAAATCTTGCTTCCATGTTATATACTTTGTCAAACACTTTTAACATTGATACACAACCAGAATGTCTGACTAACCAGTTCTAAGTAAGATCTAATAGCATCATAAGGTTTATTTCAAGAGATTAGTGAAGATTTTTTTCCATCTGCATTGAGACAAATCTCAATGTCCTTTAAGCTTTTCACAAGTATTTCCAATTACAATTCAAATCCATGTGTAGCTTCATTGTGTCTTAACTCCGCTGGTTGGAGTCATACCTGACACATAGGAAGATGATCAGTCATCTCAGCTCCAGGACATCTCCACATAAGTTCCTCGGGGTAGTGTCCTAGGCCCAACCATCGTTAGTAGCTTCATCCATGACCTTCCCACCATCATAAGGTCAGACAGAAGTGGGGATGTTCACCGATGATTGCACAACGTTCACGACTCTTCAGGTACTGAAGCAGTCCATGTTGAAATGCAGCAAGACTCAGACAATATCCAGTTTGGAGCTGACAAGTGGCAATTAAACTAATTCAACAGAGGGGTGGGAACCTGAATTGTAGCTCCAGTGTACAGGAGGTTGAGAGTAGTGAGGTCATAAATAAGGTTTCAACCCTATCACAGGAGTGTACCAGCAGGCAGGAAGGTGGTTTGAAGTGTGTCTACTTCAATGCCAGGAGCATCCGGAATAAGGTGGGTGGACTTGCAGCATGGGTTGGTACCTGGGACTTCGATGTTGTGGCCATTTCGGAGACATGGATAGAGCAGGGACAGGAATGGTTGTTGCAGGTTCCGGGGTTTAGATGTTTCAGTAAGATCAGGGAAGGTGGTAAAAGAGGGGGAGGTGTGGCTTTGTTAGTCAAGGACAGTATTACGGTGGCAGAAAGGACATTTGATGACAACTCGTCTACTGAGGTAGTATGGGCTGAGGTTAGAACCAGGAAAGGAGAAGTCACCCTGTTGGGAGTTTTCTATAGGCCTCCGAAAAGTTCCAGAGATGTAGAAGAAAAGATTGCAAAGATGATTCTGGATAGGAGCGAAAGTAACAGGGTAGTTGTTATGGGGGACTTTAACTTTCCAAATATTGACTGGAAACGCTATAGTTCGAGTACTTCAGATGGGTCAGTTCTTGTCCAATGTGTGCAGGAGGGTTTCCTGACACAGTATGGAGATAGGCCAACAAGAGGCGAGGCCACATTGGATTTGGTACTGGGTAATGAACCAGGCCAGGTGTTAGATTTGGAGGTAGGAGAGCACTTTGGTGATAGTGACCACAATTCGGTTACGTTTACTTTAGCGATGGAAAGGGATCGGTATATAAAGCAGGGCAAGAGTTATAGCTGGGGGAAAGGCAATTATGAGGCGATGAGGCAAGATTTAGGATGCATAGGATGGAGAAGGAAACTGCAGGGCCTGGGCACAATTGAAATGTGGAGCTTGTTCAAGGAACAGCTACTGCGTGTCCTTGAGAAGTATGTACCTGTCAGGCAGGGAGGAAGTGGTCGAGCGAGGGAACCATGGTTTACTAAAGAAGTTGAATCTCTTGTCAAGAGGAAGAAGGAGGCTTATGTAGAGATGAGGCGTGAAGGCTCAGTGAGGGCGCTTGAGAGTTCCAAGTTAGCCAGGAAGGACCTAAAGAGAGAGCTAAGAAGAGCCAGGAGCGGACATGAGAAGTCTTTAGCAGTTAGGATCAAGGAAAACCCTAAAGCTTTCTATAGGTATGTCAGGAATAAAAGAATGACTAGAGTAAGATTGGGGCCGGTCAAGGACAGTAGTGGGAAGTTGTGCGTGGAGTCCGAAGAGATAGGAGAGGCGCTAAATGAATATTTTTCGTCAGTATTCACACAGGAAAAAGACAATGTAGTCGAGGAGAATACTGAGATATAGTCTATTAGACTAGACGGGATTGAGGTTCATAAGGAGGAGGTGTTAGCAATTCTGGAAGGTGTGAAAATAGATAAGTCCCCTGGGCCGGATGGGATTTATCCTAGGATTCTCTGGGAAGCTAGAAAGGAGATTGCAGAGCCTTTGGCTTTGATCTTTATGCCGTCATTGTCTTCAGGAATAGTGCCAGAAGACTGGAGACTAGCAAATGTTGTCCCCTTGTTCAAGAAGGGGAGTATAGGCCAGTGAGCCTTACTTCGGTTGTGGGTAAAGTGTTGGAAAGGATTATAAGAGATAGGATTTATAATCATCTAGAAAGGAATAATTTGATTAGGGATAGTCAACACGGTTTTGTGAAGGGTAGGTCGTGCCTCACAAACCTTATTGAGTTCTTCGGGAAGGTGACCAAACAGGTGGATGAGGGTAAAGCGGTTGATGTGGTGTATTTGGATTTCAGTAAAGCGTTTGATAAGGTTCCCCATGGTAGGCTATTGCAGAAAATACGGAGGCATGGGATTGAGGGTGATTTAGCGGTTTGGATCAGAAATTGGCTAGCTGTAAGAAGACAGAGGGTGGTGGTTGATGGGAAATGTTCATCCTGGAGTTCAGTTACTAGTGGTGTACCTCAAGGATCTGTTTTGGGGCCACTGCTGTTTGTCATTTTTATAAATGACCTGGATGAGGGCGTAGAAGGATGGGTTAGTAAATTTGCGGATGACACCAAAGTCGGTGGAGTTGTGGATAGTGCGGAAGGATGTTGCAGGTTACAGAGGGACATAGATAAGCTGCAGAGCTGGGCTGAGAGGTGGCAAATGGAGTTTAATGCGGAAAAGTGTGAGGTGATTCACTTTGGAAGGAGTAACAGGAATACAGAGTACTGGGCTAATGGTAAGATTCTTGGTAGTGTGGATGAGCAGAAAGATCTCGGTGTCCATGTGCATAGATCACTGAAAGTTGCCACCCAGGTTGATAGCGTTGTTAAGAAGGCGTACAGTATGTTAGGTTTTATTGGTAGAGGGATTGAGTTTCGGAGCCATGAGGTCATGTTGCAGCTGTACAAAACTCTGGTGCGGCCGCACTTGGAGTATTGCGTACAGTTCTGGTCACCGCATTATAGGAAGGATGTGGAAGCATTGGAAAGGGTGCAGAGGAGATTTACCAGGATGTTGCCTGGTATGGAGGGAAGGTCTTATGAGGAAAGGCTGAGGGTTTTGAGGCTGTTTTCGTTAGAGAGAAGAAGGTTAAGAGGTGACTTGATAGAGACATACAAGATGATCAGAGGATTAGATAGGGTGGACAGTGAGAGCCTTTTTCCTCGGATGATGATGGCTAGCACGAGGGGACATAGCTTTAAATTGAAGGGTGATAGATATAAGACAGATGTCAGAGGTAGGTTCTTTACTCAGAGAGTAGTAAGGGCGTGGAATGCCCTGCCTGCAAAAATAGTAGACTCGCCCACTTTAAGGGCATTTAAATGGTCATTGGATAAACATATGGATGATAATGGAATAGTTTAGGTTAGATGGGCTTCAGATTGGTTTCACAGGTCGGCGCAACATCGAGGGCCGAAGGGCCTGTACTGCGCTGTAATGTTCTATGTTCTATGTTCTATGTTCTATGTTCTATGTTCTATGTTCTA
>NC_063353.1:4033852-4053509 GCF_021869965.1 Rhincodon typus | reverse complement strand
TTCTATGTTCTATGTTCTATGTTCTATGTTCTATGTTCTATGTTCTAAGTAACATTCATGCCATACAAATGCCAGGCAATGACCATCTCCAACTAGAGACAATCTAACCGCTGCCCCTTGACATTCAGTGGTCTTACCATCACTGAATCTCCACTAACAACATCCTGGGGGGTTACCAGAAACTTATTCAACATCAGAGAATTGTTAAGGAGAGTTTGAAGTCAGTGCTAGGAGACCATAGGCAATGGGTTTGGTCTTCCCAATATTTAGTCCCTCCTGCCTTAACTGTGAACTCCCATCGTTCTCTTGTTTCTCTTCGAGCTCTTGATTATCAAGGGGATCAAGGGTTACAGGGAGAAAGCAGGAGAATGAGGTTGAGGAACTTATCAGCCATGATTGAATAGCGGAGTAGACTCGATGGGCTGAATGGCCTAATTTCTGCTCCTATGTCTTCTGGTCTTATGGTCTCCCTTCAGTCTCTCTCTGAATTCATCTTGTTGGTGAAACCCACTTCCGGCTCCTTGAACTTATTTCCACTAAGTTGTTGACCATTGAGCTATTCTCCTGGCAAGTTGGTGTTGATGGAACCTTAAAAGAGGCTCGGCTGTGTTGGACAAGGTAGGGACAGAAATGTCAGGAGGCAGCTGGACTGAATCTCATAACAAAGAGGCCTTTGGTAAGAAAGTCATGGTCATGACAGTGTTGCGGGGTGGGGGCACACCCATTGGACTGAAAACCAGCAGCAATGCCAACCTGGCCATATTTCAAATGAGCTGGATGGGATTCAGTCACATGTGGGCATTTAACTGAATGTTGTCGGGCTGCCCACGGAGTCAGAATGCAGTTCCAAGAGGAAATCCTGCCCAATCAGAGGACGACAGCTATCTGGTTCTGCCATTACAACCAGGACAGGTGGCGTTGGAGGTGAGTTTGGGTTCCCGGTGGCTTCTGCCTTGACCAGACGGTCCTAGCGCCAACTCATGGCTGCTGCTGCGGTGGCGTGTTTGAGTTCCTGGCGGCGTCTGCGTCCAGCGCAGACTCATGGAGGTGACGGCATTGGCAACAGCTGCATCAGCGAAGTGGACCCAAAGCGAGCTTGTGGCGGTGATGGAGTTGGGTTTGGGCCCATTCACATTGGCAGTGCCTACATTGGTGAGGTCCATCGAGGGGACTCACAGTGGTGAGGCTGCCCGTGGAGGTGAGATGACGCTGAGGAGCGACAACTTTATTCCAGCGACGGCAGTGACATGGTGAAGTGGACTTGTGCCTGGCCACCAGGCCCATGGCAAACCACTTAACAAGAAAGATTGTCAACTGGAACACTTTTTCTTCATTTCTTCATTTTTCTGCCTTTATATTCCAGGTTTCGCTTTATTTTTCTGTGTTTTAAGGTGCTGTCGGAGAATGGTGACACTATACAACACTTCTCACCGTACATTGTAATGTAATACATGTGACAATAAATAAATCAAATCAGACGGGCATTGCCAGTTCCACACTTGGGCCTTCACCAGGGATCACTGGTGCCATGGAAAGGAACAAGTTGGAGTTGGGTGGAAGTCCAAGGGGAGGGGGCAGTGTGTGGGCAGCTGGTCAGAAGGAGGTCCACAGAGACAATAAAGGTGTGCCATCTTGTAGGGGCGCTCCATCCAAAAACCAGGCCCTTTGATTGGGCACAGCCCCTGACCATGAGGGGCGTCCATACCCGCAGCTTCCCACCTACTCCCTAGTTCTCTCGTGTGGACCGCAGACAATTGTGATTGGATTTGCTCTGCAATTGTCCATGATGGTGAACCTCCTTCTGTCACTCGTAGACTTCGAGCGGTGACAGGGTGAGGCCGTTAAGTGGCTACTCAAGGACTTCACTTGACCCTCCAAGTGGGAAGGCCACCGTCCACCCTCCCTTCCCAGAACTTCATTGGTGGGGAGTCAGGAAGACAGCACACCACCCATCCCACACCGTCCCTACTGATTGCTGAGTATCCACCCCACCTCCAAACATTACATTCTACTCTAAGCTCCTGCCCTGAGCTCCCCAAAGGAAGAATACATTGGCCTTGTCGGTTGACAAGAGTGATATCTGGACTTCAGGGGTTAAGTTATGAGGAGAGATTACACCAGTTAGGCCCGTTTTCTCTAGAATTTAGAAGGCTAAGGTGTGATCTAATCAAAGTCACAGTCATAGAGTCGTACAGCATGGAAACAGACCCTTCGGTCCAACCAGTCCATACTGACAATAATCCCAAAATAAACTAGTCCCACCTGCCTGCTCCTGGCCCAAATCCCTCCAAACCTTTCTTATTCATGTACTTATCCAAATGTCTCATAAATGTTGTAACTGTACCAGCATCTACTGCTTCCTCTGGAAGTTCATTCCACACACAAACCACTCCCTGTATAAAAAAGTTGCCCCTCGTGACTTTTTAAATCTTTCTCCTCTCACCTTAAAAATATGACCCCTAGTCTTGAAATTCCCCTACCTAGGGAAGACACCTGCCATTCACCTTATTTATGCCCCTCATGATTTTATAAACCTCTGTAAGGTCACCTCTCAACCATCTACACTTAAGTGAAAAAAGTCCCAGTCTATCCAGCCTCTCCTTTTAACTCAAATCCTCCATTCCCAGCAAATTCCTGGTAAATCTTTTCTGAACCCTCTCCAGCTTAATGATCTCACTGAAGGGTGGAACAGGCTTGATGGGTTTAATGGCCTACTCCTGTTCCCATGTTCCTAAAGCAGCACAGGAGACCTTTGTTTCAAAGCTAGGAACAAGCTCCTGCACAAATCTCGACTGACACAACCCAATGGGCCAAACCGAAGAAAAAGGCTTTAAGCAACTTCAGATACTGGGAGGCGATGGCTGGTGGTAATATCATCCAGAGACCCAGATAACGCTCTGGGGACCCAGGTTCGAATCCTGCCATGGCAGATGGTGGAGTTTGAATTCAATAACTATCTGGAATTAAGACCCGAATGATGGCCATGAATCCATTGTTGATTGTTGGGGAAAAACCCGTCTGGTTCACTAATGCCCTTTAGGGAAGCAAACTGCCATCCTTACCTGGCCTGGACTACATGTGACTCCAGACCAGAGCAATGTAGTTGACTCTGAACTGCCCTCTGGGCAATTAGGGATGGGCAATAAATGCTGCCTGGTCAGCGACACCCTCATCCTGTGAATGAATAAAGGGGAAAAAAAAGAAACACAGGCGTCCTGCAATGTGCTTGTTTGACAGAAAAGGGCTGCGCTTATGGGAATGACCAGAAGGGGCATTAAAACTCTGTACAAATCACACAAGTAGCAACAAAACCTCTTCGAGAGCAAACTAGAAACAAAGAGGCTTAGCATCTTATGTATTTGAAAATGTTTTTAAAAATGGAATGACAAGCATGTCACTAGAGATTCAGAATTCGGTTTCAGATCCAGGAATAGTGAATGCTGTAGCCCCAACTATAAAATTGAAAGTAGGGGCAGATCAGCTTTGTGTATGAGGCTTTCCCGTATCTTCTGAAGGCTGCAGTATCATGATACAAACTTTTTACCAACCACCTTCATAGCCATGTGATCTCTTGGGAAAGGCAAATAAAAAAAAGAAGCCATGGCTCACTGGTATCATAGAGGTTTTATTGTAGCACAGAAGCAGGCCATTCAGCCCATTGACTTCATGCCAGCCTTTCATACAGCAAACCAGTTAATTTCATTCTCCTGTTCTCTCTCTACAGTGCTGCAATTTTAATTCTCCCAAATTCTCATTGAATATCCTTCAGAAATCATCCATTGTGTCTGCTTCCTTACTCCTCCATGGGTAGCACAGACAGGCCAATTCTGGTGAACAGCCCTCTGATGCCCCCTTTTCCTCCTCCCACAATCCTCTGCCTCCACCATGGCCAATCAAACCAGCCCAGGAGATCACACGGTGTCATTCATGGACACCTCCAGATGGTGACTGCCCAGGCCAGCTCAGTCTTACTAAGAGTCACCAGCTGGTTGTGGTCAGAGGCTCACTCCCCTTTAAGAAATGACATTGTCCTGCTGTATAGTTCATTCCTGCAGAGGAGGTGATGGCATTGTGGTATTTTTTCACTGAGTTGCTGGTAAGTGCCCTGAGGAGCACTGGTTCAAATCCCACCATAGCAAATACTGAGATTTGAAATCAATTATTAAATTTGGAATTAAATTGGTGACCATTGCAATCAAAGTAATGTTGTGGCTTAACAAAAATCTATCTATCTCAGATTTAAAATTAACAACTGATCCAGCATCCACTGCCATTTGTAGAAGACAGTTCCAAACCCCTATCACCCTTTGTGTGTAGAAGTGCTTCCTAACATCTCTACTGAATGGTCTGACCCTAATTCTCAGACTGTGCCCACTAGTTCTAGAATCCCCAACCCCAGTGGAAATGGTTCATCTTTATCTACCCTGTCTTTTCCTGTTAATATCTTGAATACTTCAATCAGATCACCGCTTAACCTTCCAAATTCTAGAGAAAACAGGCTTCATTTTTATAATCTCACCTCATAACTTAACCCCTGAAGTCCAGGTATCATTCTTGTACACCTACAATGTACTCCCTACAGGATCTGTATATCCTTGCTAAGTTGTGGCATCCAGATCTGCTCACAGTACTCCAAGTGGGGTCTAACCACGGTTTTGTATAGCTGCAGCATAACTTCTGCATTCTGTACTCCAGTCCTCTCGATATAGAGGCCAGCATTCCATTAGCTTTCTTGATTATTTTCTGTACCTGTTCATGACATTTTAAAGAGTTAAACCCCCAAGTCTGTCTGGACATCCACTGTATTTCACTTCATACTATGTAGAAAGGACACTGATCTAATCATTCTCGGTCCAAAATGGATAACCTCACACTTCTTACATTGAAGTCCACCTCCCACAGTTTTGCCCATAGCCTGGTCTTTCAATGGTTTAATCTATCAATTCCACTTTGTAATTTTCTGCTATCATCTACACTGTCTACAATGTTGCCTAACTTTGTGCCATTGGTAAATTTGTATGTATGACTTTCTATGCCAATATCCAAGGCATTAATAAATAATGTGAATAACTGCAGCCTTTACACAGATCCTTGTGGGACACCACTGGTCACATCCTGCCAATTTGAGTACCTACCCATTATGCCCGCTTTCTGTCACCCACCACTCAACCAATTTCCTAGCCACATCAGTAATTTGCCCTCAAATCTATGGGGTTCTACATTAGTTAACAGTCTCTTAAGTGGGACTTTACCAAATGCCTTCTGGAAGTCCATATAAACAACATCCATAGACATTCCCCTGTCTACTACGTTAGTCACCTCTTCAAAAACTTTGATGAGTTTTGTCAGGCATAACCTACCTGTTATGTGTCCATGCTGGCTCTCCCTGATTAACTACAAATTTTCAAGGTGTTCAGATACCCCATCCTCGATTATAGACTCCAACAATTTCCCCACCACAGATGTTGGGCTAACTGGTCTGTAACTCTCTGTTTTTCCTCTTTTGACCTTCTTCAAAAGTGGGATTAAAAAAAAGTGGAGTGACGTGTCCAGAGTAAACAGAGGTCAGCGAATCACATAAATTTTTAGCCCAGTGTCTCCATCTGCAGCCGAGACTGCCACATCAATTGATTGGAATAGAATCATAGAATCCCTACAGTGCAGGTAGAGGCCATTCTGCCCATCGAGTCTGTGCCGACACTACGAAAAGCATTTCACCTCCCCCTCCCCACCCTATCTCCATAACCCTGCATTTATGATGGCTAATCCACCTAGCGTACGCATCCCTGCACACTATGGAGCCTTTTAGCGTGGCCAATCCACCTAACCAGTCCAACCAAATCATTCTACCAAAGCTGCTGGCACGGATACAGTAGGCTGAATGGCCTCCATCTGTGTTGCTCACTTAAGATTCCATGCTGGGGGCTCTTGTGATACAGTGGTGGTGTCCCACAGTGGTAGTGTCAGTATTGGTACTTCTGGTCCAGGAGGCTTGGGTACAAGTCCCAGCTGCTCGAGAACTATATAATAACATTCCTGTAACAGATTGATTAGAAATACCTCCAACAGCAGCCAATGAAATATTTTGATTTGGTGCTAGAAAAAGACATTGAGTTGTGTGTAAGAGCACTTTTGGAGTTTAAAAAAAAATGAGATTCTGTGTTACAGTTTCTTCTGAGAATTCAGTGGCTGATAGGCAGTAATTCCAAAGGCATCAAACAGGATTTTGTTCAGGATCTACAGCCAATATCATCAAGTCTGAACTTGTTAGTGTCACAACTGTTTAACAATGGAGTAGGTTTGTGGGCATGGACGAACAATTGACTATAATCATTGAACAAGGAGGTGTCTTTGTTCAAGCTATTAAAGTTGAAAAACTTTACTGGTCAGTGGTTTAATTTGAAAATATCAATATGACTCTTTTATACCTGTCTTTTACTCCCTCTTGTTCACATTCTATACAAGATTTGCCTTTGAACTAAGCACTATTGATATTGCTAAGTAACCTGTTCAGGTTCTTACACACTGTTGGAGCAGGTGAGACTTAAACCTAGGTCTCCTTGTTCAGAGGTAGGCACACTACCACTGTGCCACAAGAACACCAACATGAAATTAGTTTCTTTCTCACTCAGATAATGGTAGAGGGTCTGTGACCCAATACTTGAAAGGGTAGTAGAGGAAGAAACTATTAATCCATTTAAAAGCTGTCTGCTTCTGCATCTCCAGGGAGGTGGGATTTGAACCAGAACATTAGTTTCTGGATTAATAGGTTTAGCGATAAAACCACAAGGCCGTCGCCTCCCAAGCATCTTTACATGTGCTGAGACAATGAATAGCCACCACCCGTTTCTCAGTTACCTTGAATAAAGACATTAACAAATGAAGCAATGTGATTAGCCAGATATTAACAGCAGAGAGAACGTAACAGGATGGACAGGACAGCTCCCTGAGCTACAGGCATTGAGTGAGACAATGCAGAAATGAACCCAGACTGGCACTAACACATCAATGGTGTACATGCCAGCATTTGCCATGAGAGCCAAGTGAGCACGCTTATCTACTCCTGGCATTAGGTGCTCCAGTGTATCATCAATAACCTCACCATCTGTGCTGAATGCATTGCCATTGATGTGGACTGACTTGGCACTATTGTTTATTGGTAGTGCCTCATTAAACTTCGTTCTGCCTTTTGTGCCAAGATTTGGATGTCAGCACCACCTAATGGACTCATTCGCTACAAGCGGGAAGTGGTTTTATTTGGACTCATCAATCCCAATATTTATGAAGAGGAAGAGGGAGAGGGAGCTAGGAGAAGAGTTCTGGATGGGTTTCCCGGATGCCATGATGAATTTAACGGCAAAGTATCTGTTGAACTTTTCCTGCCCCATAGCTCATCTGATCACGCCTGGGACGAAAAACTACAGTGGGGACCAGAGAGGAGGTAGGTTCAGAAGGAGGGAGGATGAGATTGTGGCCAGGATGAAAGAGTTTGGAGCTGAGGGGGAAATCAGGTGGTAATAGGAGATCAAAGAGATTTAGAGTAAATTTGTGCTGGCATTGGGAAAGCTGGGGTTAGCAGTGACATTTGGGCGAGAGAGGTCACTGAAAAGGAAGGAGTTTTCAGTTTCTGGGCTGAGGGAGATCCTCCACGTCCACAAGATGTGCTGGAAAGGCATTCATCTCATTGATTCAGGTGTTTTATCCTGACATCTAGAAAATAACCAAACCAGGCAAGAAAAGCAGCCTCCTTATTGGTTTTATTGAATGGCCTGCCTACTGCAAGTAGGTTAATCAGCCACACACCCCATTACACCTCTGTTAAAACCAGGAATGGACAGCTGGGAAGTAGTTGGAACTGCATATGAAATTCTAAAAATTTGACTATCTCACCTGTCACCTTTTTTTTTGAGGGAGTTAAAATTACTTCACAGAATCCTATTGCACATATATCAGACGTTCAGCGCATTGTGCCTTTCCCAGCTCATTAAAGTGCTGTCCATTTAGCCCCAATCCTCTGCTTTATTTACTATCAATGTGTTAAAATTTCTTTTAAAATGTTTACCCAATTCTCTACAGAAGGTTACTGTGATTCTGCTTCCACCCGCAACTCATGCAGTGCATTCCAAATCATAACAACTTGCTGTGTAAACACATTTGTCAAACGCAGTGAAGGATCAGTTCTTAGAGTCTATAAGGTGGGCTTCTGGAGCAGTACATTGATGAGCCAATGAGAGATCAGGCTATTTTGTATATAGAGATGAGTAGTGAGAAATGGCTACTTGGTGTAAAGGAACTTTTGTGAAATAGTAACTATAATATCATAAATGTTTGTACTAATTTTGAATGGGATATGTTTCATTCTAAAACTAGGACCTTAAATCTGCAGAGAGTAAATTGTGAAGAGCAAGTTGCTAATGATCGATTGAGAATATACAGTAAATGATTTGATGATAGGCAGGTAATGCTTAGCGTTTAAAGAATTACTATGTGGTCAACAAGAAATGTACATTCCTCATATTCACAAACACCCAAAGGGAAAGATGTTCAATTACAGTTTAAAAAAGAAGTTAAAGATTGCATTAGAACAACTAGAGAGAGAGTTGGGTCCCTTAAAGATCAAAGAGGTTGTCTTTGTGTTGAACGACAAGAGATGGAAGAGATAATAAATGAATATTTTGCATCAGTTTTTACTGTGGAGAAAGAATTGGAGGCTAGAGAACTCAGGGAAATAAATATTGATGTTTTGAAAACAGTTCACATTATATAAGAGGAAGCGCTGGAGGGCTTAGAAAATATAAATGTGAATAAATCTCTGGGACCCGACCAAGCGCATCCCAGAATGTTGTAGAAGTCATGGAGGAAATTCTGGGGCCCTTAACAGAAATATTTGTATCATCTCTTATCACAGGGTGTGGTGCCAGATAATTGGAGGGGGGCTAATGTTGTGCCTTTGTTAAAGAAAGGCTGTAAGGAGAAACCTGACATCAGTGGTGGGTAAGTTGTTGGAGGTGATTCTGAAAGATAGGATTTACATACATTTGGAGAGGTGAAGATTGATTAGGAGTAGTCAGCATGGTGTTGTGCGAGGGAAATTGTGCCTCACAAACTTGATTGTGTTTTTTGAGGAAATAACCAAAAAGATTGATGAAGGCAGAGCATTGCTTATTTGGGCTTTAGTAAAACATTTGATAAGATTCTACATGGTAACCTAATTAGTAAAGTTGGATCACATGGCATTCAGGGTGAGCTTGCCAATTGGATATAAAATTTTGCTTTGCAGTAAGAGACGGAGAGTTTTGGCGGAGGGATGTTTTTTAGTCTAGAGGCCTGTGACCAGCAATGTTCCATAGGGATCGGTGCTGGGTCAGCTTTTGCTTGTTATTTGTATAAATGATTTAGATGAGAATATAGGAAGCACAGTTAGTAGGTCTGTGGATGACGCCAAAATTGGTGGTATAGTGAACAGTGAAGAAGGTTATCTAAGATTACAAAGTGATTAAATGGGTCAGTGGGCTGAGGAGTAATAGATAGAGTTTAATCTGGATGACTGTGAGGTATTGCATTTTGGGGGTAAAACAAACAAGGGGAGGACTTATACAATTAATAGTAGGGCTCTGGGTAGTGTTGTAGAACAGAGAGACTTAGGAGTTCAGGGACATAAATCTTTTAAGTTTGTGTCACAAGTAGACAGGGTGATTAAGAAGGCATTTAGCACGTTTGCCTTCATTGCTCAATCCTTTGAGTTTAGGAGTTGGAATGTTATCTTGAGGTTTTGTATGAGATGTTCCTCATACTTCTAAACTGCAGTGAATGTAATCCTAACTGAGGGCGTGATGATTAAGAATATGATTGCGGGTGCGATAACTGAGCATTTAGAAAAGAATGGTAAAATTGGGCAGAGTCAATCTGGATTCATGAAAGGGAAATCCTGTTCGACAAACTTGCTGGAATTTTTGGCGATATTTCTTTTAGCATTGATAAAGCAAACCAGTAGATGCAGTGAATTTGGAATTCAGAAGGCTTTTGATATAGTCTCCCACAGGGGTTAGCAAATAAATTGGGGTAATACGCTAATATAGATTGAGAGTTGGTTAATAAACAAAAAGCAGAGAATGGGAATAGGTCATCCTCAGAATGGCAGGCTAATGGGCTACCACAAGAGTCAGTGCGAAGTCCACAACTATTCACAATCTGTATCAGTGACTTGGATCTGGGGACATTTCGTAATATTTCCAAACATGCTGTTGAAATCAAATTGGAAGAATATGCAAACTGTAAGGAGACTGCAAGGAGGCTTCAGGGGGACGTGGGCATGTGACATGAATCGGTTAGAAGACAGCAGATTGCATATAATATGAATAAATGTGAAGTTACGAAAAACAGAAAGGCAGAAAATTTCTTAAATGATGAGATGTTGCGAATTGCTGGTGTCCAAAGAGACCTGGATCTTTGTCCAAGAATCAGTAAACATTAGGATACAGATGCAGCAAGTAATTGGGGGTTGGAGTATTAGAAATGGGAAGTCTTACTGCAACTGTACAAGGTGCTTGTGAGACCACATCTGGAGTACTGTGAGCAGTTTTGATCCCCTTATTTAAGGAAAGATATCAATTCATTCGAGACAATTCAGAGAAGGTTCACTAGGATGATCCCTGGTATGGAGCAACGGCTGAACAGGTTGAGACTCTACTCACTGCAGTTTAGAAGAATGAGTGGAGATCTCATTAACCATAGAGGATTCTTAAGGGTCTTAACAGGGTAAATGTCGAGAGGATGTTTCCTCTTGTAAGAGAGTCTATGTCCAAAAAGCCTAGTCTCAGAATAAAGGGCCACCAAGTTAAGTAATAGGGGGAAGCAATGGCCTAGTGGTATTATTGCTGGACTGTTAACCCAGAGACTCAGATAATGATCAGGGGACCCAGGTTCGACTCCAGCCATGGCAAATGGTGGAATTTTAATTCAATAAATATCTGGAATTAAAGAGTCTAATGATGACCATGATTGTCAATTATCAGGAAAAACCCATCTGGTTCACTGATGTCCTTAAGGGAAGAAAACTGCCACCCTTACCCAATCTGACCTAGATGTGACTCCAGACCCACAGCAATGTGGTTGACTCCTAACTGCCTTCTGGGCAATTAGGGATGGGCAATAAATGCTGCCTGGCCTGTGGTGCCCTCATCCTGTGAATGAGTAAAGGAAAAAAAGTCAGCGATGAGGAGGAATTTCTTATCTCAGAGGGTTGTGAGTCTTTGGAATTCCTTGTCACACAGAGCTGTGGGGCAGGGTCCTTGTGTGTATTTGAGGCTCAGACAGATAGATTCTTGATCAGTCGGGGAATCAAGGGATACAGGGAAAGGGCAGGAAAGTGGATGTGAGGAATGTCGGATCAGCCATGATCCTGTTGAATGGCGGAACAGTATCAAGAGGCTGAATGGTTTATTCCTGTTACTATTTGTTATGGTCTTATAGCAAATAACTGACCTCCTGACTCCCCAAAGCCTGTCCACCATCTACAAGGCACAAGTCAGCAGCGTGATGGAATACTCCCCATGTGCCTGGATGAGTGCAGCCCCAACAACACTCAAGAAGCTTGACACCATCCAGGACAAAGCAGCCGCTTGATTGGCACCACATCCACAAACACCTACTCCCTGTCCCATCGACAATCAGTAACGGCAGTGTGTACTATCTACAAGACGCACTGCAAAAATTCACCCAAAATTATTAGACAGCACCTTCCAAACCCACAACCACTGCCACCCAGAAGGACAAGGGCAGCAGATACATGGGAACACCAACCCCTGCAAGTTCCCCTCCAAGCCACTCATTATCCCCCGACTTGGAAATATATCACTGCTCCTTCACTGTCACTGGGTGAAAATCCTGGAAATGTTTGCTCATTCTTGTAGCATCAGTCAAAGTTTTCCCCATTTAATTACACAGAACTTGCACACCCAATGAGCTGGACTAACTGCTGAGTAAATCCAGCAGAGGGAACTATTTCCACCCTCTGATCTGACCAGTACCTCACCAAATTGAGAGGACAGTATAACTGAAGCAATCTCACCACCACCTACCAATCAAAATTTCTCAAAGTTCTCTAATAAATACTTCAATCACCAGGGTAGGAGAGAAATTGAACGTTGTTGAGAAAGAAAAGACATGTCAAAGCTTAGAACAACTTGACATTCTCTTTTCTCCTTCAGGGGACATGTCCCTACATATGAATATTCCTGTATGCAGCCAATAGCAAGCATAACCGAGCACCCGAAACGTCAGCCTTCCTGCTCCTCTGATGCTGCTTGGCTTGCTGTGTTCATCCAGCTCTACACCTTGTTATCTCACATTGTGAGCCTGACTGCTGATCTTCAAATGGTTGTAGTGTCATTCTTAGCACACATGAGATTATCCAGCAAGTACTGGCCAATTGTCAAATTGCATCAAATGTTAGACATTTCCACTTTGTGTCAAAGTGTTTTGCTGAGTGAGATCAGGTTGCCCACCCTGCCATGGGCTGTCAGAACGTTTCTCAGGGAATCACATGTAGGAGAGTTGGGAACTCTTGGGATTCACATTATTGGTGCAAGATGGAAAGCCCAGCTGCTAGAAACTGGCTCTCACACGGGGTCCTGGACCATTCTCATGCCTAGAGGAACAGAAAGCTCACACCCTGCTTCATGGACCCTGGAGGTGCCGGTGGAGAAGAGGCCATTTTCCTGCAGACTGCATCACAGGAAGCTATGCTGTTAGGCCAAGCCACATAGTTCCAGGTGCTATGTTCCAGGTGGGACACTCAGCAGCTCAGGAAGAAGCTCAATAATCTTAGAATAGAATAGAATGCATAGAATCCCTGCAATGTGGAAGCAGGCCATTCAGCCCATTGAGTCCACACCACCCCTCTGATGAGCATCCCACCCAGACCCACTCTATCCCTGTAACCCTGCATTTCCCATGGTTAACCCAACTAGTTTGCACATCCCTAGACACTATAGTATATTTAGCATAGCCAATCCACCTAACCTGTATATCTTTCGACTGTGGGAGGAAACCAGGGCACCCAGAGGAAACCCACACAGGTATGGGGTGAAGCTGGCAAATGGGACTGGATTAATTTAGGATAGCTGGTCAGCATGGACAAGACGGACCAAAGGGCCTATTTCTGTGCTGTACATCTCTATGATTCCATGACTCCACACACACAGTCACCCGGGGGTGGAAGCGAACCTGTGCCATGCAGATTAAGTGCGACCGTCTTCTCGTTGCTCCCTCACATTCACAGGCCCAGCACTCACTCAAACTCTGCCACTGCACACACCTCTCACCAAGGATCCTGGACCTCAACTCTCATATTACATATATCAACTTCAACCACTGAGGGAGGGAAATTGCGGTCTTTGAAAAACAAGGACCTTGAAAAACAATTTTCCCCTCCTCAGTGGTCAAAAACGCTCTCAACCGCGTCACTTGTGTTTCCCACAACTCAGCCCTCACACCCCCTCCCCGCAATAAAAACAAAGACAGAATCCCCCTTGTCCTCATGTATCACCCCATTAACCTCCGGATTCAACACATCATTCTCCGCCACTTCCACCACCTGCAATCTGACCCCACTACGAAGGATATATTTCCCTCCCCACCCTTATCTGCTTTCTGGAGAGACCGCTCTCTCTGTGACTCCCTTGTCTGCTCCACACTCCCCACTAGCCCCACCACCCCGGCACCTTTCCCTGCAACCGCAGGAAATGCTACACCGGTCCCTACATCTCCCCCCTCACCCCCATCCCAGGCCCCAAAAAAACCTTCCACATTAAACAGACGTTCACCTGCACATTCACTAATGTGGTATACTGTATCCACTGTTCCCAATGTGGCCTTCTCTACATCGGGGAGACCAAGCGGAGGCTCGGAGACTGCTTTGTAGAGCACCTACGCTCGATTTGCGACAAACAACGACACCTCCCAGTCGTGAACCGTTTCAACTCCCCCTCCCACTCCCTGGACGACATGTCCATCCTGGGCCTCCTCCAGTGTCACAACGATGCCACCAGGAAACTGGAGGAACAGCACCTCATATTCTGCCTTGGGAGCCTACAACCCAATGGTCTCAATGTGGACTTTACTAGCTTCAAAATCTCCCCACCCCGACCTCATCCCAAGACCAGCACCCCCTCTCATCCCTGCCTCCTTGACCTGTCCGTCTTCTCTCCCACCTAGCCGCTCCTCCCACCTCACTGACCAATTCCCCCCCACTTCCTACCTACACTCACCTTTACTAGCTTCATCCCTGCCTCCTTGATCTGTCCGTCTTCTCTTCCATTTATCCGCTTCACTATCCACCTGCTATCACCGCCTCCCCCTCTCTCTACTTATTTCAGAGGCCCCTTCCCTCCTCCATTTCTGAAGAACGGTCCCGACCCAAAATGTCAGCTTTTCTGCTCCTCTGATGCTGCCTGGCCTGCTGTGTTCATCCAGCTCTACACCTTGTTATCTCAGATTCTCCAGCATCAGCAGTTCCTACTTTCAAAATTCCTTTCTTATTTGGTACCCAGGAAATCTCCACTAAGAAGAAGAAGCATGTGACTGGGACTCTCAGCTCCACCTCCCCCTCCAGCCTCAGATCCTTAGAAAGGTGGCACTACATGGTGCTAAAGTACCTGTCTAGTAGACTGGAGGTCCTCAGTTCAAATCTTTAAAGTGGGCAGCACGGTGGCTCAGTGGTTAGTTCTGCTGCCTCACAGCACCAGGGACCCAGGTTCAATTCGTGTGGAGTTTGCACATTCTCCTCGTGTCTGCATGGGTTTCCTTTGGGTGCTCTGGTTTCCTCCCACAGTCCAAAGATGTGCGGGTTATGTGGAGCGGCCACGCTAAATGCACAGTTACAGGGACAGGGTGGGAGGGGTGTGGTTCTGGGTGGAATGCTCTTCGGAAAGTTGGTGTGGATTCGATGGGTCGAATGGCCCGCTTCCACACTGTAGGGATTCTATGATTCTATTCTGCAGAGGACATCCTAGCGATGCTGCCTCCTGCACCCTGCAACATCCGTGAGCCTTTCCCCTCAGTAATGAGATTGGACTCGGAGGTACAGTCTGGGGAGCACATCTCTGACACCTCCCCAGAGCTAGCTCTTGAAGAGCTACCAGAGGCACGCACTCAATCCTAGGCAGAAGACAAGTAAATATCTGGGCTGACACTTGTGGTGGTACTTTGAGGGCTTGGACTATTTACTCTCCCATTATATAACAGGGTGGAAAATCAAGAGGGATGTGCAGTGAGTAAATCAATGACATGAGGCATTTCACACATCCGCGCACACTCTCAATGACCCTATGAAGGAGTAAGTGAAAAACCATCAAAGAGCAAAAACAGTTGCTGAAGCGTACATTTTGTTTTCAGACTAGATTCAGCTTTCTTTTTATTTCCTCTTCCAGTTGTGGAACTTTACTCCAGGGCGATTTGCGATCGCTTGGGAGAGGGAGAAGGAATTGCCTCCTGCGTGCTGTCACCAGATCACCAAGATCACCAGATCGCCAAGGCTACAATCCAGCACTCTGCAAATAATGTGGAGATCTCAGAAAATCAGCAACTTCCCACAAGTTGGCATTGCACTGTCATAGAAAACAGGAGCAGGAGTGAGCCATTCAGCCCTTCAGGCTTGCTCTGCTGTTCTGGTTCCAAACATTAAAGGGAGACCTGCCTCATAGTCTGCAGCACAAACCCAGTTCATGAGATTTTACGATAACTCTAAAGCGCACACAGTCCGGTTACAGGATTGTTGACATGTTATACAAGGTGCAGGTGTGCAACCAAATGAATATCACCCAAACAATGCCACACAGGATGTTTTAGTCACTCACCTTTTCACACTGAGGAAATCAGGTAATGCTAATTAATCCATGCAGGCTTCATTTAACAAAGCTATCTGGAAACTTGAGGAAGCGTGGCTAATGGTTCTTTCCCCATTTGAGATAAATAATTCTCTGTGACTGGTTCCTGGGCTGGCAGAACTGACAGATGATGAGAGACTGGATCAGTTAGAACTATATTCACTGGAGTTTCGAAGAATGAAGGGGAATTTCATAGAAACCTATAAAATTCTAACAGTACTAGACAAGGTGAATGCAGGAAAGGTGTTCCCGATGACCAGGGAGTACATAGTGAGGGTGGGGTGGTCACAGTCTGAGGATTCAGGGTAGGCCATACAGGACTGAGATGAGGAAAAATGTCTTCACCCAGACAGTGGGGAGCCTATGGAATTCTTTGCCACAGAAAGTGGTTGAGGCCAAAACATTGAATGTTTTCAAGAAAGAGTCGGATATAATTCTTGGATCAAGGGCATGAAGTGAAAGTGGGAACAGGGGACTGAGCTGGATGATCAGCCATGATGATAATGAATGGCTCAAGGAGCTCAATGGCCTCCTCTTGCTCCTATTTTCTGCGGTTCTATATCATGACTGCTGCCAGCCACTAGGATTATACATTTGCCTCCTGGGATGCAAATGGCTTGCGTTCCCAAAGAGCACCTCATTTCCTAAAAGTACATTCTCGGGAATGTCAGCGGTGTTTGCTCTCATCTTCACTCAGCCTGTCTGTCGGTTGAACTGCCCACTACCAGCTGCAGCCTTCCACTTGTACAGATGCTACCTTATGGCAATTGGGAGCCTTGCCCCCATGATGCCAGAATGGAGGCAGGTCCCTCCCTCCAGCACCTACGCAGTGCCATTGGCACCTCCTTTGAAAAAGCTGAGACCTCTTTGCCCCCTCCCTCAGTTGTCCAATGGAGTGAGGCCTGGTGGGTGGTTGTGGGGGAGGGTTTGCTGCCACACCTGTCTCTCCATTCTGTACCCCACTTCCCTTCAGCTGGTCAGGAACAGACAACCCCTGAAACCCGTGTCCTCCTTTCAAAAACAAAATCACAACCTTCCCTCTCCACCCAGCTCTTCGTGAACGTTTAAACTGACTGATCTCAAGTGGACAGGATCGATACACACCTCCCCTTCACTCCTCTGACAAACACTATGGTGAATGTCATTGCAACATGGATATGCCGGTTGGTGGCCATATTTGTGGACATGGCAACCCGACCCGGTCCATTTCCATTCCTCACCTCGAAAGGGGCACAAAAATAAGGCCAGGAGACCATGATTCCAGAGCAACTGTAAGGGATAGGGGGAAGAGGGGGAGGCTTTAAATTTAGCTAATGTAATAAGCCTGGACATAAAGGATCACAGCAGTAATGGCAACCAATGGAACTGCGAGGTTAGTTCATGAGAAGGAAATCTACTGCCTTTTGTCCGGTACCCAAATCAGGATTTTTACCAGCCCTCTGACATGCTCGAGCGAAGCACTTAGTCATCAGGAAAGGTGAGTCACCATTGTAAAGATGCTCAAGGAAGTGTCTGGGTTTACACAAAAGGAAGGGATTAACAGGCAAATACTTTTTCTTTAAGAGAAGGAAGGGTGACAGGTGATGAAATAGAGATCATTCAAATGAGGAAAGGTTTGATGGAATGGATACAGAAAGAATGTGTCCTCTTCTGGGGAAGAGCAAATTTAGATGTCAGCAGTATGAGGTAGCCCCCAAAAAATCCAACCGAGAACTCAGGTAATGCTAATTAATCCATGCAGGCTTCATTTAACAAAGCTATCTGGAAACTTGAGGAAGCGTGGCTAATGGTTCTTTCCCCATTTGAGATAAATAATTCTCTGTGACTGGTTCCTGGGCTGGCAGAACTGACAGATGATGAGAGACTGGATCAGTTAGAACTGTATTCACTGGAGTTTCGAAGAATGAAGGGGAATTTCATAGAAACCTATAAAATTCTAACAGTACTAGACAAGGTGAATGCAGGAAAGGTGTTCCCGATGACCAGGGAGTACATAGTGAGGGTGGGGTGGTCACAGTCTGAGGATTCAGGGTAGGCCATACAGGACTGAGATGAGGAAAAATGTCTTCACCCAGACAGTGGTGACAATACAGAACTCACCACCACAAAGTGTGCTTGAGGCGAATAATATTGGTACACTTAATGAGAAGCAAGGAAAACAGTTAGGGATTAAGGCATAAGTGATTGCATAGGTCAATATGGATGAGAAAAGACGGGAGATTGCTCAAGTGGGAGCATGAACATCAGCATACACTGATGGGCCAAATAGCCCATTTCTCGGCGGTGTGATGTCATCATTGGGGAAACTTAGTATGGGCCTTATCAGATAAACTCTAACCCCCGGATTAAAAAAAAAGACATCCCTTTTCCAACATCTCCATTCCAAAATAGATTTTGTGTCATCTCAAATATAGTTTTTCACTAATAAACAAAAATTGAAAACATAACAAAAGAAAAACAATGTCAACATCCCAGTTGTTTCTCCCTGATTGCTCATAGCAGCTTCCAGGAGATTAAATTGTAATGTCTGGAGCCTCTAGGACAAGGCCTCCCAAACTGTAGGGTGCGGCGCTCAGAGGGCTCATGGGAAGAGACCTTAGAGTTCTGAGCTCTGAGGCAGCAGTTGTTGATGTGGAGCTCAGACTGGCTTTCTACGCTTGCTCGGCCTTTAAATCCCTTTCCTCCTCTTGGTGGACAGATCTTTGAGGCCTGATTGCTTATGCAAATTTTAAAAAGCTGTGACAAGGTGGGCATTCAGTCTTTTTTTTTAAAATTCCTCACAGTTTAAACAATTCCACTACACTGAACTGCCCTCTCCCCTGCCCTCAGATCTAAACACCCCTCAGATGCTGAATCTATTGCCCCTTTCACCACCCTGCCACCTTCCCCCCAACCCACAAAAACCCTGCTCAGTGGAAGACCTCTCCTCCCGACTCTATCAGCTCCCCCGGTTCACACAAAGTTGAGGTGACAAAATAGGGTCACGTCAGAAAAACAGTGAGGAAGCACTGCTCCAGGGTCACCATAGAAACAGTGGAAATAGGAGCAGGCCTTCGAGCCTGCTCCTCCACCATCCAACATGATCATGGCTGATCATCCAACTCAAGTGTTCCCATTTTCTCTCCATTTCCTAAGAATTATACCTAACTCCTTCTTGAAAACATTCAATGCTTTGGCCTCAACCGCTTTCACTGGTGGAGAATTCCACAGGCTCCCCACCCTCAGGGCGAAGACATTTCTCCTCATCCCAGTGAACCTGGTGAGATGGTGACTGCGCTCAGGTCAGTGTTGTGGCTTGGTGGTGGACATGGTACTGACGTGTTCCTGTGCTGCCCTTTTCGCAGCCCTTTGCCAGGAACAAAATCATTCATTGAGCACCCAGCAATCTGTGGCTGAAACTATCGAGGCACACATCACAAGGACATAGAGAAATTAGTGAAGTTGCTATTGGACAGCCAGCAAAAGCTTCATGAATGGGAATGGTTCAATCATGCATTTGATTCATTTATATCTAAGATAGTGACTGGCCTATAATTGTCTGCAGATTCTATACCATTGACCAGGATTAAATCAGCTTCTGATGATTATTCCAGTTCCAGTGGGACTCAGTGGAAAGAGTAGCAACAGATTGTGTTTGATTCATAAATATTTCCTGAAAAAGAAAGATGAATTTATCAATGTAGTATTGGGTTCATAAGTCACTATTTTTGATTATAGACAACAAGGTGCAGGGCTGGATGAACACAGCAGGCCAAGCAGCATCATAGGAG
>NC_063353.1:3999156-4033452 GCF_021869965.1 Rhincodon typus | reverse complement strand
GATTCATTTTTGATTATAGCTTGTATTTCAAAAGATAATATAGCTTACTGATTGCTGTCAGTTTAATGAAGGCTACTTTAATTATCTTCTGGTTTTCCAACCCACCAATAATTGCTGATACATCTCACAGGCAGTTAGGGAGGGGCACCACATCCCACAAACACATCATGAAAAATACACTTCTTGTGCTGTCATTGCTTTGCAATTCCACTTGAATCACAAGATTGTGGCTTCAAGTCACACCCTGGAGGGCTGAGCCCCTAATGCAGGGCTGACACTCCTGAGCAGTACTGAGGGAGGGCTGCAGTATTGGAGACAGTGTGCTTTAAATCGCACTGATACCCCCATGTACTCTGTCATGGAGATGTGGCACAATCGGCAGGAGTTCTCAACGTCCTGACCAATTATAATCCAACACTACAAAGACGGATTACCTGGTCATCATCACGTTGCCACTGAGGAGAGTTTGCTGTGCGTAAATTGGCTTCTGCATTTCCCACACTGTACTGATATATATGCTATGCTAGTCTATCATTGGCTGTGAAGTGCCTTGGGATGACCTGAAGTGTTGAGAGATGCTGGAGGAATGCAAGTTCGGCCTGTTACTGCCTGTGTTCCAATTATAAACAATAAACCTTTTCTCTTATTCATTCATGGGGCATGGGCAATGCTGACTGGGCCAGCATTTATTGCCCCTCCATTGAGAAGGTGGTGGTGAGCTGCTTTTCTGAACCATTTTTGAAGGGAAGGTGATGGAGGAGTGGTACTAGCAATAGATTATTCATTTCTGGAGACCTAGGTTCAAATCCTGCCACAGCAGATGGCGGAATTTGAATTCAATAAAAGAAAATCTGGAATGAAGAAGCTACTGACGACCATGAAACCATTGGTGATTGTCATGGAAAGCCCCATTAGATTCACTCACGTCCTACAGGGAAGGAAAGCTCTGTCCTTACCTGGTCTGGCCTACATGGGACTCCAGACCCACAGCAATGTGATTGACTCTGAATTGCCCTCTGAAATAGCCTAGCAAGCCTTTCAGTTGGATCAATCGCAAAGATCCCGAGGTAACAGTGTGAAAATCTGCTGTGTAATTTCTTATCACCAATACAAGTGATTGTTTGTGGTGGGACCAAACCAAATAGAGATGATGTGTCTGAACCACTTAAACTGTAGTCTGTGATCATATAAATGAGTACATAAGAACGTAAGTTATTCCATTAATCGTGTGTTCATTTGGAATTTTCAGCCCCACCCTTCCTTTATAGCTACCACTCCTTGTCCCTTCCTCCTAATCACCTCATCACCTTTACCTCACCCATTGTAATGACTCTTCAGAAGCCAGCATTCCAGCACCATTCACCCTTTATTTACAAATGCATAGCCTTTGACAACAGCACTGCCTATCACTGAGAGAGACATTCAGAGGACTCAATACCCCTGACATTCATCCTTTTATATTGGCCAGTTCTTCCGAGCTACCATCAGTTCCGAAGAAGGGTCATTGGACCAAAAGTGTTAATACAGACACACAGCACGGAAACAGACCCTTCCGTTCAACCAGTCCATGCCGACCATAATCCCAAACTAAACTAGTCCCACCTGCCTGCTCCTGGCCCATATCCCTCCAAACCTTTCCTGTTCATGTACTTAACAAATGTCTTTTAAATGGTGTAATTATACCCACATCCACCATTTCCTCTGGAAGTTCATTCCACACACGAAATACCTTCTGTGTAAAATAAAATTGTCCCTCGTGTCTTTTTTAAATCTCTCTCCTCTCACCTTAAAAATGTGCCCCCTAGTCTTGAAGTCCACCATTCTAAGGAAAAGACGACTACCGTTAACTCCGGCTATAATCCTCATTATTTTATAAACTTCGATAAAGTCACCCCTCAACCTCCTACCCTCCAGTGACTAAAGTCCCAGCCTATCCAGCCTTTCTTTATAACTCAAACCTTCCATACCCAGCAACATCCAGGTAAATTTTTCTGACTCTATCCCGTTTAATAATATCCTTTCTATAACTGGGAGGCCAGAACTGGATTTCTCCCCACAGATGCTGCCAGACCTGCTGAGCTTTTCCAGCAATTTCTGTTTTGTTTCCTATTCTGTGAGGTCCAGCTGGCTGACCTCATTACAATGACTATGTCCCATAATCACCTCCCCTTCCTTTCTGCCCTTGCTCCACCTAGGACTGTTCCTGATCAATGTCTCTCTCTCTCTCTACATGTCTTCTGATTTCTCTGCCCCATAGAAGCTGCCAACTGAGAAAAGGGCAGTGTCCCTAGGTTTGTCTTCTATCAACCTGCTAGTCCCATCTACAGTGAGAATTTTGACCAGCCAGCCAATTAGTCTATAACAGAGGTCTATATGAGGTAAGGAAAGACCACCCCCAACCCACAGTAGAGTAGAGAGCTTTGGAAACACTGCACCTCCCCTCAAACAACTTGGACTGACCACAATTTTCACACCGCCCTCACCTTCATGTCACTTACCCTCCCCCACAGTCAACCTCCATCTGTCACCTCCGGAACATTCCGGAACTCAACACAAACTCTGGAAATGTTCTCCTAGCCAGTTTTGTTTTGTGTTTCTTGCTTATTTGTTGTCCTTCTAGAGCTATTTTATTACCCCAGCACCATATCTGTGCAAATGTTCCAACAAGTGGGTGACACGGTGTCTCAGTGGTTAGCACTGCTGCCTCACAGCACCAAGAACCCAGGTTCAATCCCAGCCTTGGGTGACTATCTGTGTGTAGTTTGCACATTCTCCCCATGTCTGCATGGGTTTCCTCCCACAGTTAAAGACGTGCAGGTTAGGGTGGATTGGCGACGCTAAATTGCCCGTAGTGTTCAGGGATGTGCAAGCTAAGGGGATTAGCCATGGGAGATGCAGGGTTATAGGATAGGGTCTAGGTGGAATGCTCTTCAGGGGGTCAGCATGGACTCGATGGGCTGAATGGCCTGCTTCCACACTGTAGGGATTCTATGAAGTATCTCCCTGGTTGGCTCCTTATAATGCATGGCACTAAACTTATTAGAATAAGATTTCTTCTCATTTGCCAGCACCACAGTGTTGGAGCTGAAAACTAATTAAAGAAAGTATTAATCAATGGGGAGATGGGTGGCGGATGTTGGTGGAGAGTGATCAGTCCCACCTGCCATAATTCACATCGCTTGCTCATGACTAGCCAAATAAATTAATTTAAGATCTTACCAACAAATAATCATGGAATCATACAGTGCAGAAGAGGCCCTTCAGCCCATCAAGTATGCACCAACATATGAGAAATACCTGACCTTTAATCTAATCCCATTTACCAGCACTTGGCCCATAGCCTTTAACGTTATTATGTACCAAGTGCCCATCCAGGTACTTTTTAAATGATGTGAGGCAATTGCCTCTGCCACCCTCCCATCTGGCACATTCCATACCGTTCCCGCCCTCTGGATAAAAAGGTTTTTCATCACATCCTCCTAAACTCCTGCCCCTCACGTTGAATGTGTGTCCCCTTGTGACTGACCCTTCAACTAAGGGGAACAGCTGCTCCTTATCCATTCTGTCCATGCCCCACATAATCTTGTACTCCTCAATCAGTTCGCCCTTCACTCATCTCTGCTCCAATGAAAGCAACACAAGCCTATCCACCCTTTCCTCATAACTGAAATTTTTCCATCCCAGGCAGCATCCTGGTGAATCTCCTCTGCACCCACTCCAGGACAATCACATCCTTCCCGTAATGTGGCAACCAGATCTGCACACAGTACTCTTGCTGTGGTCTCACCAAAGTTCTAGACAACTCCATCATGATTTCCATCCTTTTATAATCCATGCCTCGATTGTTAAATCAAGTGTCCCATATACCTTTTCCACTACACTACTAACATGACCTTCCAGCTTCAGAGATTTATGGACAAACGCTCCAAGTGTCCTGCCATTCTTTGCATACTTCCTTGTCAAATTACTCCTTCCAAAGTGTATCCTCTCCCACTTTACAGGGTTACATTCCATTTGCCACTTATCTGTCCCTTTGACCATCATGTTTATATCTTCTTGCAGCCCAAGACACTCAGTCTCACTGTTAGCTACCTGACCATTCTTTACGTCATCAGCAAACTTACTAATCCAACCCTCACACAATCATCTATGTCTTTTATATAAATGACAAATAATAGGGGAGCCAGCACAGATTTGTGTGGGACACCACTGGGCAATGGCTTCCAGTCACCAAAACAGTTTTCTGCCATCACCCTCTGTCCCCTACAACTGAGCCAATTTGGAACCCACTTTATCAAATTACCCAGTATCTCATGTGTATTTGCCTTCTTGATAAGTCTCCTATGTAGGACCTTGTCAAAGGCTTTGCTGTAATCCATATAAACTACATCAAACACACGACCCTCATCTACGTGCCTTGTCACCTTCTCAAAAAATTCATTCAAATTTGTTGGAGATCGGTGACACTTGGAAAGCAAATACTTTGACTGGATATTCTCCCTCAGCGACAGGGACTGCACAGAGAGTGAGAGAATTACCTGGCAGTCATTCAAGAATCATTCAATGCTAGGTTTGAAACTTGTCCAAAACATAGCAGCACAATGCGGTAACATTCGCTCAGACATTTGCTGGTGATGTGCCTATTTTTCAGACATCAAATATCGATTGAGGATTAGATGTGGTGGCAGGAATCTGAACATTTAGAAAACGCTGGCTCCCATGGTGACAAGGGCAGGGAATGAGGTCACAGTCGGACATGGTCAAGCAAAAAGGAGTCAGGTACTGTGAGGGGTTCTTGTGGCGCAGTGGTAATGCCCTTATCTCTGAGCCGGGAGGCCTGGGTTCACGTCCCAGTTGCTCCAGAGGTGTTTAATAAGGGGAGGCGAAAGCCAGATAAGGTGTTGTTGTTGGACGGTTAATCTGGAGAGCCTAGATGAATGTCAGGTGTTGTATTCTGGGTGGAGCGGTGGGGTGAGGAGGGGGTGCACTTGAAGCCATGTTGCTTGCCCTAGTAGAATGGCAGGTCTTGGGAGTGAGGGGTCTGGGGATCCAGGTTCAAATCCTGCTACAGCAGATGGTGGAGTTTGAATTCAATTTTAAAAAAATTGAATTAAGTGTCTAATGGTGACCACAAATCCATTGGCAACCCATCTGGTTCACCCTTAGGGAGGGAAACCATCATTCTTACCTAGTCTGGCCTATGTATGACACCAGACTCACAGCAATGTGAGTGACTCTTACCTGCCCTCTGGGAAATTAGGATAAATGCTGGCCTAGCTTCCGATGCTCATATCCCATGGATGAATTTAAAAAAATAATATTTCTGAACTGGTTGATTAAGAAATTACTTCAGGCAGTTTGAGGCCCTCAGTGCTAGTCTGGGCTTCCCTGAATTCGGTGCTCATCCCTCCTGGTCCCTTGCTTACTCTACATTTTCTGCCCACCTCTCAAACCTGACCTGATCATTCTACCCCCACCTCCCCCATGTGCCAATCTCCTCTAACATAGACAGAAAGACAGTCACTGACCAGGCTGCATCTGATCTCAGACTGCTTCAATGACATATACAAACCAGCCCCTCCATCAGCTTATTCATGACAAGCTCTGAGTAGGACTGAGCCACATTGAACAGAGTATGGAAAAACGCTTCTTGTGTGCAGGAGAAATGACTGATTGGAAAACCGCACCACAAATAAATCAGCTAAAACCTGCTGCCAAAGCTACAATGTTCTTTGTGGTTGGAAATGAAAAGTTGCAGAAACCTAAAGAAAATCCTTCTGACTAATGTCTTTAATTGCAGCTTCTCGCGTATCGATCTGTGAGTTGTTGCTGTTCTCTAATTGTTGCTGATGATTTGATCAGCATCTCTTGTCAATATTTGTGAAGGGTTTCTGTGGAAGATTGATCAATCAGCATTCTTTCTCCATCTCTTTATCACAAACCTTCAAGAGGAGGAGAAGACCTTTGCACCTCTTTGTTTGTTTGGTTTGGGCTTATGGCCAGAATGTCGAACATTCACTTACCCAAACTGATCTCCTACAGAGTCTTAGTAACATTGCTGTCAAAGGCTCAGCCACGTGGTTTAATCCTGCTCCTATTTCTCACACAAACTCACTCCTGAAGGCTTCACTGAAGAGTTTTGATACTGATTTCAAATCCTGCGAGAAGCCAGCCCTGGGATAATACCAACTGGGGCAACCAAAGCCTCAGAAAACATACTCACGTCAGAGGCAGAGAGAAAACACAAGATGATGGAAATTCCAAACCAGCAACTCTCCCAAAACTCTTTTATTAACCCATTCTTGCCCTATTTGCAACAGAACATTCAGGTCAGAAATCAGCCTTAGCAGTCACCAATGGACCCAATTGATCCCAACTGAATCTGCCCAATAAAAACAGAAACTGCTCGAAACGCCCGGCAGGTCTGACAACGTCTGTGGAGAAAGAAACAGAGTTTAAAGTATTTGAGTCCAGTGTGACTACTCTTCAGAATGTAAAATACCACCAAATAATTAACATGACCTTCATCTTGAAGGGTGAGCAAAGGAGCCTCAGTCTGTCAAAACTGATTACTCTGTACACTGTCTAACAAGCATTGGGGGCTGCCAACAAAAAGGCTCCATTAACACACGAAAATGAATATTTCAGTTAAACCACAGAGGATGCTGCAAATGAGAGCTCTCAAAGAGATGATTATGGCTCTAGCTTTCTCATTGATCATGATGCATTGCCAATCATTGACCATAGATACAAACTACAATTGTTCAGATTGTGATTGCATTTTAGAACCAGTAGATTACAGAAGATAATGATTTAACCTTTGTAATATCAATATTGCTTAACAGTAATGTGTTGCAAGAGTCCTTTCTTGCCCTAGTTCAGGTCTAAAGACTCCTTTGTGTAAAACCCAATTAGAGTCATAGAGTTATACAGCATGGAAACAGACCCTTTTTTCCAACTTGTCCACGCCGACCAGACATTCTAAATTAACTTAGTCCCATTTGCCAGCATTTAGCCCAAATCCCTCTAAACCCTTCCTATTCATATACCCATCCAGGTGCCTTTTAAATGTTGTCATTGTACCAGCCTCCACCACTTCCTCTGGCAGCTCATTCCATAAACGCATCACCCTCTGCTTGAAAACATTTCCCCTTAGGTCCCTTTTATATCTTTCCCATCTCACCTTAAACCTATGCCCTGTTGGTTTTGGACTTCCCTACCCTGGGATAAAGACCTTGGCTGATCACCCTCTCCAAGTCCCTCATGATTTTATAAATCTCTATAAGGGCACCCCTCACCTTCTGACACTCCAGGGAAAATAGCCCCTGTCTATTCAGCCTCGCTGTATAGATCAAGCCCCAGAAACATCCTTGTATATCATTTCTGCACCCTTTCAAGTTTAACAGCATCTTTTCTAAAGCAGGTTTACCAGAATTGAATGCAGTATTCAAAAAGTGGCCTAACCGATGTCCTGTACAGTTGTAACATGACCTTCTAATGCACTGACCAAGTGTACCAAATGCCTTCTTCACTAGCCTGTCTACCTTTGACTCCACCTTCAAGAAACTATGAACCTGCACCCCAAATTCACTTTGTTCGGTAACATTCCGAAGGACCCTAGCCCCTGAGTTGCCTTACGAAAATGCAACACCTCACATTTGTCTAAATTAAACTCAATACTTGTCCCACAACATTTCTTTAATGTCTTTTGCAATCAAGGCTACCATGTAACACACACTGACCTATCAATAACGTGGTCATGGATGGAGACTAGCAGTGGAGATGACTCACCCATGATAAAACACCGAGAATTCTGAGTTTTAGAAGCCAATTTCCAGAACTCAAAGGAAGTCACAATCAGCCTGTAGACTCTGAGGTATTCACAGTGAGTTTGGCAACATTTGTGCAAGGAGCCAGATTTTCCCAAAATGTGTGTCTATTTTGAAATGTCTACTTTGGGAGATTCCTGGAAGGTTTTCCCTCTGTGAGCTCCAATATTTTTTAATGTGTAATTTCCTGCAGCTCACCTCTTGAACGATGTGCCTCCGCAGGCCGCTGTCCTGTGCTCAGCGCAGTTGGAAGTGCACACTGCAGCCACGAACGCTGAGTTGTGCCAGCCACTTTGATGTCACTCAGTCTGTCTCTTTGAGTTATAGCAGGAGAACAGTCCCCAGTAAGACAGAGTGGGCCAGGATAAGTGGTGGGTGCCCAACATTCTGCTCATGTGGTGATGCTGACATCTCCACATCCAGTAACATTCATGTGAAATGCTGCACTGCTCCACCATTACCTCCACCATGATCATATACTTAATAAACCCTAGCTTCTACCCTTTTTACGAACATACTAGTAAAGAATAAGAGCAGGTCTTCAAATCTGATCCCCATTCATCAAGACCATGACTGATCTGATTTTAACCTGACATCCACATTCCTGCAGACCCCCAATAATCTTCCATCCCCTCAACAATCAAGAATCTATCTACTTCTGCCTTAAAAATATTGAAAGATTCTGCCATCCACTGCCTTTTGAGGAAGGGAATTCCAAAGACTCACAATCGTCTGAGATATTTTCTTATCTCAATTTTAAATGTACATGTTAAGTCAACTCAGGGGCTAGAGTCCTTCAGAATGTTACTGAACAAAGAGAACTTCATAGTTCCTTGAAGATAGAGTCACAGGAGAACAGGCTAGTGAGGAACGCATTTGGTACACTTGGTCAGTGCATTGGAAGGTCATGTTGCAACTGTACAGGACATTGGTTAGGCCACTTTTTGAATACTGCATTCAATTCACCAATATCCAATAAATCAGAGTGCCTACAGTGTGGAAGCAGGCCATTCAGCCCATCGAGTCCACACTGACCCTCCAAAGTGCATTCAACCCAGATCCACACCCCTACCCTTTCATGCAATACTACATTTCCCATGGCTAATCCACCTAGCCTGCACATCTCTAGACACTGTGGGCAATTTGGCACAGCCAATCCACCTAACCTGCACAGCTTTGGACTGTGGGAGGAAAGCAGAACACCTGAATGAAACCAACGCAGACACAGGGAGAATGTGCAAACTCCACACGGACAGTCGCCCAAGGCTGGAATTGAACCAGGGTACCTGGTGCTGTGAGGCAGCAGAGCTAACCACTGAGCCACTGTTCCACCCAGCACACTGCAGACTTTGTTAACTTGTAGTTCCAAAATGTGTTGTTTAAAAGCAGGGCTGATACAAACAAAAATGGCTGTGTATATAAATGAACTGGCTGTCTGGCGAGAGGGAGAGAGACTCATGGAATGTAACATCTAAAGTGGTGGGAGGACCTTCACGCAACAGCCTTTCAAAGGGAGAGGAGGGATATCAAAACAGACTGGACTGTGCTATCTTGTGGCTACAAAGATAGTAAAGGGATTGATTGCCCCTGCTCAACAGCAAGCCTTTCCCTACAGAGTAAGTGCCAAACTGAAGACACATCTTGTGTTTCTTCCCCCTACAGAATATAGCAGTCAAGGATAAAATACCAGTTTCAATTCTCCTAATGGGGCTATTGAAATTGAAGTATGTGTGTGTGTAACAGCCTGGGTTTGTGCATCAGCATGCTGCAAAGGTCACAATCAAAGGACAATCCCCTCATTGCTCCTGTGTTGTGGGTAACAGAAGTCTCTCACGCTGCATGCTGGAAGGCAACCAGCTACCGAGTCATACAAAAGGAAACAGGATAACAAAAGGGCTCTCTAGAAATGTAGAAAAATCGGAGCCACAGGCAGTGTGTCCAGCTTGCTCTGCAATTCAACATGATCATGGCTGATCATCTATCTCAGAATCGTTTTTTCCCAGTACCCTTTGATTCCTTTAGCCCTAAGAACTATATCACCTCAACCACTTTCTGTGGCAGTGAATTTGCAGGCTCACCATGCCCTGGTAAAGAAATGTCTCCTCGTCTCAGTCCTAAATGGTCTACTCCATATCCTTAGACTGTGACCCCTGGTTCTGAATTCCCTGGTCATCAGGAACATCCTTCCTGTATTTACCCACTCTAGTCCTGTTAGAATTTTATAGGTTTCAATGAGAACCCCCTCATTCATCTCATCTTTAGTGAATATATTCCTAACTGATCCAGTCTGTCTTCATACATCAGTCCGGCCATCCCAGCAATCACTTCATAGCCTGAACAAACTTCCTCACGTAAGGAGAGCAAAACTGCACACAATACTCCAGGTATGGTCTCACCATGTCTTGTACAAGACCTCCCTGCTTTTGTATTCAACAATCGAGGGGGGGATCCTATAGAAACCCAAACAATTCTAGTAGAACTAAACATGGTAAATCCAGGAAGGATGTTCCCAATGACCGGGGAGTCCAGAACCAGGAGTCACAGTTTAAGGATATACGGTAAGCCAATTAACACTGAGAGGTTGTGAAATGTCAATGCCCAGAGAGTGGTGAGCCTGTGGAATTCTCTGTCACAGAAAGCAGATGGGGAGAAAGCAGGAACATGGGTACTGAGTTGGATGGTCAGCCATGGGTCATACTGAATGGTACAGCAAGCTTAAAGGTCCGAATACTTTACCTTGCTCTTATCTTCTATGTTCCTTCAATCGGTGACTGGGAGGGTCGGTGAGTGGGAATGTTGGTGAATGGGATCGAAAAAGACAAGTGCTGACATAGCATTGGGTTCCAGGAACTGACAAGAGTGAATTTCATCTGTTAATTTCACCTGATTAATCAGATCAGGCTTTTCTCTCTTCTGTTAATTTCCTGTCCTGGAGGAAGCCACCACTTCTTTTCCCATGGGCCACTCTGGCAATAAACCTTTTTTAACCACAGGTTGTGTAACAATTGTGTGTGTGCTATGTGACAGAGTACTGCACACCCATGCAAGTGTGCAGTTTACACTGTCTTTTTTGAATTCATGCATCTCCTGGAAAAAGTGTTCCCTCCCAGAACACCACCTTCGGGGAAATGTCTGCTCTGATGGACCAATAAGACCAGCTGTGTTTCCTGGTCTTTTTTTTAATTCATTCACAGGATGAGGGCGTCACTGGCTAAGCCAGCATTTATTGACCATCCCTAATTACCCAGAGGGTGATTAAGAGTCAACCACAGTGCTGTGGGTTTGCAGGCACATGTAGGTCAGACCAGGATGGCAGTTTCCTTCCTGAAAGGCCATTAGTGAACCAGATGGGTTTCTCCCCCCCAACAATCAGCTCACAGTCATTGTTAGACTCATAATTCCAGATATTTATTGAATTCAAATTCCACCATCTGCTGTGGCGGGATATGAACCCAGGTCCCCAGAACATTAGCTGGGTCTCTGGATTAACAGCCCAGCGATAATACCACTAGGCCATCACCTCCCCAGTCTTATCAAGCCATTACTTGACAAAAGTGCATCTGTAACACTTTGACTTTGCTGCTCTGATCTCTGATTTGACTCAGATTTGGTACATTCTCATTCACTAGGTGATGGGTGTTGTCGCCCAAACTGTTATGTGTGTGTCACCTCCTTCAGGCTCAAAGTGGTCGAATGTAGATTAGAATATCTGCCATTCTGTTCTAACTGACTGAGTCCTGTTGTATAAACAATAGGAAGTTTACTGCATTACTGTAACTATTTACAGATTATATGAATATGATCTACATTATGACAGAGGCCGGTAGGTGCACACTGGCCTCAGATTTGTCTCCTACAAGATCCTTCTTCACTATATCCACAAGCTTGTGACATTATCACAGGGCAATGCTTAGACACATTAACCCTTTCAGACCCACAAACTATTTTTGCGCTTACTTGAAAATGTGCAAGAAAATGGTTACCGAAGAAAATGTGCTCTTAAATCAAGCAACATTATGTTGGAGACATAAGGAAGAACTGGGGAGTAGACAAACTAAAGGGACACAGTAGGAAAAATATGTTCCTTATCACAGTTCTGATGGAAAGTCAGCAATGGTTAACTCTGTCTATTATCTCTCCTCAGAGATCCTGTTGGACCTTGACCAACATTTTCCATTTTGGATTTCAGATTTCCAGCATCTTGCTTTCAAACATCCGATGAACAGTTCAGTCTGTCATGCTTGGAGCAGCTGTCAGAAACTATATAAGTCTTATTTGTCACTGATCGTTGCAAGTTCAGAATTACTAGAAGACTGAACTCAGTTTGAACTCACTGACTGAATGGGAGCTGTTTTTGGCAGTTGTCCGCTCTTGAAAAAGTACAAAATAGATGACAATAGATGGGCAGGTCAATATTTAACAAAGTATGTACCTACCTTTGTATTGTAGATTGATCAATGTTTTTGATTCATAATTTAAATCTTTAGCATCTCACACAATGCCCCAGTTATTGACCAGTATTACATCCTGAGGTAAGGGTATTGATTAGAATCTTAATTTTTTACAGTGTGTTAGGCTACAACAATTAAACACTCATGGTCACAAAAATCCTCTGAGAGGAGTTACTCACAAAGGGCTTCACAGGAGCACAATTAGATAGAAATACCCAATACAACAAAAAAGTTATGTTAGGAAGAGTGACTAAATGTTCTAATTGAAGACGTCTTTTCTTAAGGAGGAATTTTTACAAATTTGTCCATAAGGTGCAGATGTCACTGGCTGGGCATTAATTGCTCTTATCCCTGGTTACCCTTGAGAAGGTGGTGGCAAGCTGCCTTCTTGAGCTACAGCAGTCCATGTCCATTAGGGAGGGAATTCCAGGATTTTGACCCAGTGACACTGAAGGAACGGCGATATATTTCCATGTCAGGATGGTAAGTGGCTCAGAGGGGAACTTGGAGGTGATGGTGTTCCCATGTATCTACTGCCCTTGTCCTTCTAGATGGTAGTGGTTGTGGGTTTGGGAGGTGCTGTCTATGAAGACAATGGTTATACTAAAGACTTGCCTGGAGACAAGTCCATGTAATCTGATTTCCATAAAAAATCAACACAACTCAAAACTGACTGAAAATCAAAGGTAGAATCTTCCCAGCCACTGGATGACGTGGGCTTTGGCGAAAAATCGCATGGAATTGAAAATGAGGAGCTTCTTGATGTTAAGAGCGAAAAGTCCTTTTCTCCAATTAAGTGTTGGATGGTGTGACGGGATTTTTGCTAGCGAGAGATGAGAGGTCTCTTCGCATTCAGGCACATCCTCATGATGGTGTTTTCTCACCTTTATCGATATGCAGCTTCCCCTTCTCCCATCCACCCAATAGAAAGTAGACAGCGACAGTTCCTGAAATGAAAGTTACAGGGGCTACCTGCTGACTCCAGCTCACTCCAGACCCCCCATCAGTCACCATCATCACAGGGCACACTCCAGGGAGAGGGACCATGGGCAGCCTTACTCAGGACCCTGTTGGCAAAGCAGGGGCCAATTACCCTCCGTCTGACATGACTGGGGCAAATGAAACAAACTGGTCTGGGCAGCTGTGAGCTGCCAATGCTTGAAGGGGCATGCGGCTGAGCTTTAGAAATGGCGTAGGGACAGCAAATCCAAGATATGGTGTATCTCTGCCTGCGAGGAAGCAGATGAGGCATAGTGGCATGACACATAGTTAACAAGTTTGGGAAGTGAGCACAAGAAAACCCACCAGAGCTTGCAAAGCAAAACCCTTCATGAGACTCACCAAAAATGGCACTTGGCCAATTTCTGTTAAGGTTCAGGCCCAATTAACAGTTTGCACACCTTTACACAGAAAAGCAACACACAGCCAACATGAGAATATCAAGAGAAAAGAGTAGAAAAGACTATGTCAGTGTTAACAACCAAGCAGGATGCTTGTGAAAGCTGGATCCAGGATCAAGGGTTACAAGGAGAAAGCAGGACAATGGAGTTGAGGAACTTATCAGCCATGATTGAATGGCGGAGCAGACTCGATGGGCCGAATGGCCTAATTTCTGCTCCTATGTCTTATGGTCTAAATGAAGAATACAGACTGGACTTTGAGAGATTTAAAGAGAAAGGACAAGGCTTGTGGGCAGTGATTGATAGAGGCGTTGCCATGAAAAATGCACCAGTCTCCATGGCAATGCCTCAATCAATCAGAGTCCATGTATCAACCAATCAGCATACTCTTCTCATGCAGTGTAAAGATGATATGACCTTGGTATTCTTGTGAATCGTTCTGATGAGGGCAAGATGAAATACTTTCATAAAACGTGTTTTTATTCAGCAATACTCAAGTTCTGTATTCTCAAATGATTATTGGCATGATCATTGTGGCACCTAAAAGGAATTCCTTCAGTGTCACTGGGTCAAAATCCTGGATTTCCCTCCTTAATGGACATAGACTGCAATGGTTCAAATGACAGCTCACCACCAACTCCACCAGGGCATCTAAGGGTAAGGGCAATAAATGCTGGCCCAGCCAGCGATGCCCATCTCATTAATTAATTTATTTAAATTCCTCCTGAAAAGAACATCTTAAATCTTTAAACACTTAGTCATTGGCCCAGAAATCAAGGGGAATGATCCTCCCACAACAGCATAGGAAATAAGATTGAGTGAGGGGCTCAAATGTAAATTAACACTTAAGATGGAGACAGTAAGATAAAAAGCTTCTGAGAGTATTTAGAGGAATTTGACATTGAAGGAGTTAAATTACTCAAAGAGTTTTTTTTTCCTCTGCTACACTGCACTGCCAATATTTCTGGACTGTCAAGTTGATGTCTGCAGTTAGACAATAACATATGATTACAAGCATCCTTCTTAATGTGAAAACTAATTGTTATTGTTAGGAAGGGAGGAAAGTATAGTCTGAGATCAGAGGCTGTTTATAGTACTCTCTCTCTCTCTCTCTCTGTCTGTGAATGCATGGAGATTTTTTGTCATGTGTTGAAATATAATCAAACACAGTCCCCTTTTACTATTAGTCAGTATTAAATTTAACTAAATTCTTTTTTGACAAGTTTACTGGCCTACAGTTTTATTACTTTGAACAAGCAGGTTCTGACAGCATTCAACAGATGAGGGCTGGACACCACACTACGGTAAACAAAGGCACATTTGTCAACACTTAAACAAGGCACAGGGACATGAGTGGTCAGAACTTAATCAGATCCTTCTCCACTCAGGTTCCAGTCCCATTGATGATGGAACCTAGCTACTCATATAAAAAGCTTTTATCTTATAAAACCATAAGAAATAGAAACAGGTGTAGGCCATTCAGCCCCTTGAGCCTGCTCCACCATTCAATACTATCATGGCTAAGGTGACACCTCTCTCCTGCCCTTTTCCTGTATCCCTTGATTCCCCGACTGATCAAGAATCTATCTCAGCCTTAAATATACATAAGGACTCTGCCCCCACAGTCATAGGTTTAAAGTGAGAGGGGCAAGATTTAAAAGGGACCTGAGGGGCAACGTTTTCACACAGAGGGTGGTGCGTATATGGAATGAGCTGCCAGAGGACGTAGTGGAGGTGGGTAAAATTACAACATTTAGAAGGCATCTGGATAGATACATGAATAGGAAGAGTTTAGGGTGATATGGGCCAAGTCCTGGGAAATAGGACTAGATCAGTTTAGGGTATCTGGTCGGCATGGACGAGTTGGACCGAAGGGTCTGTTTCTTTGATGTACATCTCTATGACTATGACTAAGTGAAGTTAAGTTTCTGCTTAGCTTTTATACGAAGTTTATCCATATTCTAAGGGTAACAAATAGTTTCTAGAGTTACAGGATGGTAGGTCAGTTGGGCCAAGTGGAACGTGCATCCTTAAATATGTGTCCCAGTTGATCACATGTTCAGGCGGTGTGAGTGAACGTTCTGGATTTTGGAATCTGAGCAGTGGCTGGAGTCACCACAGTGCTGATATAAGGTGTGTGGACAGCATGTATATGGAGGTGGTCACACTGCAGTTTAGAAGCATACAGACTGGGAGGGAATGGGTCACTATCCAGGGAGGTAGTGCAGGACTCCCCTGAGTGCATCTATCTTCCTAATCCGCATTCCAGTTTGGAAACTGGTGATGGTGATGGGTGCTCAGGAGAGGGCAGCCAGAGTCAAACCCATGGCACCAAGGGCACCTCAGCCATACAAAGGGGTAGGAAGCAGAATGCAGAGGCAATAGTCAGAGGGGCGTTTCCATAGACAGAGGGTCAGGCAGACATTAAAAGTGACTCCAGGGTGGTGTGTTGTCACCCTGGTGCCAGGGTGAAAGATGTCACAAAGCTGCTGCAGGACCTTGTTCTGGGGAAGGGACATCAGCCAGAAGTTGGGGTCCACATTGGTATCAATGACACTGGTAAGAACAGAAATGAGATCCTGAAGGCAGATTTCAGGGAGTTAAAGTTAAATAGAATTAAAGGGAAATTAGAAAGCAGGAGCAATAATCCAGAACAATGATCTCAGGATTACTCCTAGTGCCCCTCCTGCTATTCAGCATAAGAACAGGAGGATTGGATGATTGAAAACATGGCTGGACAACTAGTGTAGGAGAAGGGCATCTGGTTTGTGAAGCATTGAAACTAGGGGAAGTGGGACCTGTGCAAACTGAAGGGGTTACATCTAAACGTGACCGAAACTGATATCCTCACAAGGTGATTTGCTAATGCCGTTGGGATAGGTTTAAATCGGCTTATTAGAGGGATGGGAACCTGAGAGGTAACAGGAAGTAGGTTACAGGAGGTAGAACGCTGCTAAGGAGACTAGAAGACAGGACAAATAAAGCTGAGCATCAAGTACACTTTGAAAGCAGCACGCTGCCAAAAAGACAATGTTGAGGGCACTCTACCTGGGCACTCTACCTGAATACTTGCAACATTCACAGCAAGATAGACAATCTAGAGATACGTGGGTATGATCTAATTACCCTGACAGAAACATAGCTGCATGGGGACCAGGACTGGAAACCCTATACTCAGGATATTCAACATTTAGGAGGGTCAAACCAGAAGGAAAAGATGATAGCTTTTTGCTGATAATAAGATGAGTGCTGTAGTTATTGGAATGAGGTCAGCCAGGTGGTCTTCGTAGAATATGAGTTCCCTGATTGGGGCTGTTAACCTGGTCCAATCAGGGAGCCTTGGCTGACAGATATAAACAGGAGCGTCAGGGGTTATAGAGTCATAAAGTCATACAGCACAGAATCAGACCATTCAGTCCAACCAGTCCATGCCGCCCATAGTCCCAAACTAAACTAGTCCTGCCTGCCTGCTCCTGGCCTATATCCCTCCAAACCTTTCCTATTCGTGTACATATCCAAATGTCTTTTAAACATTGTAATTGTACCTGCATCAACCACTTCCTCTGGAAGTTGATTCCACCTGCAAACCAAGCAATTTGCCCCTCAGTTCTGAGGAAGGGTCACCGGACCCGAAACGTTAACTCTGTTTTCTCCTTCACAGATGCTGCTAGACCTGCTGAGCTTTTCCAGCAACTTCTGTTTTTGTTCCTGTGTTTGGTTTTTATTTGCCCCTCATGTCTTTTTTAAATCTCTCTCCTCTCACCTTGAAAATGTGCTCCCTAGTCGTGAAATCCCCCATCCTAGGGAAAAGACAACCACCATCAACTCCATCTATACCCCTCATTATTTTATTAACTTCTATCAGGTCGCCTCTCAACCTCCTACATTTCAATGAAAAACGTCCCAGCCTATCCAGCCTTTCTTTATAACTCAAACCTTCCATACCCGGCAACATCCTGGTAAATGTCTTCTGAGGCCTCTCCAGCTTAATAATATCCTTCCTATAACAGGGCAACCAGAACTGGACACAGTACTCCAGAACAGGCCTCACCAACGTCCTATACAACCTGCACATGACTTCCCAACTCCTATAGGAGCCAGCTCTGTGCTAGCTGGGTCAGTCTTATGTACTAAGCACATATAAATAAAGGGTGATTTGGTGAGGGGTTACTGGCCTCTGTGGAGTTATTTCAAGTACATTAGTCAGGCAGGAGCTCAGATCAGAGAATACTGCGAATCTGTTTGGGTGGAACTAAGAAACCGCAAGGGGCAGCAGACATTGTTTAGAGTTATTTATAGGTCAGTAAACAGTAGTGACTGTACAGACCATGGTATTAATCAGGAGAAACTTGTAACATGTGCAATGCAGTAATCATGGGGGGACTTCAACTGCATTTGGACTGAGAAAACCAACTGAGCACTAAAGCTGTGGAGGATGCCTTTCTGGAGAGTCCTTAGGGATAGTTTTCTAGAGCAGCATGTTGAAGAGTTGACAGGAAATTAGGTTTATTTTTGATCTAGCATTATATAATGAAAAAGGTCTATGTAACAAACTTGTTGCATAAGAACTTTTAGGAATGAGTGACCACAATGTGATGATTTTGTTTACATTGTGTTTGGAAGTGAGGTGGTTCAATCTGAAGCACGGATGTTAAATTTGAAAATGGGAAATTATAAAAAGAAAGAGTCACGAGTGGCTGAGATGCACTGGGAAAACGCATAAAAAGATATGACTGCAAGTAGGCAATGGTCTGTCTTTAAAGAACTATTCATTTGTTCAAGATGCAAAAACACCAAAACTGGGGCTGACAAAAGGAACTGAAGATTAGAAAAGATTAAAGGAAAAGGCTTATGGTGTGGCCAGAAATAACAGTAAATCTGAGGACTGGGAGGTTTTTAGAAAACAGTGAAGAAGGACATGAAAATACAAATAGAATCTGAATGAAATCTAGTGAAAAATATAAAACAAGACTGGTTTGACGCATTGGGGGGACTCTAGAAATAGGGGACCCACTTAAAAATGTAGGTGTCTCCTATTTAAGACTGAGATCAGGAGAATTTCTTTCTCTCAGAAGCTCATTAGTCTGTGGTTTTCCTTCCTCAAACAGCAGTGGAGGCTGTGTCATTGAATATATTCAATGTTGAGTTAAATAGGTGTTTGACTGACATGGGAGAGAAGAGTTGTGTGAGACAGCCAGGAAAGTGGGGGCGAGGCCATGATCACACCCACAATGATCTTATTGCATGGTGCAGCAGGGTAAAGGGGCTGGATGTCCCACTCCTGTTCCTAATTTTTGTCTCATTGAGACTGAAAATCTTTTACGTGGTTGCCCTTGAGAAGTTGCTTGGCCTTATTCTTCACGGTGGCCTTCAGCCTAAGGAAGGTACTTCCCGCAGCGCTGCTGGAGGGAGGTTTCCAGGATTTTGAAACAGACACTTTAGCCATTTGATATCATGAAATGAGTATCAGTAACAGGCTGGCACTGTTCCCACTTCGACTCTAGACAAGTCCAAACTAGCTCACTGAAGTGTCATTTCTGTTATTCAATCTGGTAAAGATTATCTCAGGTATCATATCATGCTTGCATTTGTAATTAGATCTCAAGATGGTTCAGTGAAGTTAAGCAAATCGTTACATGGCTATTAGCTCTAAAGTATTGCACAATGTGGGCATTGAAATGGAAGGTGGATAGGTGCATGCAGGAGAAAGGACCAGGAAGGCAGCGAGATGCAGTGGGATGGGAGTACAGTCAAGTGCAGCATTCAGGTGCCATGCAACACAAGACTGATGTTAGCTTGGCCTGGTGGGAACCTCCCACTGCTTTCCTCAGGGTTGAACATGGGGCAGCAATTCCTAGTCAGTAAGAGGGGCTACCACCATTGGAGCCTTTCTCCATTGTGGCCTCCAATTCAATCCCCTAACCAGCAGACCAAACGTTTGGTGCTGGCAGCAAGGAACCCTGTGTTGGGGCAAAGGATCCACCTCTGTTTTTTGTGTTTTGATCACAACTGTAGTTGAACACATACCAGAATACTTGTTTAACAATATATTACCCAACAGTAAGTGACTGATCAATGTGCAGATAACAATGTGAAGTTGGGATGTTTCACAAGGAGGTGAAGAAATTAAAGACTGCGCTAAAAGTAAGACCACACAACCATAAGAAATAGAAACAGGAGGAGGCCGTTTAGGCCATCGAGCCTGTTCCGCCATTCAATAGGATCATGGATGATCCGACATTCCTCACACCCTCTTTCCTGCCCTTTTCCTGTATCCCCTGTTTCTCTGACTGATCAAGAATCTATCTGTCACAGCCTTAAATATACACAAGGACTCTACCTCCATAGCTCTCTGTGGCAAGAAATTCAAAAGACACTTGGCCCTCTGAGAGAAGAAATTCCTCCTCATCTCAGTCTCAAATTGGTGCCCCTTTATTCTGAGACTATACCCATGAGGGGAAACATCCTCTCAGCATTTACCCTGTCAAGCCCCTTAGGAAACCCATATGTTTCAATGAGATCACCTCTCACTTTTCTAATCTTCAGTGAGTAGAGTCCCAACCTGTTTAGCCTTTGTTCATAATAAATCTCTCCATGCCAGGGATCATCCTAGTGAATCTTTCTGAACTGTCTCCAATGAAATAATCTCTTTCCTTAAATAAGGGAAGCAAAACTTCTCACAGTACTCCAGATGTGATCTCACCAGCACCTTGTACAGTTGCAGTAAGACTTTCTTACTCTTATGCTCTTGAAATAAGGGCCTTTATTCCATTAGCCTTCCCTAATTGCCTGGTTAGAATGAAACTGAAGTGGTTTACATCAATGGAACACTGATTCCCTGACATCTCTGTTTACAATAATGTATTATTTTAAATTCCTGAATACCTGTGCAGGACCATTCACCATTTTCATGGTGAGAATTTATAATGGCAGCTGTCGGTATAAATCAGGGCCTGGGATTGGAGGGGGTATATTAAGGACCAATAACGGGGGCCCACTGCACTGGGGTGGCAGGGTGCAGGGTGCATGTTGACCTTGGGTCAGAGGTCTGGACTGCTGAGCTCAGGTTGAGGGCAGGACATTGTGTTTGGATCAGGGACAGGGCAAGGGAGCTGTCCTGGGATGGGGGCTTGGGCCAGGAGCAGGACTGGGGCCCACGATTTCTGTTCCTGGACCTGTGTGGAGTTCTTCCCACTAAAGGACGGTGGATACTGGGATCAATTCAAATTTTCATGATTAAGATTGAAACACTTCTGTCAAACAAGGGTAATGTGGGATAAGGAGCAGAGGCAGATAAACAATTTCCAGCCATGTTCCGACAGAATGGCAGAACAGGCTTTGGGGTCTGATTGGAGACTGAACAGCAAATATAGAAATAGGAGTAGGATTAGATAATTTAGCCCTTTGAGCCTGCTTCGCCATTCAATGTGATCATGGCTGATAATTCACCGAACACCTTGTTCCCTCTTTCACCCAATACACATTGATGCATTTAGACCATAGAACAATAACTATCTCCTTGAAAACATTCAATGTTTTGGCCTTGACTGCTTTCTATGGCGGAGAATTCCATAGGTTCACCACTCTCTGGATGAAGAAATAGCCTCCATTCATTAACAGTAATAACTCACATTTATGTGACACATTTAACACAATGAAACATTTCAAAGTGCTCCACAGGAGCATCACTAAGGAACCTCAGGAGGTCAGGTGAGCAAAATCTTAGGAGTTAAAGTAGGAATGTAAGGTAGAGAGGTGGAGACACGTAGGGATGGCATTACAGAAGATAGGTCTAGGGGACCAAGGATCTGGCCACCAACTGTAGTGTAATTCCAAGTGGTAATGCACAAGAGACAAAAATTACAAGATTTCAGAATTCATGAAGTTTTGGAGGAGATTAGAACCAGGGAGTGGCCAGGCCAATGAGGGATTTGAAACCAAGGGTGAGAATTTTAACATCAAGGTGTTGTTTGACTGCATCAGTGAACACGAAGTGTGATGGGGGAATGGGACTTCCTGCAATTTAAGACAAGAACAGCAAAGTTTTGGATGACTCAAGTTTACAGAAAGTAGTATGTGAGAGACTGGCAGGGAGTGTGTTGGAATAATTGGGTTTAGAGGTAATGAAGGCATGAATAAGGATTGAATATGAGGTCAGAAGCTCCTCTCAGAATCAAATGTGACACTAAGGCTATGAACAGACTGGTTTAATCTCAGAGTGTTGCCAGGGACAGGGATGTAGTTGGTGGTCAAGGAATGAAGTTTAGAGAGGAGTCTAAAAACAATGGCTTCAGTCTTCCCAATATTGAATTGGAGGTACTTTCTGCTGAACTAGTAATGGAGGTCAGAGAAGTAGAAATAGAAAATAGGAGCAGGCGTAGACCATTCAGCCCTTTGAGTCTGGTCCACCATTCAATATGATCATGGCTAATCGTCCATCTCAGTCCCCTGTTGCCACTTTCTCCCAGTACCCTTTGATCCTTTTCAAGCTACATCTAACTTCTTGAAAACATTCAGTCTTCAGAATTTGACAAGTAGTTTGATCATTTATCAACACTGGAAGAGTTGGTGGTGTTGGTGGGTGTTGTCAGTGTACATGTGAAAGGTAGCAATGTATTTTGGGCTATGTTGTGAAGGGTAGAATGTGGATGAGAAGTAAGAGGAGGGGGCCAACGATTGATCATTGGAAGGGGGTAAGGGGAACAGGGCACAGTGACAGAGACACACAGATTCGTTGGTTATTGTTAGATAGTTAAGAAGGGAGTGAGGTGAAAGCTGTCCCACCCAGATGCTTGCATTCCTAATGCCTGTCTTTTGGATAAGACATTAAACAAAATCCCTGTCTGCCCACTTGGGTGAGTGCTAAAGATCTCACGGAACTATGTCGAGATGAGTTGGTGTATTCTTCAGGGTGACCTTTCCCTTATTTATAAAAATGCTAACAGCTGTTGAGGGATGGTATGCTTGTGGGAACTTGCTGCGTGTAAATTGGTTGTTGTATTTCCTAGACTGTTCTTGTGAAGTACTTTGAGGTGTGTTGAGACTGAGAGGTACTGTTTAAATGCTGGTCATTCACTGGGCAGTGTCATTACAGTGTAACTAGTTTTATATAGGCAGTTTCCATTGTAAATGTGTTTTTTTCAATAATTTATCATTAAAACACAAAATCAAGGCAAATATCTAACGTTAATGGGGATTGCACTATATTAATGGAGCTGGTCTAAAGATCACCCACCCTCTATCCTGTTACATCTAAAGATTACTGCTGGTCCTGACTAATGTGTAATACCATGGAATATTGATTGCTCTCAATAGCAATCCGACCACATGCCCTATGTGACAAATGTGGAATACTTGGTCCATGGTTTATTCCTCGTTTATATGGTACTGTCAGGTTTGGTATTTTTTATTCATTCGTAGGATAAGGGCGTTGCTGACCAGACCAGCATTTATTGCCCGTCCCTAATTGCCCAGAGGGCAGTTAAGAGTCAACCACATTGCTGTGGGTCTGGAGTCCCATGTGGTCCAGACCAGGTAAGGATGGCAATTTCGTTCCCTAAAGGACATTAGTGAACCAGATGGGTTTTTCTGTCAATTGACAATAGATTCATGGTCATCATTAAACTCTTTTGAATATTGAATATACTTTATTGTCACATACATTCAAAATAAAATGCAGTGAAAAGTGTGCACCTTTGTTTGTACATAAGTACCATTTACAGAATAAAATTTTAAAAATCATTTAAAAAGAGTCCAACTTTCCTTCGTTGCTGCTATACCACTGCCAGAGTCCTGCCCTGGGTTTTCCAGCCCACACTACGCTGCCGAGAGTGTCCTGTTCCGGGCTACACAGTCTGTGCCTCTGTCAGGGCCTACTCCACATGGAAAACAAGAGCCCCCATCCATGGCTCACAGTCCGACTGACTGACCCACTCAGCTGCTGCCGTTCTGGAGCCCATCAAAGCCACTTCCCTGCTGAAGACCTCTCTCGGCTGCCTGTCGCTCTGGGACTAGGCCACCACAATCCCGCCGGGCACACGTTTCCTCCGCTGCTCCGGGTCCCGGCCCCTCAGGGACTCGCTCCGGCCCGCGCTCACTCTGCTGCCACTGCAGGACACGGCCCACGCGCTCAGCTCCTGCCCAGTCACCTGAGGCAACTCCTTTCTTCAGACTAAAGTTAAATAATTGACATTAAAAACAGTTAAGGGGTTGGGGGGGGGGGGGGAGTGGAAGACTGCAAAGGGAAGAGGGAGAGAGAAAGAAACAAACAGCAAAGGAAGATGAACTGGCGAGCAGAGGAGATCTGACTGAAGCATCTTGCTTTTTTTATTGAATTCAAATTCTACAATCAGTTGTGACGCAAACCCGGGTCCACAGAAGATTATCTGGGTGTCTGGATTAACAGCTCAGGGATAATACCAATAGGCCATCCCCTCCCTTGCATCAGGTTTCTCACAGATGTTGCGCATAGACTTGGAACTGTGCTTTTACTAGAGAAAACATAATTGTCTCCAGATGTGGACAACACTGGCAGAAACAGACTTACTCCCCCATTCCCAATTTCCCATGAGGATCTGGGAGTGGAACTGCTTGATTTAGTTCATACCCAGCCCTAAGCTCTGGAATTTCCACTCTAAAGCCTCTTTGACCCTGCCACAAGCCATGCCTTAACACATAGCTCTGCCTCAATTGACTACACACTTGCTTCTGAAGCGCCAAGTTGAAGATCATAGCGAACATGTATTGAGGCAGTGCTACACTGTTGGAGGGGCTTTCCTTCACATGAAGGATTAATTGGGGACCCTATCTCCCTGCTTAGGTGAATGTAAAGAATTGCACAGTACCATTTTATAGAGGAAAGGGGAGCTATCGCTGGTGATCTGTCTAATATGTATCCCTCATTCAACATCAGAAAATGCAGCTCATCCAGCCATGATCATATTGTTGTTTGTGGGAGTTTGCTGAGTTAGGGGAGGCAATGGCCTAATGGTATTATTGCTGGACTGTTAATCCAGAGACCCAGATAATGTTCTGGGGACCCGGGTTCGAATCCCGCCATGGCAGATGGTGGAATTTGAATTCAATAAATATCTGGAATTAAGAATCTAATGATGACCATGAATCCATTGTTGATTGTCGGAAAAAAACCTGTCCGGCTCACCAATGCCCTTTAGGGAACAAAACCGCCATCCTTAGCTGGTCTGGCTTACATGTGACTCCAGACCCACAGCAATATGGTTGACTCTTAACTGCCCTCTAGGCAATTAGGGATGGGCAATAAATGCTGCTTAGCCAGCGACGCCCTCAAAGGACATTTCAGCATCCAGTGATCATGAAAATCGAGGGCTGTAGCAACTCACATTATGTGGCTTGGTGCCAACCTTAGGATATTTCACGTTGTCAAAAGTTGCTACATAAATGCAGGCTTTTGTGATCAGTCATGAGGATGCTCCCACAGTGGCGACAGGTAGGCAGTTCCAAGGATTTTGACCAGGAGAATTCTCCTGGAATTCTAACCAAGATTAATCTTTCCAACAGCATCACTAAGCCAGATTGCCTGATCATTGCCACAAAGCTGTTTGTGGGAGCTTGCTGTGTGTAAATTGGCAGCTGCATTTCCCACAGTATCACAGTAACTATGCTTCAAAAGTATTTCATTGTGAAGAGTTTTGGAATATGCTGGGGTTTGTTCTGATCATCAGTAAAATGGACTATCAATATTCTGTTTCCAGCATCTGACTGTCATTCCTGAGACCTTGCATAGACTAAAATTGGTTTAAAAAGACATAAAATGGCTTCGAAGAAGAGTCATCTGGACTCAAAATGTTAGCTGCTCTCTCTTTCTCTATGGATGCTGCCTGACCTGCTGTGATCTCCAGTGTTTGTTGTTTTCAGTACAGATCCCAGCATCTGCAGTAATTTAAATGACTGCTCTCATCACCTGACATTTGCTGAAGGCAATTGACCTGAAAAGGTTACCTCAAAAAGATTTAGCTTCACCCCCTGATGTAAATTTTAACTGGGAGGAGCTATTCCGTTCTAAGTATCTGTTCTAAGTTGTTTTTCTAATTATTTGTTCAGTTGTTAGTTGTAGAGTCTATAGCCATGTGGCAGAGATCTAGTTACGAACTCTTAGAGATATTAATCTCTTGTCAACCGTTAATATAATTAATCTGTTACGTTATCTTAAGACTGGTTATCTCACAACTGTTACCTCTTCTGCTGGAGACTTATTGGTGGTTATTAATCCTTAACTACTTTAACTAGTTAGCCATGTAGATAATTATTACAACAAAGATAAGTGGTGGCAAAACTACCCAAAGAAAGGCCTGAGCATTACTGGCTACAGATTGAGGTAAAGCCATGGAACCCAGATGTAGGAAATTAAACTGGCTGCATTAAGGCTACCATGCTAAAGAGTAAAACTAGTTATAGAGTCATTGAAGTCCATAGCACAGAAAAAGTCCCTTCAGCCCACCCCATCTGCACCTGTTAAAATCAACCACCGAACTATTCTAATCCCATTTTCCAGCGCGTGGCTTTGCGAGTGCCCATCTAAATATTTCTTGAATGTTATGAGGGTTTCTGCCTCTCCCAGCCTTACAGTGAGTGAGTTCCAATTCCCACCACCCTCTGGGTGAAGAAGCTTTTCCTCACATCCCCCCTTAAACCACCTGCCCCTTATTTAAATCTATGCCTCTAGTCATCGATCCCACCATCCAGAAGTGTTCCTTCACATCTACTCTATGTCCCAATTAGTATTATACGTCTCAATCATGTTCCCCTCTCAGTCTCCTCTACTCTAGGGAAAACAACCCAAGTCTGCCCAATCTCTCTTTATAGCTGAAGTTCTCCAGCCCAGGCAATATCCTGGTATATCTCCCTCTGCCCCCTCTCCGGTGCTATCACATCCCTCCAATAATGTTGATTCCAGAACTGCACACAATACTTTGGCTGTGGCCTAACCAATGTTTTATACAGTTCCAGCATAACCTCCCTCCTCTTAAACTCTACGCTTTGGCAAATAAAGGCAAGTATACCAAAAACTTCCTTAACCATTTTATCCACCTCTCTTGACACCTTAAAGGACTGATGCATATGCACACCAAGGACCCCCTAATCCTCGGCGCTTCCCAGGGTCCTACTATTCCTCCCTCGCCTTGTTTGTTCTGCCCAAATGCACCACTTCACACTTATCTGGTTTGAATTCCATTTGCCACTGATCAGCCTATCTGACCAATCCGTCCGTGTCCCTTTATAGCCTAAGCCTATCCTCCTCATTATTTACCATCCCACCAACATTTGTATCATTGGTAAACTTACTGATCAACCCTACTACATTCAAATCTAAATCTTTATAAGCAGCACAAACACCTATGGCCATAACACTGACCACTGTGAGACTTCCTGGACAGTATTCCAATTGGAAAAACACCCTTCAACAATCACCCTCTGCTTCTTGCCACTCAGCTAATTGTGGATACAATTTGCCAAATTTTCTTGGATTCCAAGGGCTCTTACTTTCACTGTCATTCTCCCATGCAGGACCTGATCAAAGCCCTGCTGAAGTCCAAGTAGACCCTCATCAAAAGCATTGTCCTCATCTACACAGCTAGTCACAACTTTGAAATATTTAATCAAGTTGCTCAGACCTGACCTTCCCTTCACAAAACCATGCTGACCGTTCACAATCAATCCTGCCTCTCCAAATGCAGATTAATTCAATCCCTCAGAACTGCTTCCAATAGTTTACCCACCCACCGATGTTAGACTGAATCAGTGTCAAGAAATTTGCTTCTCTGGTTTAGTTCACATTTGCATGATAAATTCACACTGACAGGTTATTGCGAGTATGCAGTTTGACTGAATAATTAGGTGGTTGCTTGTAACAGCGCAGAAGTTGTTAGGGAGAAGGGGCTTTTTCTGTGCTGTGGATCTCTATGACTCTATGACAATGGACCAGACTCCAGATTGTACGAAATGGACCAATATAAACAGCTGCTTTGAGCAGCGGCAGAGACAAAAAGTGGTATGAACTGATACCAACAAGGACACTGCCAGCCTCTCTCCCCATCTCTCTCAACCTCAAAAACCAGCACCCACTGGAAAAGCAACATGGTAGGACAACTATTCAGCAAGACAGCAAGGAGGTGCAAACTTCACCCTACTGAAAAAATGAATCAACAGCTAAATAATCAGTCTCACAATTCAAGGAGCCTAAGCATTTTAAACAGTAATTAACCACGCTAAAAAGGAACTAAAATACTTTGCCATGACTGTTTGAGAGAGGGTTAAAAAGGGGAGCCAATTTCTCTCTCTTCATCTGTAGCAGGCTATAAAGATGAAAATACAAGCCGTTTCTTTTTATTAACCCCATTATCCTGAAGTTTACTTATGTACGATTTTCCGTTAACACCAATGTGCACATCTAAATCATGACCTAGACCTGTGCATGTTTAGTAAATGACATGACCTTGTCTGCAGGGAAACAAAACATGTTAATTCCAATCAATGCAAAACCAGTTTCGTGCCTAGGCTGGTTTGCACCTGAATGTTCTACTTACATAGAGGCTCACTGTTTGCACCTGTTCCCCTAGGTTACTTCACTTCTACAGCTTCAAGTACAGATTTGCACACTTTTCTATTTTTTTTAATCGTCACACATCTTCTATATCAGAAGATTGTTGTGAATAAGCCAATGAAACTGTACAATGTTGTTAATGTCTGGTTAGTCATATTGTTAAGCTCGTTCAATACAGCGTGAAGCTGGAGGAACACAACAGGTCAGGCAGCATCAGAGGAACAGGAAAGTCGACATTTCTCCAGCTCCACAATGTATTGAGTCTGACTCCAGCACTTTCACTTCTTGCTGCCTCTGAGTTGTTAAGCTTGTTCGTGTCTTTATTTTAGATTAAGAAGGAAGGGGAAGTGGCTATAAATTGTCTGAGTATATAGCAAACACCTATAGTACTGGGTGTGGGAATGGAATGGTAAGACTGAAGAAATCAAACTCTCCACAAAAGAAAAGATAGATGTGTCTTGATTTAATCTTTCCAACTGGCATGGAGTCTATTAACAAATGTCACACCAACTCATTGGAATTAAGGATTCGACAACAATACCCTGTATCTAGTTAGCACCTTTAAATTTGTAAATTGTCCCATGGTGCTTCACAGAGGTAAAAGTAAAGTCACTGGTCTAATAAAGAGAGACAACTGCGGGATGTTTAAGCCGAGGGTCACTATGCCTCAAGTGAGGGGAAAGGTTGAGAAGGAGAGTCCCTCATGGTAACCTTAGCTGGTGTGGGAATTGAGCCCATCACTCTGCATCACAAACCAACTGTGCCACCATCTGAGCTAACCGACATCCCACATAAAGCGATTAATGAAGGAAACATTCAGACAGGGAACCAAAAGCTTATTGAGCGAGGAAGGCTTCAGGAACACCTTCATGATGGAATGAGAGGTTTTTGGGACAATTCCAGAGCGTTGGATCCAGATGCTCAAGGCACAGCCTCCAATACTGAGGTGGAGAAAATTGGGGATGTACAAGAGGGCAGAACTGGAAGGTTGCAGAGTTCTCCAGGGGTTTTTGGCCTTGAGAAAATTAGAGATAGGGGTAAGAATGCCCTTTGAGGGATGTGGACATGAGAATAGAAATTTTAAAATGATAGCATTGATGGGCTTTGTATGAACAGGACAAACTCCTCAAGCAACAGACTGGCATAATCATACGCTGTGGCTACAAGAGGAGATCAGAGACTGGAAATTCTGGGTTGATTATCTCACTCACTAACACTACAAAGCCTGCCCACCATTGATAAGGCAGAAGTCAGGAGTGTGATGGAATAGTCCGCTTTCCTGGATGAGTCGAGCTCCAACTACACATTAAGAGTTCAACATGATCCAGAACTATGCCACGTGTTTGATTGGCATCCCATCCACCACTGTCCGCCTTCATCCCCTTCACTACTGGCACACAAGGGCAGCAGTGTGTACCATATTGCAGATTTATTGATCTAAGTTTAAATTCCCCAGCAGCTCTGATAGGATTTGAACGCATACTTTTGGATCATTAATCCAGGTTTCAAGATGACGCATTCCAGGAACATTACCACAAATATTCCGAGTCCCATGTCAACTTTTTAATATGAGAACATTTAATTAAAAGTTACATTTGACTTATGTTCTTGGCTGATGCGCGGTTTCCTCAGAAGACGTTTTATTAGCCAGTTGCACTGAACCCAACAGAAAGGTTTCATGAAATTTCAATGCCTCAATTTGCCAAATGTTCTGTCATTGACCCAGCAGGCATTCAGCAGTAGTTCTGAAGAAGAGTCGTATTGGACTCAAACTGTTAATTTTGTTTCTGTCTCCACAGATGCTGAGGGACCTGTTAAGTTTCACCAGTGTTCTCTGTTTGTCTCAACTGGAGTACTTCTGTTTCGGAGTTAGGAAGTCGTAAAATTCAGATTTCACTCCAGATGTTTACACACAAAGCCTGGACTATCGCCTCAGGGCAGTGCTGAGGAGGTGCTGTACTGTTGGAGGTGCCCTTGAACTGTGAAATCTTGAGAATCATCTGCCCTTTCAGTCATACTCATATTCACAGTCATAGTTATGGAGTCATACAGCATGGAAACAGACCCTTCAGTCCAACCAGTCCAGCCAACCGTAATCCCAAACTAAACTAGTCCCACCTGCCTGTGCTTGGCCCTTATCCCTCCAAATATTTCCTATTCATGCACTTATCCACATGTCTTTTAAACATCGTAACCCCACACCCATCCACCACTTTCTCTGGAAATTCATCTTACACGCGAACCACTCACTGTGTAAAAAAAATTGCCCCTCATGTCTTTTTAAAATCTTTCTCCTTGCACCTTAGAGTATGCCCCCTAGTCTTGAAATCCCCCACTCTAGAGAAAAGACACCTGCCATTTACCTTATCTATACCTCTCTATTTTATAAACATCTGTAAGGCCACCTCTCAACCTCCTATGGCCCAGTGAAAAAAGTCCCAGCCAATATAGTCTCTCCTGATAATTCAAACCATCCATTCCTGGCAACATCCTGGTAAATCTTTTCTGAACCCTCTCCAGCTTAATAATATCCTTCCTATAACATGGAGACCAAAACTGGACACAGTGTTCCAGTAGAGGCCTCACCAATGTCCTGTACAATCTCAATACGTCCCAACTCCGATACTCAAATGTCTGAAGCAATGAAGGCTAGAGTGCCAACTGCCTTCTTAACCATTCTGTCTACATGTGATGTAAACTTCAAAGATTTATGCACCTGAACCCCTAGCTCCCTCAGTTCTACAACACTATTCGAGGACTACTTTTAATTGTATACGTCTTGACTTTGCTTGTTTTAATAAATGATATTCCCCTACTCCATCTACCCTGGCAGGATTTCAAAGATGAGCAGAAGAGTTCTCCATGGCATCCTGGTCAAAACATTTCCTCAAAACAATGTCACAAAAACAGATGATCTGGTCCCTTACCACACTGGTGTTTGTTGTGTCCAAGTTAACTTCTGTGTTTGAGACATTAGAACAGTGAGTACACTTTAAAGGTATTTAATTGAATGGTAAAGTACTTTGGAACGTCCCGAAGTTGTGAAAAGAATTATTTAAATGGTAGTCTTTTTTTCTCATATTTTTGAATGTTTCGTTGTCTTGTTTAACAACATCCCTTTGTTATTCAGTAATAAACAATTGCGTTTGAATGAAAGGTGTAACACATTCTGAAAAAGAATGTTTGAAGTGTGAGAGTAAAACTTCATTCTCCATCCCACTTCAGTGCATAATGATCCCCTAGAAAGTAGAGAATACCCTAAAACATGTCTTTCTGTGGATCAAAGGAATTGCAGTTTAATCATAAGAGCTTTAATATGATGTTGTTAAACTTCATGGTTATATAATTGTCCATAAATGGATACTCCTCATTGTGGAAGAAGTCACAATTATAAATAACATCTCACGATGTGAGTATACTCTATTTGGAATCACCTAGGTTCTACTTGGATACTCACAACTTATAAATAGTGCACTATGCAGGAGATGATTTCAGATAGTAATTAGCTCCTGATGACTTCAATGTGACCAGATGTCATGATATCAGTAGATATGAATTAAATCTCTTCAAACTACCTTTTGCTGTTCGTAGGCAAAAACAGAAAGAACACATGGGTTACAGGACAAATCTTCTAATTGGTTCTATTGCACACCCTGGTTTGCAGAAATGCTGACAACGCATGTATATCTGTCAGCACATAACACCAAACAGCTTCACGGCATCAGTTATGCATAAAGTGGATGCAACGTTCACACTCTATAAATCTGAATGAAAGAGAACCATTTACAGTTTGATTCTGTTGGGAATTTTCAGCACACACATTACAAAGTTTGTAGGAGTTATCATAATCTCAGGGAGTAAAAAGGAATTGTTCTTCATTTTTTTTAGTTTTGTGACATCTAAAAGCAAATCCCACAAAGAACATTACCTATTTGAATATTCCAAACCTCTGCTGTTAGTTTATTTGGATTCAGCGATTCACAGAACCACAGAATTATTATGGAACAGAAGGAGGTCATTCTGTCATCATGTTTGAACAAGTATTATGACTTTGTGCCAATATCCTCTTTTTGCCCTTTGACCCTGCACATTAATTCCATTCAGAGGTTTATCCAATGACCTCCTGAACAGCTCAGTTGAACTTGTCTTCACCACATTTCCATGCAGTACATTCCAGACCTTAACTACTTCCTGTGTATAAATAAAAAATTTGTCACATTGCATCTGCTTCTTTTGCAAATTAAATCTGCACCCTTTTGTTCCTGATCTCTTTACAAGTGGGAACAATTTCTCCCTGTCTCCCCTCTGTCCACACCTCTCATGCTTTTTGAGAACTTCTATTGAATGTTTTCTTAACTTTCTCCAAGGAAAGAGATCCCACCTTTTCCAAACCAACTCCATAATGAAGTGTCTCATCCCTGGAACCATTCTCAGAAACCTCTTCTGCACTCTCTCCAATGTGTTTATTGTGACTTTTTTTTCTAATTTATACGGTTTTGTACTTTTGAAGGTCTGTAATGCTGGACTTTTTATTTCCTATTTTCTAATTTTTTCCTGCGAATTTGTGCTCAAGAATCTGTATCTAGATTAACTTTGTATGTAAGATGGTGCCATAAGTGGCAACTTGTAAACTTTTCACTGTACACATTTGAGTACATGTGACGATAAAGCTCATTCAATTCAATCCTTCCTGAAGTGTGACGCTCAGAACCTAATGCAGATTGTTCTTACTAATGTGTTCGTCTTCTACTAACATTTCCTTATCTAAGGCAGCCCAGAGAAGGTTCACTAGGATGATATGGAGAGATTTTCTTATGACGAGAGATTGAGTTGGTTCGGCTTGTGCTCATTGGAGTGTAGATGAATGTGAGGAGACCTTACTGTAACACAAGAAATCTGAAGAAGGGTCTAGGCCCGAAACGTCAGCTTTCCTGCTCCTCTGATGCTGCTTGGCCTGCTGTGTTCATCCAGCTCTACACCTTGTTATCTTAGGTGTAGAGAGATTGTTTCCCCTTGTGGGAGGGTCTAGAACCAGAGGGCATCATTTCATAGTAAAGGGTCGCCCATTTAAGTCAGACGTGAGGAATTTCTTTTTTCAGAGGGTAGTAAATCTCTCAGGACTGGCAAATCTGGGTCTTTAAATAGCTTCAAGACTGAGATAGACAGATTTTTTAATCAGTAAGAGAATCAAGGGTTATGGGGAAAAGACAAGAAAGGGCAATTGAAGATTCTCAGATCAGCCACAATCTCATTGAATGGGCTTCTGCTCCTACATCTTCTGGTCTTTTGCTGTGATTGTAAATTCAGGCTTTGTAAGGTACAGAAATAAACTCTGTTAAAATGGGTAATATGAATGGAATTTAACTTTCCAAAGTATTTTTAACTACATTTTTATGAGTTGCTTTTGAAGTGAATAGTGACAGAGTGGCCTTTCAAGATTTGATATTTGGAGCCTCTGTTCCAGCATGTGACTGTGTGAATCGTATTAAAGAGCCAGCACAAGCACACAGTGATTTACTGACTTATGAGAATGATTTATACAGGGAATCCAAATCGTGTTTGAAAGTATTTTTGTAAAATGAAGTTATTAAACGAATATTGAAGAAACATTCTGCAGCATGGTACTGCTTAGCATCTTAGTCTTGCCCCCACATCCCCAAGTATTGCCTGCCTTTTCATACTTCCCTTCATAGCTTTACACACATTTTTTGTTTTCAGTCAGTGTTGTTCAAAAAATTGAAAAAGGGCACTCAAAAATACAGCAGTCTTGAACATTATGCATGCTCCAACACTTTGATTCAGACTTTGAGTGTTTGAAAAGGGAAATAAGTTCAACTTGATTGGCGAAAATGCAGTCTGACTCAGATAAAGGGAGAATATTCAAAGTGGCTGCAACATCATTAAAGTGCAACTTTAAAAGAAATCAGCCAAATCATATGAGATAACTAGGTGTAGAGCTGGATGAACACAGCAGGCCAAGCAGCATCAGAGGAGCAGGAAGGCTGACGTTTCGGGCCGAGACTCTTCTTCAGAAA
>NC_063353.1:3974445-3998756 GCF_021869965.1 Rhincodon typus | reverse complement strand
TCTAGGCCCGAAACGTCAGCCTTCCTGCTCCTCTGATGCTGCTTGGCCTGCTGTGTTCATCCAGCTCTACACCTTGTTATCTCAGATTCTCCAGCATCTGCAGTTCCTGCTATCTCTGAGCCAAATCATATGGTTTGCCACTGACACACTTCTCGACAGCACCTTCCAAATTCGCATCTAGAAGCACAAGGGCAGTAGATACATGGAAACATCACCACCTGCAAGTTCCCCTCCAAGTCATACATCATCCAGAACTGGAAATATGTCACCGTTCCTTTAGTGTCTCTGGGTCAATGTCCTGGAACTCCCTCTCTAACGGTGCTGTGAGTCTATCTACAGACATAGACTGCAGTAGTTCAAGAAGGCAGCTCACCACCATGTTCTGAAGGACAATTCAAGATGGGCAATGCATGCTAGCCAACCAGTGACACCCACATCCTGTGAACAAATTTTAAATAAAACACATCTTTGTGATGATCTTTTTGAGTGCCGAGTATCTTTGCAGGCTTGTGCATTTGTTAGAAGTTAAAAATGATTTTTCTTTGAATGCTCGCTGTCTCCTTTCAATGTCAATGAAACGCAGTGGGTAAATTTGTACATGGCAAGATTCTATACAATAATTAAAAAGAACTAATTAAAATAAATATTGGTCAGGACACCAAAAGAATGACTCAATTCTTCTTTGAAAAGCGCCATGGAATCTTTTACATCAATGGACAAGGGCAGATCACGAGTGAGATTCTCGCCTTACTGTTCAATGCTTGTTTGCAGAATGGGACTGAATGTGTTCACGTCAAAAATCTCATGACCGTTGATCACCCCCGACTTTCCCAAAGTTCTCACCAATGCCCGCATTGTTCCAAGTTTGGAAAACCCTGTTCCAATGTTTTTGTGAGGTGAGTGAAAACTCAATCCAGGAGTAACATTTTAAGGAGGGTCTTAGTAGAGATCAGGGAGATGCAGAGATGCAGGAACTTAGAGAGAGAATTTAAGTCAGTGCATCTTAAACAACTATCCTTGCAAACATTCACTCTGTCTACAATCATCCTCCTCTCCAATATCCTTGAATGTGTTGTCACATCCAAAATCTATTCCCAGTTTTCCAAAGAACTGCATATTTGTATCCTTCCAGTCAGGTTTCTGTCCTTGCTATTGTATCGAAGCTGCTCTTATCAAAGTCGCAAATTATTTAGAAACACAGAAACCAGGAGAAGGAATAGACCATTCAGCCTTCTGAGCTTGTTCTATATGATCTTGGCTGCTACTCTACCTCATTACCACACTGCTGCTTTCTCCGCATACCCCTCAATACTTTTAAGGTCTAAAAATATATTGATGTCTTTCTTAAGTATATTCAATGCCTTAGCCTCTAAAGCCTTCAATGCCTTAGCCTCCACAAGTTCACTACTCTTTGAGTGAGCAAAGCATTCCTCATCTCAGTCCGAAATGGTGTCTCCTGTATCCTGAGACTGTGACTCCTGGTTCTAGAATCCCCAACTAGATGGTGAAATCTGAATCAATGAAAATTTGGAATAAAAAGCTAGTCTAACAGCAATCATGTAGAGAAGGAAATTTTCCATCCTTACCTGGTCTGGCCTACATGTGACTTCAGACCCACGGCAATGTGATTGATTCTTAACTGCCCCAACATGGCCCTACCAGGCCATTGAGTTCAAGTGGAAATTAGCAATGGGTAATAAATACTAGCCCAGCCTGCAATACACACATCCTATAAATGAAGGAAAATCTCCATATCCTTTCTTACATGGGGAGACCCACAACTGCATGCAATACTGCAGGTATGGTCACACCAAGTCGGAATAACTGCAGCAAGGCATCCTGCTTCTGAACTCAAATCCTTTTGTAATGAAAGACAATATACTATTTGCCTTTCTAATTGCTTGCTGCACCTACCTGTCTAATTTCATTGACCGGTGTACAAAGATACCCAGATCCCTTTGTACATCCACACTTTGCAATATATCAGCTTTTTAACAATACTCTGCCTTTCTGTTTCAAACCAAAATATATAACTTCCCACTTATCCATGTTGTACTGCACCTACCCACTCAGTCATCTTGCCTACATCACATTGAAATCTCCATGCATCTTCCTCACAAGCCCATCCAGTTTTGTGCCATTGGCAAACTTGGAATTATTGCCCTGGTTCCCTCATCTAGGTCATCTATATGTACCATGAATAGCTGGTGCTCAAACACTGATCCTTATGGTAGCCCACTAGGCACTGCCTGCCACTCAGAAAAAGACCCATTCTGTGTTTCCTGTCGGTCAATCCATTCTCAATCCATTCTAGTATGTTATCCTCTAATTGTGATTGTAACAAAGGAACTTTACCTCTCTTTGTGCCCTTAACCTGTTGGCAGCCCTTTGGAATAGTTGACCACACCACCATCCTCTAACATCTCTCCATTGTCAGTCAGCTGGCTAGTGTTACATTTGCCTGGCTGTAACCTTATCTAGCTAATCATGGTCAGATCATGACTCACAATGAGGTTTTTCTTCCTGAAACCAAACAGCTTCCTCAGGTATCTCCCAAGGATTAACACTTGCTCCCCTCCTATTTTTCATCTACCTGCAGCCTTTAGCGACACCATCCGAAAACACGAAATCACTTTTCCCACGTATGCTGGCCTCACCACCACCTCTCTCAACTCTTCTGCTGTTACTAAATATCAGAGTGCTTGACTGATATTCGGTACTCGATGAGCAGAAATTTCCTCTAATTTAATATTTGGAAAACTGAAGTCATTGGCATCAGTTCCCATGACAAATTCCATTCCCCAGCCACTAGCCCATACCATTTCCCTGGTAAATGCCTGGGGCTGAATTAGAACTTTCACAAACATGGTGTCATATTTGACCTGAGATGAACTTCCAACAATCTATTTGTGCCATCATTAAAATCACCACTTGCCACCTTCATGCCTCCATTGAGGTATTGCTGAAATCCTCACTCATATGTTTATCACAACTGAACTGGACCATTCTAACATATTCATGACTGATCTCTCATGTTCTACCCGTCATAAATGAAAGTCATCCATGGGTCCTGCTGCTCATGTCCTGTCCTTTTGTGTGCTTTACCCCAGAAAGCCAGGTGGTGAAATATAAGACAGTGTCCAATCTTTAAACACATTTATTTATAGGATTGACACTGCAAGCATGTCCCTCCTACCCTATCAACCACAATCTCTTTCACCTTCTTGCTAATTATAGTACCACAAGTGAATCCCCGGTTTATGACCACAACTAATGAAATTAAATATAATTACTACAAAATTAGCATTGCATTGATTGGACGGTTAAATAGTGCCTCAATTTTAAAGTTCCCATCCTTGTTTTCAAGTCCATCCATTTCCTCACTCACTCTTGGCTCTAATTTTGTCCAATGACGAGACTTATCTGAATTGCTCTAGTTCTACTTCCTTGATATTCATCACTTCACCCGTCATGACCCTAAGGTCTGAAGTCCCCTTCCTGAATCTCTCCTCTTGACCTCACCTTCTTTTAAGATGTTCCTTGAAACGTACCTTTTTGACAAGATTTTAGTCATTGAATGTCAGCTAACATCTTGTATGTCTCAGTGTCACGTTTGTTTTATAATGCTTCCATAAACTGGGGGGGCGGGTGGCACGGTGGCTCAGTGGTTAGCACTGCAGCCTCACAGCACCAGGGACCCCAGTTCAATTCCACTCTCAGGCAACTGTCTATGTGGAGTTTGCACATTCTCCCCATGTCTGGTGATCCAGTTTCCTCCCACACTCCAAAGATGTGCAGGCTAGGTGGATTGGTCATGCTAAATTGCCAGTAGTGTTCAGGGATGTGTAGATTAGGTGGGTTTATAAGGGGCTGGGTCTGGGTGGGATGCTCCATGAGTCAGTGTGGACCTGTTGGGCCAAAGGGCCTGTTTCCACACTGTAGGGATTCTATGATTTAAACTGTTGTGTTTTTTTTGTGTATTAAAGGTGCTATAATACAACAAGTTGTGGTGAAGGCATGGCCCCTGAGAGTTTAGTAAAGAGAGAGGAGAAGGTTTTCAAGGGGTGAACGTGACAGATCTTTGAGGTGAGAGGCTTGTTGGAGAACCTCAGAAGATTACTGACAGGAAGAAGCCACAGAGAACACAAAGATAAGAATTTTAACTTTGAGGCACTGCTGCCCTGGGAGCTAATGTAGGTTGACAAACATGCCATTATTGAAAGGAAGAAAGTTTTTCATTACCTCAGGAAGCCTCAAAGTACTTCACACAAATTAAGTATTTTCAAAACGCAGGTCGGTGTTTCATCAATAGTGTTTGAAGTCCTGATGATGTAACCAGAGTTGTGCACTGTTTTCACTCTCCTTTCACTACTCCCCTGTTGAAAGGTGAGGAAAATATGTGCGATTCAGTGGTTGAGATAAGTGTTTATTAGTTAAACCTGACGTCAGCTAACAATGCAGCAGGTAAGGCTGGGCTAAAATATAGCATCCTGGTCAAAGATGGATGGTCTGCATCATGAACACAGATTTCCTGACCAACTCCACTACTATGAACATAAGACATGAGAGCACAAAATTGTCTTCTAAAATTCAATTCCACTTTACATTGGGTTCACTTTACCCATGTGTAGATCATTGTTAATTGTTGAGATTAGCCTAGTCAAAGGGCTAAACGTATAGGACACTGCATGGTTGGCACACATTGATGGTTACGAGGGGGACATTTCCCTTCACATGTGTGTTTTTTGTTTATTCATTATTGAACATTTATGTTAGTGTCCAGTGTTACACTTGCTAGTCTGGTGGGACATGGCTGGAGTTAAAGGCACACTAGACCCTCCCTCTGCATTCCACAGAATATTGTCCAGGAGCTATCTCAGTAAGTATAATTGAAATGTTATGGGTGAACACAAAGTTCTGTTGGGGCTGTCAGTCAACACCCAGAGATGGATACACACTCAGACAGTCCTAAAACTGACCTTTAAGCCCTTCATTTTCTTATCTTAATGGTCTGTCCATCCCCCAACCCTCAATAACAGCAAGAACACCAGACTTTCCCTTGTCCCTCATTTGACACTTTATCCTTCCCTGGATCCCTCTTGTACTCTTCCATGCCCCTGATTCTCCTCCAAAAGCACAACAACATCTTTACTTCCTCAAGAGGCTAAGGGCGCTCGGCATGTCTGTGAAGACTCTTATCAATTTTTATAGATGCACCGTATAAAGCATTCTATCCAGATGCATCATGGCTTGGTATGGCAACTGCTCTGCCCAGAACCATAAGAAACTACATTAAATTGTGAACACAGTCCAATCCATTAAGCAAGCAACCTTCCATCCATTGACTCCGTCCACAGTTCCCGCTGTCTCAGAAAGGCAGCCAACATAATCAAAGGCCCCTCCCACTCTGATTATAATCTCTCCCAACCTCTTCTATTGGGCAGGATATATAAAAACTTAAACACACGTACCAACAGATTCAAGAATAGCTTCTTCCCCGTTGTTACCAGACTTCTGAACTGGACCTGTCAAGTGTTAAATTTAACGTTGATCTCGCTGTCTGTGCATCTTCTTTGCTGCTGTAGCATTGTATTCCTCGCTCTGTTCTATACCCTGATGCACTTTGTATGGAATGATCTGCCCGTGCAGCACACAAAACAAAACTTTTCACTGTACCTAGGTACATATGACAATAATAAATCAAATCAAAATCAAAAAAATAGAGTTCCTCAGCACTGACTCACCATTGCCGGTCCTGAGCCTCTACATAGAGTCCATTCTGCTTCTCTCCCTTGTCCCTTAGAATCAACTAGGACCTCTCACACAACTGCACAAGGCTGACTGGCGTAGGCCAATATTAGACTATTGTGAACCGCTGCCATGAAATTCTTGTGAGCCACTGACTTTATCTCAATGGAAGGACTCAAGGTTTGAAAGATTTATGCTAAATGATGCTACGGATTGGTTAGGAGTATACTCACTGGAATTTGGAAGAATGAGGAGCAATCTCATAGAAACCTGTAAAATTCTAACATGGCTAGACAGGGTAAACGTGGAAAGGATGTTCCTGATGTTCAGGGAGTCCTGAACCAGGTGGTCACAGTCTAAGGATACGGGGTAGTCCATTTAGGATTGAGATGAGGAGAAATTTCTTCAGAAAGTGGTGAGCCTGTGGAATTTATTAGCACAGAAGGCGGATGAGGCCAAAACATTGAATGTTTTTGAGTCAGAGTTAAGTATAGTGTTTAGGGATAAAGGGATGAAAGGGTATGGAGAGAAAGCAGGAACAGGAGTTGGACAATCAAGTTATTGAGACACAATTTCCCATGCACAGAACTTATCCCTAAGCAGTTCTTGCCTTTCCAAATGCATGTAAATCCCGTCCCTCAGAATCCCTTCCAACAACTTACCCACCACTGACAAAAGGCTCACAGGTCTATAATTCCCAGTGACCCTCCACCTGTGACCCCATTACCTCCTGTAATTCAGTCTGAGAAAGGGGCACCTGCATCTGAGAACCCCTATCTCTCTCAGCAGGTGGGGTCCTCCATGCCCAAAGCTCACACGCAACGCCCACTGAAGTCTTCAATGTCGCCAGATTGTACCAGTCAGCAGGCTCCTTCCACTGTGGCTGCAAATGGAATGTCTGCACCAAGACATGGTGAGAGGGAGAGGAGAAGGGAAACCATCTGAGGGCTCATTGGGTACCCCCAATGAATGTTTGCCCATTGCATATAATATGGACTTTTGTAAGTATGTATTCGCTTGCACTATTCTAACATCTGCTGCAGTCTCCTTGTCCCAATAAGACCTGAAAACTTATCCAATGTGGATCACCTTCAACCAGCAAAAATGTGTCTCAATCATCAACATCTTGGCATCAGTATCTCATATCTACTAAGTGGCTGAGTGAAGATTGCATCAAGTTCACACACATATACATAAACTGAAGACTGGAGTCAAGCCGCCACAGATGAATCTTGGGGACACTGAGGTTAATGCTAAAGTCTAGGTGTGGCTGTCTCCAGCTTTGGACGTCCAGTTAACACATCCTGCATGTGGGAGCAATGGTGGAATCTGTCTACAGACTCCAGGTAGAAATGCCTATCCTGTATCTGGGGTCCTCTAAGATACGCAACAATAGTTAAGGCAGTAAGGTGGACAATGGTCAAATACATAATAATGCTGTGGCTTTGGAAGGTTATTTGGTCCTGGTTTCCTTTTAAGAGAGAGATATTGACCTAACTAGAATCATAGATCATAGATCATAGAACCCCTACAGTGTGGGAACAGGCCCTTCGGCCCAACAAGTCCACACCGACCCTCAAAGCATCTCACCCAGACCCATCGCCCCACAACCCACACATCCCTGAACACTATGGGCAATTTAGCATGGCCAATCCACCTAAACCTGCACATCTTTGGACTGTGGGAGGAAACCATAACACCCAGAGGAAACCCACACAGACACAGGGAGAATGTGCAAACTCCACACAGACAGTTGCCTGAGGGTGGAATTGAACCCAGGTCCCTGGTGCTGTGAGGCAGCAGTGCTAAGCACCGAGCCACTGTGCCACCTTGAGAGGCCTTGGGATTTTTAAAAATTTAAACAGCCTGAATGTGTGCGGCCAGCTCTCACAGATCAGGATTTCTGGGTTTTGGTTTTTCAGTAGCATCAGAAGCTATTGGGGTCTCAACAGAGTTGGAAGCTTCAATGAATGTCTCCTGGCTGCTACTCTCTGAATTTTCTCTTGATTTTTTTTTCCCTCCTGGATTGGAGAACTGCATGTGAGAATCAGTGTCTGAATTTTCTTTTCTGCCAAGAGCTGTTTATGGGATGTTACTATATTGGAACAGTTAATTAGTGATAGTTACTGTATCAATTATTCTGTTAAGTTTTCCAATAGAGTTAAGTTATTCCAAATTCCTATTTCTTGTATTTGTATTTTAACTACAATGTTTAAATAAATCATGTTTTGCTTAGTGTCGAGTAGTTTGACCAGCCACATTGCATTGGTAACAGACACTTCACATTTGCCTTTAAAATAAGAAAAAGTTAGGGTCTAGGCTACCTTCTTAAAATATTTTGAGAGGGTTTGATCTGGTCCTTAACAAATATTGCAGAGCATAATGCAGGGAACAGATCTATACTTTTCAACCGGAGCATTGGAGAAGTGTCAGTGAGGAAGCTCAGGCATTGCAATGGTGCAGTGAGGGATACTGCAATGGGTATAATATACATCAGGAGCAGTGTTGGGATGTGAGACCGCTTTAGTCATGGTGGACTCCTGACGTGACTCTTATGCCTTTGACGTAAAAACCGTTTCAGCGCTAACATTCAGGAGTATGAGAAAGTGAAAGTGTTGCAGCTGCTTTTTTTGCTAACATTGGACTAGGACGACGTCTGTGCACCCATTGAAAATGTTTACTGCTTTTAGGAAATCAGAGACACGGCTGAAAGTAAAAGTGAACATTTTATTACCCGGATCAATCAACACGAGAAACAACCCAATCCATGAGAAATGCAGCATACGGAAAGCAGAAGTCCAACCAAGAACTGCACAAATGAAATATTAACAAGAACAGAAGAACTCCAGTCATTGTGGAAGTGGGTGGTTGTAAGGTTCTCTCGGAATTCTCTGACTCAGTAGACTATTAACTCTTGTCAATCTCACAGGCAGTCGCTACCGCAGGGTTTCCTTCAAGCCTGACAATGCCTCTTCCCATACGGATTAGTAATTGGTTCTGAGTGACCATGGACCTCGTCCTACCACAGAGGCCCTATCCTAGCTGCTTCCCTTGTGTATGAGGATCTAACAGCTGCAGGCTAGTGGGTTGAGAACTCAGGGTCTGTAATTGATGGAGTTTAGAAGGATGAGGGGCGAATGTGACTGAAGCTTACAGAATACTGAAAGGCTTGGGTAGAGCAGAGGTGGAGATGTCTCCAACGGTAGGAGACACTTGGGCCTGAGGGCACAGACTCAGAGTGAAGGAATGACCCTTCAGAACTAAGATGAGGAGGAATTTTTTTCAGCAAGAGGATGGTGAATCTGTGGAACTCATTGCTGCAGAGTGTATTTAAGGCTTAGAGCTAGATAGGTTTTTGATTGATAAGGAGATCAAGGGGCTATGGGAAGAAGGCAGGATAATGGGGCTGAGAAACATATCAGCCATGATCAAATAGCAAAGCAGATTTACTAAGCTGAATGCTCTAATTCTGCTCAATATAGTCTTCCAGTCTGTTTGTCTTGTCTAGGAGGGAAGATGAGGTTTTTGGTCAACGTGTCTTGTTTCAGATATTTTCCCTAATCACCTGTTCAAAGATATTATGACAAATCACTGGAGCAGGTGGGATTTGAACCCAGGCCACGTGACCCAGAGATAGAGATATTACCATTGCACCACAAGAACCCTTGTGTCTTGTTTCATTGATTCTCAGTGACCTGAGAGTTCACAAGACAGCAGAATGTGCTGTCAATCAGCCCTTCATGAGATCAGGTCAGGATTGGATGATATAAGGAGGGTCTTAAATTACATGAAGTCAATTGAATCAAATTAAAGAAACCGGATTAAACCGGATTAAAGAATACCTGCTTCTTAGAAGGGCACTGTAACAAAAATCAAACAATGGGCCAAACGGCCTCTTCTGTATGACTCTACTGGACTCCTGATTACTGGGATAACCTTTTAGGAAGTTCCACACTCCAGCTTGCAACCTACCCCTTTCAAAAATAACAATGACTTACTCCTCTCACTTTGGGTACTCTTTGGACAATATTGGAAACTTATTGCATAGTTGTTCTTTAGATCAATATGGTGAGCTTAAATGAATCAATAGCAGAGTCACCAATGACTTGCATTGATACCCCTCTCCAAGGGCATGTGGTTTCGACATTACCATAGATTGACTGTTAAAAACCCCCCGAGGATTATATACGATTTATCCCCTCTCCACTGACTGTGGCCAAATCCCCACAACTAGAAATGGCTAACCCCCTGGACTGACTATGGAGGTGACATCTGACAGATGGAAGTCCACCCACTAAATGTTCCTGTCCTTTGCTTTTCACATCACCATGGTCTTCAAGCATGTGTAGTTTCTATCCCATGAGCTGGTGGCAAATGCACCGCCATTGATCTTGATACAACACTGTGCTAGGTACCATCATGCTCCCACTTCCCTTCATGTATCCTCTTCGCTGTCTCTTTCAGCCACAAGCTGCCTCCTGTCCCTCGGTGCTAAGAGCCACCTGTGAGACATAAGCTTACCTCAGAAGCCAGCGCAGTTAAGAGTCAACCACATTGCTGTGGGTCTCGAGTCACATGTAGGCCAGACCAGGTAAGGATGGCAGTTTCCTTCCCTAAAGGACATTAGTGAACCAGATGGGTTTTTCCTGACAATCAACAATGAATTCATGGTCATCATTAGACTCTTAATTTCAGATATTTTATTGAATTCAAATTCCACCATATGCCAGTGGCAGGATTCGAACCTGGGTCCCAGAATGTTATCTGAGTCTCTGGATTAACAGTCCAGCGATAATACCGCTAGGTCATATGAAACCGGATCCACAGCAATGTGGTTGACTCTTAACTACCCTCTGAATTGGCCAAGCAAGACACACAGTGACGTTAAGGAAGCTGGTACGTCACCATCTTCTTGAAAGAAATTTGGGATGAAAGATAAATCCTGTCATTACCAATAAAGCCCACATTCTATGAATGAATAAAAAAGGACATTGTTGATAAGACCATAAGACACAGGAGCAGATGTAGGCCATTCAGCCCATTGGGTCTGCTGTGCCATTCAATGGCATGTTGGTTGTTCTGACCATCTTCAACTCTACTTCTCTTCCTTTCCCCCCATAACCTATGATTCCTTCATATTTAAAATTTGTCTATCTCAGCCATGAATATACTTATTGACCCAATTTTAATAGCGGTAAAGAATTCCATACATTCAAAACCCTCTCAGAGAAGAAACCCTTCCTCATCTGTGTACATCTTAAATGTACAGCCCTTTATTCTGAGATTGTGCCCTCTGGTCCTACACTCTCCCATAAGGGGAAACGATCTTTCTGCATCTACCCTGTCAAGTCCACTAAGAATTTTGTATGCTTCAATAAGGTCATTGCTCTTTTTCCATATTCCAATGGATACAGGAACAAGCTACTCAATCTCTCCTCATAAGATAGTCCCTCTGTACCTGGTATAAGCCTACTGAACCTTCTGTGGACTGCCTCCAAAACCAATATATCTTTCCTTAGATAAGGGGCCCAAAACTGTTCCCAATATTCTAGCTGTGGTCTGAGGATTGCCTTTTACAGTTTTAACAAAACTTCCCTACTTCTATGCTCCATTATCTTTAAAAAAATCCCATTTGCTTTCCCTATTACATGTTGAATTTGGATGCTAGCCTAGTGATTCATGGACAAATCCATCTGTTCTGTGCTTTCCTGCAGTCCTTTATTTAAATAAGATTCACCCCTTCTATTCTTCTTGCCAAAGTGCATTACCTCATATTTCCCGACATTATACTTCATCTGCCAAGCTTTCACCCACTTACTTAACCCATCAATATCCTTCTGCAGACTCATAATGTCATCTCATCTGTTTTTGTGTAATCTACAGACTTGGATACAGTGCATTCACCTCTTCATCCAAGTCACTAATATATATTGCATGGCCCCTGTACTGATCACACCACCAGCTGCAGGTCGCCATATTGAAAATGCCTCTGTTATTCCAATTCTCTGTCTTCTATTAGTTAGACAATCCTCTATTCATGTTAATATGCTATCTCCAATACCATAGGCTCGTATATTACTAAGTGGTCTATTGTCATATCAAATGCATTCTGAAAATCCAAATATATCACATCCACTATTTCACTATCTATTCTGCTTGTTAACTCCTCAAAGAATTCCAGTCAAACATGATTTTCACTTCATGAAACCATGCTGATTCTGCTTGATCATATTATCCATTTCTAATTGCTCTACTGTTGCATCCTTTACAATAGACTCTCGTAATTTCCCAATAACAGACTTTAGGTGCAATAACTTGGGAGTTATCTGATGTTTGTCTCTTTCCTTTTTGAATGATAAATTCTACCGTGTTATGGTCACTGTTTCCAAGGTGATCTCTTGCTGTAGCGTTATTTATTAAAACTGCCTTATTGTACAATTACCAGATCCAAAATAGCCTGATCCCTGTTTGGAAATGCAACATACTGTTCTTGGAAACTGTCATGAATTGAATTCTTCCTCATGGTTTCATCTGCTAACCTGAATGAAGATCAAATCGAAATCTATGAGAAGATTAAAGTCAATCATTATTAAGATACTGCGTTTGTTACATGCCCTCATTATCTGCTGATATATTCTCCATTCCACCTTATAGCTACAGTGTCTTGTTAATTGGGGAGAATTACCTTGCTTTTGTTTGTAAAAGATTGTGGGAACTTCATGGACATATAAAATGAAGATTTAGTGTGGGATAGGATATAGCACCATCATTTTGAACAAACTGAGGTCCACAGAGGCTGGAAAACGGGAGGCTGGCTTGGATATCACTGGAAGCATCGGGTTCTGGAGGGGAGGATTATACAAGTGTGTCATATCTAAATTAACATTGTTGCATTCTTGTGCAATGTGATAGTTCTGTAACGATATCACTGCATGGTAATCCACTTACATTCCTAATTAATCTACAGTTGCAGTTCATCATCATGTATTAAATGCTTTCAATTAAAGTCCTCCAACTGAGATTTTACCATGAACCTATAAAATGCAATTTATATCAAAATTTCTTCAATGTATCTGGATTCATATTATATCTTGTGGTCTAGGTTTCATTCTGGAATCACATATTCCATGTGTTATCTGAGTGATCGAAATTTCCATTACATAACAGCCATGCTTGCAATGAAATAAGGATCCTGCATTTACAACTACTTTGAATACAGGACTGGTAGCTATTGGAGGGTACTCAGACCAAATGCCTGAGGTTGACCCCAGCCTCTTCTTCAAAGGTGCTGGCTGAGTGTGTGGGGTACAGCGCAAATGGATGATCTCCATACATGTCAGCGATGCGAAATCTCACTCAGTCACTTGTCCATAAAAAGATGTTGAAGAATCTCACATGGGTAAAGATCACATCTTTTTAGTTTTTCTTTACTCTGGATTGTGGAAAAGGCCTCTATGACTGCTTTAAACCAAGAGTTCTTGCATTTTTAAAAATAAATTACTGGAACTCGTTACGAGTTGTGTTTACGCTGTTGCTTTGTTCAAGCAGTGGTGAGAGGTATCTAGAATGCCATGGCACTCCTGGTATGTGTAGAGCGAACTTCACGTCGAGACAGATTGCTGAATAAACAAACCAATCAGGATCACTTCTGGAGGTCAGGAGGTCAGCATGACAACAACTCTCTCATTGGCTGCTGGGCAGGTGAACAGTGAGTGGGTGAACAATACAAAGGACCTCTCTCTCTCTCTTCAGTGAAGTAACTATAACCTGTAAGATAGTTTGCTTTGCTCTCCCAACATTTGCTATAAGTTGTTGCCTGCAACTAAAAGACTGAACAACTGCCCTGTACCTGCAGCAAAGAACAGAAAAATTCAAAAGAATAAGATACTCAGAGATCAGAAAGACTTGGGAGGCTGAAAGGAACGCCCATCAAATCCTGTAGACTGACACTATTGAAAGCTAATTCCCCAGTACTCATAAAATTCACATTTGTTTGTTTCTTGGTGTCTGTCTGTGTCTGCATGAAGGATGTTAGAGTTTCAGCTAGTAGAGTTATGTGGTGATCATTTATAGTTTTCTTTGCCTGTGGTTAGAATTCATTTATTTGTAATAAATAGTAATGTCACTTTCTTTGTTCATTTGTGGGATGTGGGTGACGCTGGCTGGCCAGCAATATTGTCCATTCTAATTACTATTGAGAAGATGGTGATGAGCTGCCATCTTGAATTGCTGCAGTCCATGTGCTGTAGGTGGATCCACAATGCTGTTTGAAAAGGGGGAACCAGGATTTTAACCCAATGACACGGAAGAAACAACGATATATTTCCAAGTCAGGGTGGTGGGTGACTTGGAAGGGAACTTACAAAAGGTGCTGTTGCTTGACCCTCTAGACGGAAGTGGTTATGGGATTGGAATGTGCTGTCTAAGGAGCCTTGGTGAATTTCTGCAGTGATTCTTGTAGATGGTACACACTGCTGCTACTGAGTGTTGGTTCTGGGGGAGTGGATGTTTGTGGATGTGATGCCAATCAAGCAGGCTACTGTGTCCTGGATGGTGTCAAGCTTCTTGAATGTTGTTGGAGCTGCTCTCAGTATTATGGATACCCTGACTTGCGCCTTTTAGATGGTGGACAGGCTTTATGGAGTCAGAAGGTGAGTTACTTACTACAGAATTCCTAGCCTCTGACCTGCACTTGTAGCCATCGTACTTACATGGCTAGTCCAGTTCAGTTTCTGGTCAATGGTCACTCCTAAGATGTTAACAATGGAGGATTCAGTGATGATGATGCTTTTGAATGTCAAGGGGCGGTGATTATATTTCTTATTGGAGATGGTTAATGCCTGGCATTTATGTGGCATAAATATTACTTGTCACATTTTAGCCCAAGACTGGATATTGTCCAGGTCCTATTGCATTTGATCATGGACTGCTTCAGTATCTGAGGAGTCGTAAATGGTGCTGAACATTGTGCGGTCATTGGCAAACATCCTCATTTCTGATCTTATGTTGGAGGCAATGTCATTAATAAAGTAGCTGAAGATGGTTAGACCTAGGAGGTTAACCTGAAGAAATCCTGCAGACATGTCCTGGAGCTGAGATGACTGACCTCCAACAACCACAACCAACTTCCTATATGTCAGGTATGATTCCAACCATTGGTGAGGTTTCCCCCCTGATTCCCAACGACTGTAGTTTTGTTCAGGATCCTTGATGCCACACTTGGTCAAATGCAGCCTTGATATTGTGGGCTGTCACTCTCACCTCACCTCTGGAATTCTTTTGTCCATGTTTGAACCAAGGTTGTAATGAGGTCAGGGGCTGAGTGGTCCTGGAGGAACCCAAACTGGGTGTCACTGAGCAGGTTATTGCTGAGCAAGTCCTGCTTGATAACTCTGTTCATGACACTTTCCATCACTTTACTGATGACTGAGAGTAGACTGAGGGGCAGTAATTAGCCGGGTTGGATTTGTCCTGCTTTTTGTGTACAGGACATGCCTGAGAAATTTTTCATATTATCGAGTAGATGTGAGTGTTGTAACTGTATTGGAAGAGCATGGTTAGGGGAGCAGCAAGTTCAGGAGCACAGGTCCTCAGTACTATAACCTGAATGTTGTCAGAGCCCATAGACTTTGCAGTAAGCAGTGCCTCCAACATATGGAGTGATTTGAATTGGCCGAAGACTGGTATCTGTAATGCTGGGGACCACTGGAGGAGGCCAAGATAGAACATCCACTTGGCATTTCTGGCTGAAGATTGGTGCTAATGCTTCAGCCTTATCTTTTACACTGATGTGCTGGGCTACTATATCATTGAAGATGACGATATTTGTGGAGTCTTTGCTTCATTGTGAATGAGTTGCTTAATTGTCAACCACCATTCGCGACTGAATGTGGAAGGATTGCAGAGTGTAGCTCTAATTTGTTGGTTGTGGGATTGCTTAGCTCTGTCTATCACTTGCTGCTTACGTTGTTTGGCACATAAGGAGTCCTGTTTGGTAACTTGACTTGCCTATGAGACAGCTCCCCCAAATTGCCACTAGCTCCCAAATGTTAGTAAGGAGGACATTGCAGAATTGACAAATCGCAATTGTTGTTTCCAGCACTACGACAATGCCAGCTGTCCATCCATTTTCATTCCTTTTAGAGATCAGTTTTTTGGTTGGCCATTTCAGAGGGCAGTTAAGAGTCAACCATATTGCTGTAGATCTGGAGTCACATGTACACCAGACCAAGTAAGGATGGCACTTTCCTTCCCCCGTAGGGCATTAATGAACCTGGGTTTTTTACTACAATTAACAGTTAATAATCATCATTAGATTCTTCATTCCAGATTTTTTTATTGAATTCAAATTCCGCCATCTGCTGTGGCAGGATTCGAACCCAGGTGCCCAGATCATTAGCTGCGTCTCTGGATTAATAGTCTAGCAATAATACCACTAGGCCATCACCTTCCCTCTAAACAATAGTCCTGTTGAGTACAGAAACCTGGTCAGTGTTTTCTGCTATACTGATTTCATCAGAGAGGAAAATTGAGGACTTTGAGTAACTTGATTAAAATTTTAACTTTTCTGATGACCTCGGTATCAGTGCACTGACCTAACTGGGTCATGACACGTGAGACTTGGATTTGGGACCTGCCCGAGGGAAGAACATAACAAAGAATTTCACCTCTGTATCTTTCTGTTATTTATATACTTTCTATGGGCCAAATGCTGGCAAATGGGACTAAATTAATGTAGAATATCTGGTCAGCATGGACAGGTTGGATTGAAGGGTCTGTTTCTGTGCTGTACATCTCTATGACTCTATGACTAATCTCCACGATATCAGGTCCTCCGTGAGCAAATGACAGAAACAGGTAGACGTTCTCTCTTAAATTGGCAATAATCCAAATCCTCAACAGTTGGGAATTCGCAGACATTTGAGATGAAAGAGAATTACTTGCCTTGAAGGTTCAGTTCAATCCAGCAACCTTGTGAGATTATTTCGGATGGTCAAGGAATATTCAAACATTGTCTTTGAGAATATTGCTCAAATTCTGGAATAATAAACAAGCAGAAACCACAATACAGAGGTAGGAAGAAAAAAAGGTAAAGAAAATAAATAAGTACTGTTTATATAACACCGGAAACAGCTCTCAGCTCATTTCTCGGTCAATTAATTTATTTTAAAGTGCAGCCGCTGAATTGAAGCATTTGTTGTCAATCCTTGTTAGCTTTGAGGAGATGATGGTGAGCTGCCTTGTTTGAACTGCTCAGTCAGTGTCGTGTAGATACACCCAAGTTGGTGTTCTAGGATTCTGATCCAGTGACAGTAAAGGAATGGACAACCAAGGGTGATGTGTGACTTTTGATGAGAGATAGAGAAACTTGGTAGTGTTTGTATCCTCTTGTATCTATTGCCGTACTCCTTCTTGATGGGAGTTCACAGAATTGGGAATGCTGTCAATGATGAGCTGAATGGTCCTTTCTTGTATTCTTAGCACTTAACTTTAAGATTTGTTTTGTGTTGCAGTATATGTTTTCCCTTTATTTGAAAACATCTTTAAATTGTTGCATTAAAATATGCAAGTTCAGCTTTATTTACACATCTGCTGCTGACTGTGTATTGCTGTGGTGCATTTATGCAAAATATACGCTGGCCTACTTTCACCTCCCAACTCACTTCAGACTTTGATATTGACTTACTGGTGCAATCATCGTTCTTGATGTCTCCAATTTCCGATATTCTGTTCAGTTGAATGTTCAATCACTTGAACAAAGGCAGCATTTACCTCGTGCTGAACCTGGAGTCAACCTGATGTAGAAAGTCAGAAATTGCTGGAGAAACTCAACAGGTCTGGCACCATCTGTGGAGAGAAAGCAGAGTTAATAGCTGTCTTTGGATGGGGACAATGTTGGGAGGACTATTAAGAGCCAAAATGAAATGGGAGGCACAAATAAGATTCTGTAGACAAGTGACAGAGTGCTATGCCATCTGTTCCACTGCTTAATGTCTATAACAATGATTGCAAACTGTATTTTGGGGCTTGGTGGCACAATGAGGCCCTCAGAGAATAGGGAGGTGTCACAGTTGGCAACAAGCCTGCAAAAAGCCAGGAATGTTCAATTAAGGGAGTGACCAAAGAGAGAGAAGCCATCCCAGTACTTAAAGATGACAGGATCTGTGAGGAGCAGCGAGCAGTGAGGAGCTGAGTAGAGACGTAACAGCCCGAGCTGAATTGGATTAGAAGGTGAGAGAGCAGTGGGGAAATACAATACAAAGAAGAGGTTGTCTGGTAGCAAGGTGATATCAGGGGGAAGACGCTTTTGCTTGGGCGAGAGGCTGAAAGAGAAAGGGCTCAGTTTCAAACCTGGCAACAAAGGAAAAATCAGCTCACTGGGAACCAGGAAGATCTGAAATCACTGAAGCAAAGGCGACACAGTGCCTTACTGGCCAACAGGCCATCCAGTCGCCTGTCTTCTACAACTGTGGGCAGCTGACTGGAGTCTCGGGTCTTCATATTGAATTAGTCCACTTTGGAGGAGGTTATGATCCAGCAGGTTGCAGAAGTCTGTTGCCAGCTGATGGGCCTCTGGAGACACTTTTGTTCCAACATGTTGTGGAACCTCAATATTGATGTGCGAATCTCCTAGATCAAGGCTTCCCAAAGGTACGATCAGAACTTCAACTGGTTTTGCCAGCTAAAACTTTGTGGTCATGAGATCCAAGGCAGTAACCTGGAGGTCCAATAGAGTTACAACAGCCTTGTTCCCATTCTAATGGGCCCTCACTGACACATCTGAGGGGTAGCAACAAATTTCAAACCTTAAAATCGGGTCACAGCAGGAAACATTTAGGAAGCACTGTACTAGAATGTGAAATCCATGTGTAAGGTCTTGATCCTTTCAACACCATTACTGTGACCAAAGCCTTTCACACAGTCAGGGAAGAAAACGCAGGCAAGGTCAGCATTGATTTAGTATTTCCAAGTCTTGCCTTCAAGGGCTTCATTTGCCACTGCCTGTTCTTGGCTTGCTTTCACATGAAACCTACACACACACAGTTAAATTCCAGAAATCATGTTACATGGAAACATAGAAGATAGGAGCAGGAAGAGGCCATTCGGCCCTTTGACCTGCTCTGCCATTCATCATGATCATGGCTGATCGTCCAACTCAAAAGCCTAATCCTGCTTTCTCCCCATAACCTTTGATCCCATTCATCCCAAGTGCTGTATCTAGCTGCCTCTTAAATACATTCAATGTTTTGGCATCAACTACTTCCTGTGATAATGAATTCCACTGTATCACCACCCTTTGGGTGCAAACATGTCTCCCCATCTCCGTCCTAAATGGTCTACCCCGAATCCTCAGACTGCGACCCCTGTTTCTGGACACACCCACCATCGGGAACATCCTCCCTGCATCTACTCTGTCCAGTCCTCTTAGAATTTTATAAGTCTGTATGAGATCCCCCCTTATTCGTCTGAACTCCAGCGAAAACAATCCCAACCTAGTCAATCTCTCCTCATACATCAGTCCCGACATCCCTGGAATCAGCCTTGGAAACCTTCGCTGCACTCCCTCCAGAGCAACAGCATCCTTCCTCAGCAAAGAAGGCCAAAACTGCACACAATATTCGAGATGTGGTCTCACCAAGGCCCTGTATAACTGCGACAACACATCCCTGCTCCTGCACTCAAAACCTCTCGCAATGAAGGCCAACAACCATTTGCCTTCTTTACTGCCTGCTGCACCTGCACGCTTACCTTCCAATCACTCATGGCCAAATAACCTATTGAAAATCAATAAACCTCCTCTCTTGAGATGGGGTTGCTCACATGCAGCCTAACAGCGAGCTGTTAAATGCAGCGGTCACTGACATGGTTAATTTATGTGTTTGTAAACTTTCACCCGACTCCCAAGTGCCAAAACCACATACTTCTGCAAGGTATAATTTACCCTGTTATCTGCTTTTTGTGGCCTGGTGTCAAATTCTACTTGATAAGACGTTTGTAAATGACCTCGGGATGTTTTATTATGTTAACAACGCTCTATAAATGCAAGTCGGTGCAGTTGGAGAAGAGACAAAATGTTGAAGGCTTTTTTTAACCTGGGTCATGTTTTCCCAAAGCCAAACGTTAGTGCTCAATGAGCTGACACACATTGATATACTGCGCCTTTCTCCAGCTCATGTACTATTTTCTCAGCCTTGCTGGATCAAAGAAGAGATCAAATTCATCACAACGTTATGCTTTTACAATCATGCTAAACTTAAAACACTTACAGCTGCAACAGTAAACCTGGTGTCATTGGCTGTCTCAGTGAACCTTTTGGGTCTATTGTACATGTAATTGCTGCCACATGTTGATACAAGATTGAATGCTTTCTATATAAAAAATCTACTTCGCTAAAGATCTTTGTTGATTAGCCTGGCACCAGAGAATGTGTTATACTATACTTAAAGTATTTTATGGTATTTGCACTTTCAAGGCTAACGTACTTATTATTGACAACAAAAGGTCTTTGTTTTTGGAGGGTGAGTCAAATGAAACAGATTGGATTATATCTGCTAGTTTCCAAGACTTATCTGTCTGCACCATGTATGTGTAAGCAAAGAAGGGTAAAGTTCAACTGAAGAGATATTGATAAACCATTTACTTGAAAAGAGATTATTGAGGAAAATAAAACCAGATAGTCCCACCAGCTTTGGCCTTCTACCTTCACTGAGCTGCGATCATATGGCCCAGCTGACAGCTTGCTGCTGACAGCATGTAGTTCAGTCCCTGTTCCGAATGGGTGTAGATACCTCCCTGTCTTACCCATGGCAGAGGTTATGGTGCTGTCAGTTGGATTGCCTTCGGGTGGGGAATTGAAGAAGAATGAGCTAGAAAGTCTGAACAAATGTGTCATGGCTCTCAGTGGTAACATTCCTGTTTTTGGATCAGATGCTCCACTTTTGGAATTTTTGCAGTAAAGCCAAGCTTTATGTCCAAACATGGCTCTTGGATATGACATTAAACTGAGTCCCCAAATGTTAATGTGTTCTGTACGGCCACCTACAGATTCACCCTGAGAGTGGAAGAGAGTCATCCTCATCTGTGAGGAGCTGTTGATGATGATGATGATATCTATTGGGTGTACTCAGTAGTTGGGCATTAGTTGGAGACTGAGACAATAAGGTGCAGGGCTGGATGAACACAGCAGGCCAAGCAGCATCATAGGAGCAGAAAGGCTGACGTTTCGGGCCTAGACCCTTCATCAGAAAAGCATCAGAAAAGTTGGAGACTGAACTGTGTTTCTGAACCAGGCTGCAAGGGTGTTTGTTAGAGGGGCACAATACTTAAAGTGTATCTCAACAATAAAAGCTTGTAAGATTATAAAGGCCAGGCTTCAGTTCTATCCTTAATTGCCTAGCTATTAAAATTCTAACACCATCTATCCTCTCAAATGGATGTAAAAGATTGCACAGTACAATTTCTAAGAGATGTAAAAGAGTTCTCCTTAACTATTATTTGCCTGTCAACCAAAATAAGTGAAAAAAAAGGTTTGAAAGACATTTCGATAAGTACATGCATAAGAAATGTTTGGAGAGATATGGGCCAAGCGTGGGCAGTGGGACTAGTTTAGTCTGGGATTATGGTTGGCATGGACTGGTTGAACCGAAGGGTCTGTTTCCCTGCTGTGTGACTCTATCTGGTTATAACCTGACTGGAGAGTTTGCAATGTGCAAATTGTCTGCATGTTTCTCACAAATTCATAAGTACTTCCCTGGCTGTGAAGTACTTTTGAAGCATCCCAAAGTTTTGAAAGGCATGTTATTTAAGTATAAGTTCTTTTTATTATGTTGACTGTATTCAACTGATTGTGTTACTTCTAAAGAAAGGAGTTTTGTGGAGAGAATCTCTCAGACAGTTTGGGTTGGTTGCAGTCAACATTACATTGCTTTAGCCCTTCAATTTTGATAATTGAATACTTCAGTCAAGTTTCAATAGCTTCAGCTCCTCTATGCAATAGCAGGAGTTTTCAGACACATTTTTAAATGCTAACTTCAAACTTCCACTTCCAAAATGCAACTTCCAAACTGGCCATTTTGTAACAGCTGTACGGACGGCATGGTAGCACAGTAATGCACTGCTGCCTCAAAGTGCCAGGGACCGGGTTCGATTCCAGCCTTGGGTGACTGTCTGTGCGGAGTTGGCAAGTTCTCCCCGTCTCTGCATGGTTTTCCTTTGAATGCTCTGCTTCTTTTTATTACTCTCACAGGATGTGGGTGTTTCAGGCTAAGCCGGCATTTATTGCTCATCCCTAATCGCTAAGAGTCAACCACAATACTGTAGGTCTGGAGTCACTGTAGGCTAGACCAGGTAAGAATGACAGATTTCCTTCCTAAATGGACATTACTGACTTTAATGGGGTTTTCTAACAGTCGGCAATGGTTTTATGATCATCATTAGACACTTAATTCCAGAATCTTTATTGAATTCAAAGTCCACCATCTGCCATGGCGGGATTTGAATCCAAGGCCCCAAACATTAGCTGAGTTTCTGGATTAATAGTCGAGTGATAATATCACAAGGCCATTGTTTTCCTCACCCATTCCAAAGTTGAGTAGGCTAGATGGATTAGCCATGGTAAATGTGGGGTTACAGGGATAAGGTGGGGGGGGGGGATGCTTTTCGGAGGGTTGGTGCAGACTTGATGTACAGAATAGCATCCATCTGGAATTGGGGATTCTTTGTATCAGGATATGACTAGGTGTTGTTGGACAAAATGAAAGGAAACATTTTGAACGGCTCATCGGCACAGTCAGTCAGATATACAGAAAATGTCATTTATAGAACATCACATATAAAGTTACAGCATTTTATACCAGATTTTCAGAACAGCTTGCATTGATACAATCAGAATATGTATCTGATGCTTATTCCATTAGATATATACTGGGTTGCCAACTTTCATTCCTCTAGAATGAACTGGGTGTGTCTCTTTCTTTATCAATTCATTCACTGGATGTGGGCATCACTTTATTGCCTATCCGTAACAGTCTTTGAGAAAGAGGTGGTGTGCTTAATTGATTTCAACAACAAAGATGTAGGTCTAAGGTCATGGGCCAGATCAGCAAAGCACACTGGACCCAGCAGTTTCACACTTACCATTGCAAATGTGTGTGTTTTTATTTCAGATTTATTTAATTAACCTGAACTTAAATTGCCATTACCTTCCCCATAGCAACTATGGATGGGCAACAAATACCAGCCTTGCCAGCAATGTCCTAATCCTAAAACTGAATGGAAAACTGCAGAGCAAGACTATGAGTGTGAGAATGCTGCACATTTTTGCATTACACAGGTCTTAAATCACTGTAACTCAATGCATACAATTGTTGTTAATTGCAGTATAGATTTTCATTCAATACAATTGAGTGAAAAGATGTGAAGGCTGGGTGAATTAGCCATGGGAAATGGGGGGGATGCTCTTTGAAGGGTTGGTTTGGACTTGATGCGCCGAATGGCCTGCTTCCTCTCAACTGAGACCCTTCACTTCCCATGAAGAAGACCTTGGTAGTTAACATTGGCGCTCAGTCTGTTGAAGATTTGGGGGTTGCAGTGTCATGAAAGAGGAGGGGAGAGGGGTTAGCACAGGGGCAGGGGAGACACTTGGCAGGAGAGGGCCTTGGGGGGGTTAGGGGATTGAGGGCATTGTTTGTGAGGGGTTTGGGGAGATGGGAGGAGTTCATAGAAGGGAAGGGGTTTGGAGGGATTTGTGGGATGGCTTGGGAAGAGGTAGGCCTTTGAGAAGGTGAAGGTGAAGGGGTTTCAGAAGAAGGGGAGTGTTTGAAAATAGGGGAAGTAGCTTGGGAATTGGGGAGGGGCTTAAGAAGGTTTTGTGGAGAGGGGTCAGGGAGCAGTGCTTTGGGGAGAAGATTGGGTAAAGGGAGCAGGGAGAGTTAGAGAGGAGAGAGGAGAGAAGGAAAGGAGAAAGGGAGGCGCAAAGGAAGGGACAGCGAGAGTACAGAGTGGAGGTGGGTAGAGGTGTGGGTGTGAGAAGTGGGTAGAGGGGTTGGGAGATGAGGAGAGGAAGAGGGTCTGGGTAGAGGCGTTGGGAGGTGTGGGAAGCAGGGGTGAGGAGGTGGGGTGGTGAGTTGGAGGGTGGTGGGGAAAGACATTGGTGGGGATGTGGAGTAGAGTATTTTTTATTTATTCATTCATGGGGTGAGGGCATCACTGACGAGGCAGCATTTATTGCCCATCCCTAATTGCCCAGAGGGCAGTTCAGAGTCAACCACATTACTGTGGGTCTAGAGTCACCTATAGGCCAGACCAGGTATGGATGGCAATTTCCTTCCCTAAAGGACATTAGTGAATCAGATGGGTTTTTTCTGACAATCGACAATGGATTCATGGTCATCATTAGATTCTTAATTCCAGATATTTTAAATTGAATTCAAATTCCACCGTCCTGTTAATCCAGAACATTATCTGGGTCACTGGATTAACAGTCCAGTGATAATACCACTAGGCCATTGCCTCCCCTGTTGAGGTTTGGGGGATGGGGAAAGGAGTTGGGGGGGGGGGGGGGG